>NC_045799.1:17069800-17430827 GCF_009873245.2 Balaenoptera musculus | reverse complement strand
CCCGCTTGCCACGGCTGGAGAAAGCCCTCGCATAGAAACGAAGACCCAACACAGCCATAAATAAATAAATTAATTAATTAAATTTACTTAAAAAAAAAATAGTGCTACTTCCGTAATGGCAATGGAATTCTCACCTATTATTAAAAAAAAAAAAAAAAAAAAAAAAAGAAAGGCCAGGGGAGAGTCATGCACCTGCCAGAGGGAACTAATCCAAAGCCAGTGGGGAAATAACTGGCAAGTAGGACTGGCAGAAACGAGCTGTGCAAACAGGTCCCCGGGAACTGTCTGCTGCCAGGTTGCTGAGCCTCTGAGGAAGCAAGAGAAGGGAGGGGCCAGGGCAACACAGCAGCAGGCCAGAGCCTTCAGAGAAGGTCACGGACACCAAGAACTTCTGCTGGGGTGGCCAGAGCACGTGAACCTCATGTTCCATTTGGGGACGTTCGCATTTCTGTGTTGTAACCCCCTTCCCTTGCCCTAAATCCTCAGAAGTGCTACACCACCAAGAACGTGTGTGTGTGTGTGTTGGGAAAAGGATGAAGAAAAATTAAGGAAGGGGACTAAGTTCCAAATCTGGATGGTGCAGAGCAGACAGAAGGTGTAGGAAGCGAGGGGTAATTGACATAGAAAGCCAGTGGGAATGGAAACCAAATAGTTAGAAGTTACCACAATATGAGGCCTTAGGAACATGCAAAAATTAGCAAGAGAGCTCATTTTACCCAAATCCCAAAGGGCAGGACTTCTATTGGCACACAGGCTGCAGATAAACTTGGGGTTAGGGGAGCACTTCTCAGGTCCAGCCCCAGGAATACCTGGCATGGGCCCTCTGTGCAAAGACAAATGACTACAGGTGTATCTATGAGCTGCTTCTTTGGGGCTTCTGGAAACACAGGGTAGCCCATTGATGACATTGGGGCCCAGGAGCCAATCAGGAGTCCTCCAGTCCTGGCTGCACAAGGGGGCGGGGGTAAAGGTGGTAGCTTGGGGCTTAGGCCATAAAGGTGGAGTCCCCAGGCACAGGCAGTAGGACCAAGTCCACACTCAGCAAACTTCTGGGTATGGGTCAGGGCCTGAAGGTGGGTATCCTGCAGTTTCCTTCATCTCTGCTTATTGCAGAAGTCAAGGAAGGAAATCAACAGAGCCTAGGATTCAGCAGAGACAAGAGAAGATGCCTGGAAGAGTCACCCTTGTCCCTAGGCCTGCAAGCTGGCTTGGTCACTTAATGGACTATATTAGCCTAGCGAGGGGAAGAAAGGTGAAGGGCACAGGGGTGGCCAGCTCAGTACTCCTAAAAGAAAAGTCGCAGGGGTCAGTACAGATGTGCTTGCGGCTGCAGTGCTCAGAGGGAAGGAACAGCCTTCTGACAAGTCAGTCCCGATGACACCGTGCAGAAAGCATCAGCTAACTCTGCTTGCTGGGAGGCCTGATTCCATGACTGCTGGGCTCCCACGAAATGCCGAGTGGGAACTATGGCACAGTCCTGATGCTGTGGGTGTCTGCCCACCATACGGGTGGACACTTGAGAATGAGGTCTCAAAGCCATCAGGCAGGAAGGGCCAGGATAATGGACAGCAACTCCCCCCGACATATGCTGGATTAGTCGTGGCTGGTTCAGGTACTGCTCATTCACGTCACAGCCCAGTGAGGTCACGGGGTGGGCAGGGGTGGTGCTGGGATCCACATATCATTCAGGGACCCAGCTTCTGTCTGGAGGTGCTGCCTGCCTCAGTGCGTGGTCTCCAGTGTCACAACAGGAGGGGAAAGATGGGCTCGCACATGGGACATTTTGTATAGGTCTGGCCTGGAAGGGGCACGTATCGCTTTGGCACACATTCCTCTACCCCATCTGGAGGCGGGAGTCTAGGAAGTGTAACTTTCCTGCCCACCCAGAAGGAAGGATAAATGGTACAGAGAACAAATCACATTGTCACATGACTTTGAACTTCCCCAGCTAGTACGAAGTAGGTCCCACTCTGTGATTTCCACACTTGATTTCACTGAGCCTCAGAAAATGTAAGGCAAGCAAGATCATTCGTTCCCTTTTACAGATGGAGAAACTGAGGCTCGGTCACGTGCAGAGTTTAATCCAACAGCAAACAGAGCGAGAAGTCTGCCCCAGCCCCACCTGCCTCTAAAGTGTAGCCTCACCGCCTCTCCTTAGGAAGACCATTTTCAACTGCTTGCAAAGACACAGCAAACGCCAGTCCTGTCTCACGGGGGCGTCCAGCAGTTCCCCACTCACATGTGTGACAGATGAGAAGAGCAAACCACGGAGCACATTTTGCCGCTGATAAACTCAAACCGGAGGCTTTCCCTCACCGAGAACAGATGATCAGCCACTCTGCCAAAAAGTCTCTGCTCCACACCGCCAGGCCGAGTTCCATCAGAGAGGAAGAGTTCCATTTATTCA
The DNA here is from genome assembly GCF_009873245.2 of Balaenoptera musculus. Lineage (NCBI taxonomy): Eukaryota > Metazoa > Chordata > Mammalia > Artiodactyla > Balaenopteridae > Balaenoptera > Balaenoptera musculus. The sequence continues at coordinate 17,428,420 of NC_045799.1, read as the reverse complement.
GCGGTAAGCGAGTCACATCTGCCTCTGGATACACATCTAAAGTAACAGGCCTGCTACTCTGATTAGTAATGAAAAGTTGGAGCAAGCACATTTCATTTAAAAGAGAAGGGGCCAAATCCTAGCTCCATTCTCTACCAGGGTCCAGGAAAGCATAAAAAAGGAGGATCATATGCACTTAAAAACAACAACAACCTTTAAAGAAGCAAAGAAATCCACCTGCCTACGTGGTGGGAAAACTAAAATTTTACACCACTGCAGGAACCCCATGATTCTGTAGAGCTATGTCATTTGTTTTTCATACTATTTTAGGAAGGCATTCTATTGTTTGAGGGGGAATAAGTTTGAAACCCACCTGTAGAATACACCTTCTCTTTTGACAAATAGGGAAGTTGAAGCCCAGAGAAATGGTCATTCAAATCTAATTAGCAGCAAAGTGGAGGCTCCCTTCCTTCTAAGATAAACCGCACCTAAGCCCTGGCTCTGAGTTCCCTGGATTAGGATAGCAGCACATCTTAGATGGGGCGTGAACATGGGAGTTTAAAAACAATGCAATGTGGGCATAAGGAACCTCACTGATTACAACGGAAGCCCACTGTCCACGCCCTGCCAATTGCTGAGATACTGCTTTCTTGGCATCTGCCTCCTGCTAACTGTTCCACCTTTGCTTTTTAAATGTTTAAACATGTTGCCACAATTTTTTCATGAAGATCATTTCTTTTTTAAAAAAAAAAATTATTTATTTATTGATTTGGCTGTGCTGGGTCTTAGTTGCGGCACGTGGAATCTTCAGTTGCAGCAAGCGGGATCTAGTTCCCTAACCAGGGATCGAACCCAGACCCCCTGCATTGGGAGCACGGAGTCCTAACCACTGGACCGCCAGGGAAGTCCCTTCATGAGGATCATTTCTAAATGACTTGTGATACTTGCTTTTGAAGTGCACAATGCTTTACTCCACCCCCTCTCCCCACCCCACCCATCCCCATTTGGGATCACTGGGCTCTACCGGTAGGTAGACTGACTTGGGTTGAAGAGGCAGCAAGCTGGGGGAGTCTAGGCACAATGACAGCTCCCATGGCCCACTGGGCTGGTGTGTACTGTTCACTGGGACACCCTAGCTCACTCACCAGGTCAGAATAAACCAGAAGTCAAATGTCAGAGTTTTTAGACTAAGAGACCGGGGATCAGAGAAGCTGAATCATTTCTTCACAGCTAATGTCACCAGGTCTCCCTTCTTTCTCCTACATCTCATGCCCCACCTGGCCAGAAGTCCACAAAATTGCAGATGAACACCAGAGCATCAGGGATCAAGAAGTCTCCCCATGGGGAGGGGTTTGGGTCCGAGTTTCTCAACCTTGGCACAACTGGCCTTTAGGGCTGAGCAGTTCTTTGTTAGGGAGGCTGTCCTGTGCATTGCAGAAGTTCAGCAGCATCTCTGGCCTCTACCCACTGGATGCAGGTGCTCCCTTCCCAGGAGTGACAATTAAAAATGTCTCGGGACATTGCCACAAGTCCCCTGGTAGATGAAATCACCCTCAGTTAAGAACCACTGGTCTAGGCAGAGGTTGTAACATTTCAGAGGCAAACTAGGCACCAGTGAGAAGATAGAGACAATGATCTAGAGCATCCTTTCCAAATCTGGAGCCCACGGTTTAACTGAGTGCAACTGAGCCTGAATCTTAGGTCCTCAGAAACAATTTTCCATGTCTATTTGTCACAGAATAGAACATGATGGAAAATTAGCATTAGGAGGGTCAGAAAAAAAATGTCTTAATTATAATAGGAATAGGACAGACATTGGGCTATGAGACTCTAAGTAGGCTGGGTGATCAGGCTTCAGCATCCTCACCTGAAACATGGGAGCAGGTGAGGGTTAAATAGAACCTCACGTGAAATATCCAGGGCAGTGTCTGGCATGCAATAAATGGTCCACAAATGTTAGCTTACGACAGACCTTACAGCTCATTCCATATCCCAGATAATTCTTCCATTTGAACACAGGAGGTTAATGTTCCAAGTGAATGAGGGTTTAATGCAGTTGCCGTTTGATTTAATTTCCAAATGCGTTAAAAGCATTAATGCAACCCATCAGCATGCAGCTGATGAAGTAGTCAAAATCACGGAAACCAATACTTGTCAGGTTTTATTTATCCACATTTACGTTTTTTTTTTTTTTTAAATAAGCTGTTCTTTGTGCCCATATAGAATACAATATACATAGATATATCTCAGTTCGTCCCCCCACACCCCCCACACACACACATATGCTCAAGTAAGTTTCCCACTTTCCTCCCGGCTGTCATTTTTCTCTTCCCCTGGAAAACTAACAGTGACGTCATCCAAGAGTGAAGGAGTCCGGGGCTAAGACTGGGCAGCTGGCAGATGGGGAGGATGGAGAATGATAAAGACAAGCATAAACAGGGGGGCAGTTAGTTCACAAAGGATGAACAGAGCCATGACCCGCCCCCAAATCTAGAGGAGCTGTGCTCTTATTCCAGTTTATAATTAAGGAGTCATGGAATGAAGTTCCGAATTCACATAGCTAACACAAGGCAGACCGGGATTTGAACCCAAGACCTACACGACTTGGAATCTACCAGTGCTTGCCAATAGCAGTTGTGGTTAAAAAAAAAAAAAAAAAAAAAAAAGGATGCAACCCACTAATAAAAGTTAAGACTAAGAAAGACAAAAACAAAGAGCATCAGGATATTTTTCCTACAGGGAAGGAAGGCTACACAGACAATGTCAATGCTGAGGTTTCTCTGCAATAGCATCTTCCAGGAAAGCCGAGGTCAGACATGGGGTGGAGGGAGGAAGTGGGTACGTGTGACGTAAAGAGGTGTTAAACGTGCAGACACAGGTTGAAGCAGGTATACGCCAGTCGGCAGGACTCGGGAGGAATACAGAGGGCTCACCTCGAGGCAAGCCTTCCCTTGACAGCCACTGAGGAAGGCCCAGAAGCTTCTAAAAGGACCATCATAATGGCCACACGGTAGACTGGATAAGTAGTATGATGCTGGCAGGTCAACTGGGACCCCAAAGTTGCAACCAAAGCAGGACAAAGGGAGGCCATAGGAGGGACACAGGGAATTAAAAAGCTTACAGCTTCCATAATTAGGAAGAAATGAATAAGGGAAAAAAACAGCACTTAAAGGAAAAGATAAAAAAGAAGCACCCAGAAAGGACATGGAACTTCCTCAGAAGTAGGAGAAGAACCTACAGTTCACACAATACTGAGAACCTCTAGAAGGGAAGGAATGGGGAGGAGCGTGCAATGCCACCGCCTGCTTCTGAAGTAAGGGTCTGAGAACTCCCCGCTGGATACAGCCAAGGTCTGAGCACCTTCTGCACTCCAGGTACTGTATCAGGTGCCATGGACCCAGCAGGAAGCAAGACCTACAGACCTTCTTCCTTCAATAGTGTGCGTAACTCAGAGATGTGAATGACCATGGCGGGCAGTGATAAGGGCTGGGAAGAAAACCACAGCCTAGTACAATGGCACAGAGTCACAGGAGGGAGTGTGGGCACGCGGAGGCTCTCTGAGGAGCTGATGCCTGCGCAGAGACCACAGTGGACAAAACAACTGAGCCACACAATTGTCTGGAAGAAAAGTATTCGGGCCAGAGAGAGGAGCAAGGTGAAAAGGGCCTAAGGTCAGACTTAACTTGCTGGGGTTCAAGGAAGAGGAAGTGGACCGGCGTGGCCAGAGAAGAGAGTGAGAGGGAAAATATGGGGTGGGGGGGTGGGGTCAGAAATCAGAGACAGAGGCCAGATCTAGAGACTGCATTAAGAAGTTTGCACTTTACTCTGAGGATAAGAGAGGAGCTAGTGGAGGGTTTTAGGCAAGGATGCACCATGATTCAACTTGTTTTCAAACTATCACTGAGGCTGCTGCATAGAGAACAGACCTCGGTGGCGCAGGAGTGGAGCAGGCAGGAGGCTGGCAGAGTCATCCAACTGCAAAGAGATGGGGGTTGGTCCCGTGCAGTGATGGACAAACTGTGTCCTGGGAGCCAAATCCTGCTCCGTGCCTGTTTGAGTAAATAAAGTTTTATTGCCACACAGCCTCACTCACTCACTGACATCTTTTCTAGGGCTACTTTTGCTACAACGGCAGAGTTGAGTAGTTAAAACAGAGCCTGGATGGCCCACAAGCTGAAAAAACGTTTACTACCATGCCCTGTGCAGGAATGGTTTGCCACCTCCTGGTCTAGGGTGTGGACAGGAGAGGTGGTGGGGATGATGGGGCTCCAGGCAGGCTCAGGAAGTGGAGTTCACAGGGCAGAGGCCGGATTCCAGCCCAGGCTCTCTGACCACTGAGCCACACAGCCCCCAGCTCTGCTCTGCCTCTGAAGGCTGGCAGAGAACAGAAACGATTCTGACGGCACCTCTGCAGTGCTCCAGTGGCTGTCCAAGCTGAAATGCTCAGAGTGCTCACTGGCTTTGCCTCCTCTCCTGGCATGCAGCCGTCCTCCTAGGCTGCTCTCACTGATGGGACAGTGACCAGCAGCCCTGGTCGTCTTGGAAGGTTGTAGATGCTCTCCCAAACTGCATCAGTTGCTCCACCCTTTGTATTTCCTCAGCTCACGCCTGATCACAGGGCCTACCATACTGGATTTTGTAAGAAATGTGGTACAGAAGAAAGAGTCTGAGCTGAGGCACAAGCAGGCATGGGCTGGAATCCCAGCTCTGCCACGTATCAGGTGTGTGACCTAGGGATGACTGTCTAACCTCTCTGATCCTCCACGCCCTCATTTGGAAAAGGGGGATGCTACAGCACCTGTATCGTAGGGTTATGGATAGGATTAGTAAGACAGTATAGTAGGCGCCCAACACAACTAGATGACCACGCATTACAGGTTTGCACAATTCTTCACGCTAGACCGTGAGCTTATCACACTACTTGACACACAGTGGGGCTCAAATCAACTATTAAACAATATGAATATAAGAACAAGTCAACTACTCCAGCCATGCAGTCTTTAAACCAGAGGCGGTAAACTCAAAGGCCTACAGGAACCAGACTAGTGACGTGAGCAACATGGGCCAAGCGAGGACAGGGGTGAGCTGTGGAGCACATGCCCCAGAGCAGGGCAGGACACACCAGCCCGCTGCTGCCACTCAGAATGCAGGGCTCAGTGCGGCCAAATCATACAACTTCAAGAGGCATTTAAGTATCGGAACAAACTGTTCAAAGTCAAAAGACAGTGCAACCTAAGGAAAGCATTTCTGCAACCAATTTGGACTAGTGGCTGCATTTGATGACCCCAAGCCCATTCCAGGAGGAAAGAGACCTTAAGATGACTACGTTTAAATTTCCACAGTACAAGAAGCAGAACAGGAAAAATGTACACTGTATTTGGTCAATATCCCCTTAATAACACTAAAGTTGATTATTGTTATTTACAGATATAACTGGGTGGGTGTCTACTTTTACTGGGATCTATACATATACTGTCTCCCTCTAATAAGGATCCAATTAGCTATATTTACCCTCACTGAACAGATGAGGAAACTGAGGCTTGGAGTGAATATATAATTTGCCTGAAGACACAGACAGCTGGGGCCAGGACTGAGACTGAAACTTGGGATGTTTACATCCAAAATCCATGCTCTTGACCCTACCCAGCTGCCTTGATAGGAAGTCATATCAGTACTTAAATCAGAACATCTGACTCTCAGCACCAGTACTGGATTTCTTCTAGGCACCAATCTGCATATTGATAAGAAGGTTCTGAACCCGTGGTAGGTTGTTAAATGGACTCAGAAGGCAAATTTAAAAATCACCACCAACAACACATTTTTGATGAGTTAGAAAATTTTCATCCAGACCACATCTGCATTTTTGAAGACACCTACGTCTTTGGGATAAACTAAAACACCTTGAACTCGAAGACGTTAAGAAACCCAGAAACAGGGAGAGAATTAGTGCATTTATGAGCACTGGTCTGGAACAGGTAGGTTGAGAGGCCAGATTGTCGATCGAGCAAAACCTCAATTACAGGGTAATCTAATGTATACCCAGGTACATTATCACAACTCAATAAACAGTTCTTCGGAATTAAGTTATTCCAATTTGCTTTCATTTTGATCAGTGTGTTGCCCTGAGAATTTGATATTACCTATACTCTAATGAGGTGGCATCTCTGAAGCACTGATGCTCACCATCCCAGGATAATACATGAGCCACAAGCCAGCCAGCCATAAACACACCTGCTTAGGGAAAGACAGAGACCCGGCCTGAGTCTCCACCTTCCACGGCTTGGCCCAGCACAAGCACCTGCCACAGATGTCACCAGAGGGGCCTCCAGCTCCTGGCATCCTTGGGCGCTGAGGGGTCCTGTAACCTCCCAATCCCTGCATGGTCCGAGTTCTGAAGGAATGATGCCAGGCGGACGGGGCCCATGTGGTCAGGCGGCTGGGCACAAACAGGACCAGCTACTTTTCTTCTGGTCCAGAAACCTGACTCACCGGAGGCAGATACAGAAGGGCACCCAGGGAGTCTCATAACCCAAGTGTTCCCAAGTCCACATGTTGGCCCCCTCTTTTATATTCCTCCCTCCCTTTCCGTATGCTCGGCACATGGGGGAAAGCGCCAGTCCCTTTTTGCAGAGGAGGCCTTAAGGGATCTCTCCAGGGCCACACAGATCGCAATCAAATCCGCACCTGGGCCAGGTGTCCTGCCCCACCTCCCACTCAGGCCGTCACCACCTTTTACTTCCTTACAGGGGAAACCCCACCCACCTCAAGTCATTTATTTTATTTAACAAACACTTATAGCTCAGTGGGCCAGGCACTCCTCTAAGAACTCTTACACCCACTGTCTTATGTAATCCTCAGGACACACACCCCTCAGGGAGGTAATGCTCTACCTCCACCCCCAGATAAACCAGCTGAAGCTGGGAGAGGTTGATGTTCAAGGTCACTGAGCTGGGATGAGAAGGGGCCAGGATTCAAACCCAGGCATCTCAGCTCCAGGGTCCTTTCCTGTCTCTGAATTGGAACTAAATGGAGGAAACCTGGAAAAAATGCTGCCCAGGGAGGGTCTTCTTCCTGTGACGCCCCAGTGTCTGTCAGCTCCCTGCCACTCGGCCCACACGATCTGTGTGATGTGTAAACCAGGAACAGGAAATTCAATCTGGGGAGCAGCCCCATCCCCTGGGAGAGCGCTTGGCCCTTGAGAATAGCTGTCTTTCTCAGATTTTCTCCCTTCCCTGAAAGAAGGTAGATTTCTATTTTTTCCGTTTTTTTTGCTGTTTGTTTTTAACAAGTGCAAATACTTCAGTATTAAAGTATTTAAGCATTCTGGCTCAGCCACAAGAAGGGGCTCTAAGACGTGAGTGAGTCATTCTTCATAAAGCACTTTCCCCCCAGTGTTCTGGTTTGCTGCCTTCAAGTGGGTTCCTGGCCGCACACTCCAGGGTGACAGGCTTCCTTTGGTTGCTGCGCCTCTGGGTGCCCCCTGTCTTTCACTGTCTTGTTTGGCTTGGGTACCATTAGCTTTTTATGAGTGAGTGAGTGTGTGTGTGTGTGTGTGAGAGTGTGTGTAGGGAAGGGTTAAATCCATTTCTCCACGAATCTGGCAGTTAGTACCCCTCTCCAGAAAGGTGGGGAGTGGTGAGAGGGTGATGCGTGAGTTAAAAGGGCAAGTTAGCAACAGGTCGGGGGACCCCTGTCACGAACCCTGTCTGCTATCTGGACGTTTTCGACACTGTTCATGACACCATGCTACCATGTGCTGACAAGGCCACAATCCTCAGGCCCTCCAGGTGTTGCCAAAATAGCATGATCTAGCTCCTGGTCCGATCCTAGCTCTGCCCCTAAGGACCTGTCTCTATTTCTCAACCTGGCTGTGACTGTTCTCACAGCCGTAAAATGAACTAAAATAAAACCAAGGTGCAGAGCCACAATCAGGACCACATGAGATCGCGGATGTGAAGGGACTTCTACATTCAAGGGGTCCAGCTTCGAGCTTACCACAAAACTGAGTATAAAAGGAAAAAAAAAACGCCAGTGTGAGAAGAAGAAAATGGGCACTAAAAAAATGTGATATCCATAAAGGATTTCAGTAAGGTATAACAAAAACAGGATCCGGTCACCAGGAGCACAAACCCACCATCGCCCACCCTGAAGGAGACCTCTGAAGGAGACCATCCAGCGCATCCCTTAAAATAGAGCAGCAAGGGCTGGGGTGGGGAGGGGACAGAGCAATGTTAGCTCCTGTATTGTACTGACAAACCTGGTCAGGGCACCAGTCAGTCCAAGCTGAACTCTGGCCTAGGACACACAGCCAACAAAGGATAAATCACAGTCCCAGGACACACTGGCCACCCCTCCAAATAAAGGCCATGATGCTTCACCATGGAAATCACATCCTCTGTCCCAGAGCCCTCTGGATTTGGTTTCCCACACCTCCTTCTCCACACCTGGGGACGTAAGACTAAATGAAGCGTTTTCTGGTTCCATTTGTCTGCGGGTGAAAAGTTCAGAGCCCTACACTGGCCCCCTAGTCCTTCACCCTATGCAATCATTACCAACTCTGTGTCAGGCACGGGCAAGGTGCTGGTGAGACCGGGTACAACAGGAAGAAAACACTATCCATTCTCCGGGTGGGGATGGTGGGCTTCCTTTCCAGTGTGGGAGGTCACCATAAAAGAGTACGTGTAGTGAGTGTTCCAGAGGGCACAGCTCAGGAGTTACAATATTCACTATCTGAAAGACCCTGCAAAGGCCACTTTATCCCACGAATCCATCTTATGGCACCAAAAAGCCAAGATACGAGCTAATGGGATCAAAATGATTGGTTTCTTTTATATATAATGGCCCTCAATGTAAACTATTTTAAAGATGATTTTTTTTTCCTGTAGTTGTTCTGTTCGTAACTACCCAATTTGTTGATCTTCAGCTTAAGTGTTCATAGAATTACAGTGGATGAACTGCATTCCTGCTGAGGCCATAACTCCTTCACTTATCCACCTTCAACAAGCATTTTAAGGTTGAGCCTTATGGAACGACTGATTGTGCAGGTCAGAACCGTCAAACGCTGGCTATCTCAGATGGTTCAGTGTGCTCAGCACTCGTGCCAGGCACTCAGCTAAGCTCGGGGGACTGACTGTGAACCATGAACCAAATGAAGATGCCCCAAATCCCACAGAGCTTATATCCTAAAGGGGGAGACAGACGCTGCCAAGTAAACAAAGAAAGAAAAATATATAATTTGGAAATGTGATGAGTGAAAAAAGAGACAAGGTGATATAATAGAATGTGACCACCAGAATGGGGGGGGGGCGGTCCAGGGGAGGGTAATTCTCTCAGAGAAGATGGCATGATGACAGTCAAGCTGAGATCTGATTAATGACAAATGGGCAGCCATGTGAATATCCATCTGGAGTCAGGACAGCACAGGAGAGAGAATCCCACACTCTCTAGGATTAGAGACCCTAGACTCATACTAGTCCCAGGCAAGGTTACCATGACATGCGGAAGCAAAGAGAGGTCAAGGTTTTCACCACCAACCGATCCTTTGACCAAGGGAACCAACTCAGGATCCTCTGGAGGGTGGAGCGATGCTTTTACCTTCAAAACACTGGGTATCATTCTACAGCTAGCATTAAGACGAACAGCTTCATTATTTCATTCACTAAATTATGTTATATTAAAATTTTAATCGGCGAACATAACACTGGAAAATGAGAACATCCATACGCTGCTATCTTCCAGTGTAAGCTGTCAAACCTTTTTTCTTCTTTTGTTTATTTTTGCAAAGCAATATTGCAACAAAAAGAAAATCCGTATAAAGATGCTCATATTCTTTGGCCTACCAACTCTACCCCTAGGGAATTTATCCAAGGAAATAATCTGGTTTAGTAGAATAAAATATTCTCTTCGGAAGAACTCAATTTGAGGTGTGAATCGTTGCATGCACAAAGGAAAAGATAAAAGAAAAACAAATTACACCTGGAATTACCTAAATGATGACGGAGATTTTTAAAAATAGGATGATTCACTTGATGAAATAGCATACACCCATTAAGCACGGTAACAAAGATTATATAGTCTTTCAAAAATGAATGGACTATCCAGCTCCTTGAAAGAAGCAGAAAAGGAACAATGTGCATATTTTAATGGAAGAACATGTCAGTGATACCTCAGGTGAAAAAGAAAATTGAAAAAAAATTGAATCAAAGCCAGTGGGGTGGGAGGTTATTTATGTCAAAAGTCCTTCTAAAATATTGTCATTATATCGAGTTTTCAATAAAAAATCCCTCAGAAACAATTGTACTCTGATCACTGTAATAGAACGCCACCAAAGCACAAGGACATTGGCTCACTCTAACTTTAAATGCAGATTAAAGCCAAATTTGGAGATGTCGTCTATGTTATATATCCCATAAGCTTTCATATACGATCCTACATGTAAGACTCAACTTTGAATGGACAATGTAATATTGCATGATTTCACAATAACTTCCTCTATTTTTTTTTTGATGTGTGTTGATGGCAAGAATTGGAAATCGTGTTTCAGTCTACGGAATGGGTGTAGGAACACCAGATGAGAAAACGGGGAGTCTTAACTCCTCCCACCATGCAAGGATGGGGCCAAGGGATCCCCGTGAAATCAACCACCTGGGGAGAGGCACGGGTGGTGGCACTCACCTTTCACAATCAGCTCAGCGTAGTTGGACACACCAGAGCCACCGTCAGAGCGGATCACACAGCGGTACTTGCTCACGCTCCGCTGGGTAGTGTCCGCCACACTGACTGTCGCCGAGAAGCGCCTGTGGTTGACCACGCGGGTGACCATGAGGGCCGTGTCCCTGCCATTCCATTGCTACAGGACAGAGGAAGGGAAGGAGACAACATATTATCACACACCCCTGAGTGACCCCAGCATGGAAGTTCCACCCGTCCCCACACCCCTGGGGCCCATGACTTTCCATAATAAGGAGTCTCCATTGCTGGTTTCTGCAAGTGATGTAGTTCAAGAATAACCTTTGCTAGTGAGCTGATTCAAGAGGGTGGATGCCTGGCCATAGGAAGAGAGGGCACAGCCGCTTCCAAACACCTTGGCTCCTTGCTCATCTGCATTCGGGGTTGGCGCTTGGCCCCTTAACCTTCCTCCCATTTTCCTTCATCTCTTAAGCAAAACCCACAGGGTTTCCCTAAATGCAGACTCAGGTAAGTTAGTGAAGACACAGCCCACAAAGTGATAATAAACAGCTGGTGTCCTGGTACACCACCCACAGGCTCTGAGTCCCCCCCACAGGGACCAATCTGTCCCTCCAGGTAGAGTGAGGATGGGGGCTTTTCAACACCTCTCCTCCTTGGCATATGCTTCTTCCTCTGCCTGGTGCCTCCTGTCTCCCTGGAGATACTCCCTCTCCCTTAAACACACAGGTTCAGCTCATTAGCATCTCCAGTAAGTGCCCCTGACTGTCACAACACCTTCTGGAAGCTCCTCACTCTCTTATGTATGGTGCAAACTTCCCACACATTTTTTCCTACAAGTGTTTCCCACTGTAGACTGTAGCTCCCCGAGGGCAGGACTTTGCTCTTTTCATTTCTAGCACCGTGCCCTGAAGCCTCCTGACTTGCTAAACATTTCTAGAATCAACATTTCTAGCACGGCATTTTTGTTTTTACCATCCTGAATCTTAGATGTGATACTCTGAGTTTGAATAAGGCCCTTTTTCACAGTAGCAAGTCACAATAGCTGATAGGAAAACAAATGCAAGCCAAAACCATTTGTGCAGGCACTTTCATTTCTCTGGGCTTCAGTTTCCTCATTTAAACAATGGATCTGATACTGGTGTTTGCTCTATGGAGTTATTGCGACGAATAAATGAGAAGGCATGTAAAACATTTAACACATGAAGGTATATTCTGGTGTTAGTGGAGCTCTCTAAATTAACCATGAAATTAGCCAGGTGAAGTGGGGTAAACTGGATAACAGCCCCTCAAAGATGTCTACATCCTAATCCCTGGAACCTGTAAATACATCACCTTACATGGCAAAAGGGACGCTGAAGATGTGATTCAGGATTTTGAGATGGCGAGAGATCCTGAATTATCCAAGAGGATTTATATGCAGAAGAGGAAGAAGGCCGGATGGCCAGAGTCAGAGAAGGAGATGTGGTGACAGAAGCAGAGGTCAGAGTGACGTGATTGATGGCTTTAAGATGCAGGAAGGAACCATGAGCTAAGGAATTCAGGGCAGCCTCCAGAAGCTGGAAAGGGTAAGGGAAGAGATTCTTCCCTCTCCTTCTCCAGAAGGAGCCCAGCCCAGCCGACACCTTGATTTTAGCCCAGTAAGACCCAATTTCTGACTTCTGATCTCCATAACTGTAAAGTAATAAATCTGCATTGTTTTAAGCCACTAAGTTTGCGCAACTTGTTACATCAGCAATAAGGAATTAACACAAACGGCAAAGGACTGATTAAGCACAAAATATTAATTTTTCATAATTTTTCATGTTTAAATTTTATTTTGGTGTCTCCTCCAGTATTATTTAACTTTTCTTCTTAATGATGTCAGATTCCAGCAGAACCAGAGAGGATTCAGTGCCTCCCCGTGAACAATTTAGATTTTTCTGTTTAGCTCCCGAACCACCAGGCTTTCTCCCATGGAAGGATAGGAAATTGCAGGTTGTCTAATAAAATCTCTAGAAAATAGGCCTTTTGATAATCACACCTGTCATTTTGGGAGCAGACAACAGCAGGACAGGGACGAGCAGGAGGGCCCAGAATCACAATAGGAAATAGGGCTGTGATGGACCAGGGCAAGGAGAAATGGAGGTTAAGTTCAGAGAGATGAGCCCAGATGGAAGGGCAAGCAGGTGCTCAAGGTCAAGGCAATTGAGCAGTCACCCAGGAGCAGAGATCGGGAGGGATTCTAGAAGACCAGGAATGGATGGTGAGAGGCTCAGATGCCAGAATGCTGTGGCAACACGGAGAAGGGATTTAAGCAGAGAGGAGGCATAAGAAGCACAGGTGCCAGCCACTGTCTCAGCCCCAGACAGAGGCAGAAGAGAAAATGCAAGGGAAGAAAACAAGGGGAGGTTTCATGAAGCAGGAAAAGACTCAGAAACCTAAGCCCATAGGCAATGAGCAGGTTTGAGTGGGCACAGGGACGGGTGGTGCAGGGGAGATGCCAGGAGCCTGAAGTGGACCACAACCCAGAGGCAAAGTGGGAGAGTAAAGCTTCCCAGCCATGACACCAGGTGCCATGTAAGTGCACAGGGATGCAGATGTTAGGATGCTAGGAAAGAGAAGCAGGACAGTGAAGGGAAGTCAAAGTCCTGGGAAAAGCCAGAGAGGAGCATGACACAGATGATGCACATAGAAGCCTGTGGAAAATTCTATCAAACCCTTAGGCCCACGTCACCCCTTTGGCTTGTTGGAAATTTTCTTTTGGCTCCTGTAATATTTTTCATCCATAAGTACATCCTTCCTCTGAAAGTTCCAGGCACATTTCCTTTCTTCTTGTGGCAAGTTTTTCAGAGCTACGTCTGTTGTTCTAAAATGAATCATCCTCTAGCCCCTCTGAGTCAATGAATCAATTGACTAAATTTCCCAGTGGGCACTCAGAAGGGTGTCTTAGGTTGGGCTCCCCAGAAGGAAGCAGAGTCTGAGACCTGGTGATTTACTGAGTGCTCTCAGAAGAAAGGGGATGAAGGAAAGGGTGAGGAAAGAAGCCGAGCAACGATGTGGTGGAAACTGGGGTCTGGCTTCAGCCTGACTCCGCGGAGCTCCAGAGCATGAAGTGTACCAGAGTTAATCCCACCAGGAGGCAAGGAGCCAGCTTCTGCACTCCACACCGATCAGTCACAGGTCATGAGCAGGTGGGGGAGGAAGAAACGGTTCCCATTTGACCAAGGACACAGTTCTCTGGGGAAGGAGGATTTGTGAGCCTTTAGCAGCCAACATGCACAGTACCCTGCAGTTTGGGGCACTGGCTCATAAAGGACACTTTAATCCATTCTACCCAGCACCTTCCTATCTCTATCTCCTCCTCTAGTATATTATACATAGGGTCTCCTGAAAGTCCATGAGCCACTGCCCTGAGATTTGCTGGTTGTCTGCTCCTGAATCTATGTTAAAAAAAAAAGGGGGCAGGGGGCTGGGAACTGATCTCCATAGATCATTGACAATGTGGGAAGCTCAAGTACCCCTGCAATAACACACTGCTTCCTCTGAAAAGTCAATCTATCCCCCAGCGAATAAAGTTCCATAACTGAGTTTGATAAATATTTTGTTCAAAGTAATGGGATTTGTCTGAGCATTTATTAAGTAAAAGTCACATTAACGAACATGTCCGAGTGCTCAGTCTGTGCTAGGCACTGTGTTAACTGGCTTACACGATAGAATCCACTTCATCCTTCTAAAATCCCTAGGAAAGTACTTCTCAAAGGGTGGGTCCCAGACCAGCAGCATCGACATTGCCTGGGAACCTGTGAGAAATGTTAATTTTAATGAGATTTCCGGGGCTGATATCCATTTATGGAGGCTGTTTATTGGGGTTGGTAGTCTGAGTTGTCTTTTCCCCTTTCCTTATTCTATCATTAATCACACTGGAAATGTACTCGTTATTTAACAAAACAGAAAATGAGAGAGTGTGGAATGTGGAAGGTATAATTTCAGAAGAATTTACAGGCTGGGTTAAGATTCCAACAAAACAGCAAAAAGGGCAAAACATAAACACAAAGTCAAGTATTGAAATAGCATCCTTCAAGGAGGAAAACACGGTCAGCAGAGGATGAGCAATGCTTTTAGACTAGTCTAAAGCAGTGGTTCTCAAAGTGCGGTCCCCAGACCTACTGCATTAGCATTCCCTGGGAACCTGTTAGAAATGCACATTTTCTGGCCCCTCTCTGGACCTAATAAACCAGGAGCTGTTATGGGAGGAGCCAGGCCGTTTTCGCTTTCACAGACCCTCCAGGTGATTCTCATGGATGATAAGGCATGAGATAGGTCCTAAGAATATTCCTGTTTTTCAGATAAGGAAACTGAGGCAGACAGGTCAAGCAACGTGGTTTAGAATAGTACTTTTCAAATTAATGTGCATACAAACCACCTGGGGAATCTTGTTAAAAATGCAGACTCTGATTCCCTGAGTCTGTGGGGGGACCTGACACCCTTCATCTCCAGCTAGCTCCCAAGTCTTGTCGCTGATGCTGGTCCATGAACCACAGGAAGAGGAGCAAAACCTTACGTGACTTTGCTGAGGGATGGAGTTACGATGTGGACCCAGGTGACCTGATTCCAGACACTGAGGCCTTAATCACATCGCCCAGCTGCCAGCCAGTACACGACAGCGCACAGTTACCCTGTGACTCTGTGTGAGGAGGGTAGAGTGTGCAGTGTTCCAGAAACTCACTTTGCTTCTTCAAAGAACATCAAATGCCATCTTGCAGGAAATGACTGCTCCACAGAAAACAGTTTGGGAACTGATGTGATCTATGCCTAGCTTTCTAGAAACCTCAGAGGTCTCGACGTAGGAAATATCTATGTGAGGAGGGGCAAAGCATCTTCCTGCATTCCTGGCTAATGGACTTTCTGAATATATTATTAAGGGGTGTCATATCTAATGTCCTATTAGGCTTGGGTGAGGTTTTCTTACCCCAACTCCATCAGTCTAAAGCAGCGGCTCTCAAACCTTAGCATGCATAACGATCACCTCCAGAGTGACTCAGTAGGTCAGGGGTGAGGCTAGATAATCTGCATTTCTAACAAGCTCCAGAGTGACACTGATGCTGCTGGCCTTGTCCTCTGTCTCCAAGATTTGAAGGCTAATGTCACCTTAAGTCCCTCAGTGGAAAGAATGGGGCCAAATAATATCACGAAACACATGAATGGAAACATTCCTTAAATCCAGGCCACTCCCTGAGGCTGAGCAATTGGTCACTGCACCAAAGATGCCCAGCCATGGGCCAAGGGTGTGGCACCCAAATCCAGCCCCTGCTCTACTGGCAAAGCAGGAGCCCTGACCACAGGCTGACCGAATCCACTTGGAGGAAGGCTACCTGTTTTCTTTGCCCAAAGGCTCTGTCTGCCTGCCAGGCTATGTGCCTTGGGGCTGCATGTGCCCATAGTGCGAACCTTTTTCCAGTTCATCCACCCAGGGGGGCACATGTGTTCTAAGCTGAACAAAGGCATTTTGTAGCCTAATCGGTGGTCCTGCTTAATCCCATTTTATACCCATGTCTCTCTCATTCATCATGGTAACAGTTCCCTTTGAAACCTCTCTTTTTTCTTTCTTTTTCATCTGCTTATCTCTCTCTTTTAAAACAACTCAAATTCCCCCTTCCCTTAGCTTGTTTTATGTTATGTGGAATAAGCCGGCTTGGTTTGAGAGCACACACTCTTTACAAGAGTATGGACTGCAAATGCCCACACTTTAATATTTCTGACCCTGGCATATGTGCATCCTTCCACCCCCCCAGGCAAAACCTCTCTATCTTCAGGAACTATCTAGAAAGGAAGACAAGAGAAGCACCTGATGCCATGGAAAGCCTGCTGTTTTCATATTATCTGACTGACTATCAGGGTATCTATAATGGCCTCACCATTTTGCAATTCCCCATCCTCTCTGCTCCTGTGTCAGGACATTATTCCCTTCACAAAGACATAAGACACAGCTTGCAAAAAATGGCTGTCATTATTTCCGGACATGCCGGAGTGCATGCCGGCTTGCAATTGATTTATAATCAGCAGAAGTGGAAACATTACTGTCTTTAATAAAAGGAAACTGTGTGCAACTGACATTATGACTGTTTTACAGGAGATGTTCTAACACATGGGTCCTAGAAACCTTCCGCGTGCTGATTTGAGCTCCTAGCGCAAGCTCGCGCGCACGCACACACACACAAGTAAAACGAGGCCGGCGTTTCCAGTTGAAAATTATTCTAATTGCTCCAGAAATCTCCTGGCTAGAAAATATTTGGTGAACTTCCCACAATTCATTCGGAATTAATATTCTTTTCGTTTCTAGTCATACTGCGTCAACGGCATGACACTTGGAAACTTGCTAAAAGCTGGCCCATTGAGTCTCTTAAGACCATATTTGCACCTCTTTGGCAATCTCTAAAGAATAGCTTTTGATTATTCTTTATTAAAAGTTAAAAGAAATAGAAGTGGACATAAATCATTTTTGATTCGCTGTGCTAAAGACCTCCCAAGGGCCCACCGCACGCATGGTTGACTGCCCATTTACGGTTGATTTCTGGGTTCAGAGTTCCTGCAGCGTCAGGAGGGTCCTGGCATAAGCCCTGCAGGGAGCCGTCAGCCCTGAGCAAAGAGGATGAGCAGGGGGTGAAGGGCCTGCACACATGCCGTCGCCCTGTGCAGCTTGATGGCCCTTTGACTATTTCCAGTTCACCTCTCTGAACTCTGCTCACAGGCCACTTCTTCCACGGGCACTTCTCTGAGACTCACAATTCCTCCCCACTCTCCCTACTCCCTATCTCCTCAGCAGACCCTTTTCCCCACTGGGAGCCTGGTCACATGTGTGATAAAATATGTAACTCTGTGATTAGTTGCTAAATGTCTGTCTCTGCTGCCAAAAGGTTAAGTTCCATGAGGGCAAGAAGCAGGGCTGCCTTGCGCGCCACTCTTCTCCCAGGCTCCATGTGCTGGGGCGGGAATGAGCTGGATCAATCCTGAAGCACATAAACAGGGGATGGGCTGAGGGAAGACAGGAAGAAAAAATATCAGAAAGTAAAGGAGGAAAGAATACGTGTGTGAGGGGACAGTTCCGGGTCAGAGTTGCCTACGGTCCTCGGAGAGGAGTTGCACAGGACGGAGGAGGATGAGGTCCATGCATCAGCTTCAGACGAATCTGAGGGAACCCAACCCTGTGCAAATCCAAAGCCCAGCTAGATTTCCCTCCCCTGGGTCGCCCTACAGGAGCTGTTTTTTAATCTGGGGTCCCTACAGGTGAAAAGAAGGAAAGACAGAGCATGTAGTAATGGTGCCATGACTCTGTAAACACACTAAAACCCACTAAGTGGTAGACTTATTGAACTTTATGGTTTGTAAATTATATCTCAAAGGTAATAATAAAAGATTGGGGTATCCTAGGCGTGGGGGTTCCCCAGCTATGACACAGACCTGCTGTGTGTAAACCCCACCTGGATCCACCCTCACATCATCTTCACAGGACTTGGGGGCACAAGGGAAACTGTTGCAGACATGAAGCTTGTGCTGCCTGCGGGGTAATGAGTAATAAAGTCCTTTGTCTCTGACCCAAGAGTCTCGTGTCTCCTGCCAGCATCCATGCAACCACGCAATGGGCAGCCTAACCCCTTTGCTTGCAAATAAGGCAACTCTCAGACCCTTCATAGTTGCTGACAGATGATGCCACGGAACCAAGAGGGCAGGAAGATTTTCAAGGAGGCAGCGGTCAGCATCATCAAATGCTGAAAGAAGAGCCAACTATAAGGAATAATAGTAATAATGGAGGAGGACGGGGGGAGGAGGGGGAGGAGGGGAGGAGGGGGAGGAGGAGGAGGAGGGGAGGAGGGGGAGGGGGAGGAGGAGTACCACCGCCACCACCCCGCCCCCTGGCTTTAGCAACAAGGAAAGCACTGGTGACCTTCACAAGAGCCACTTCTGGGAAGAGGCGGGAGTTAAAGAAAGCCACATTGCAAGTGTAGACATCACGTTTAAGAAATGTGGCCGAGAAGGGGAAAAGAGCTGTAAGAAGGCAACTAGAAGGCAGAAATTTGAAAAAAAAAGCCCAAGGGTGTTGGAATTTCGTTTGTAGATTTGAGAGACTCAAATCTCTTTAAGTACTTAGTACAGTGAAAATTAGAGGTGGGTAACTAGGTGATAAATACATGAATTTTTTTTTAATAGGAAGCCATCTGTATGGAAGGAAAGGCTGGAGTGGAGATACAGGTGGGCAGGGCTATGAGGTTAGCATGGAAGGATGAGCCCACCCAGGACATAGACATAGACCTGCATTCAAATCCTGCCTCTACTGCTCACGACCTGGGTAACTTTGACTCATTTACCCTTAAGGTTCAGTCTCCTCATCTATAAAGCAGGGCTACAAATAGCATCTACCTGAAAGACTGGTTGTGAGAATTAAATACATTGTATGTGTAACCCACTCAATACGTGCCAGCTGTGTTGAGTATCGGCATGAATTTCTCCTTAGTATGTAGTTGTAGGGTGACCACTAGGTTTTCAGCAGAAGCCCTGCATGGAAGGGACACCTGGCAGAGATGCAGGCAGGAGGGGGAGCTGGTTCCAGGAGCCAGCGGTAGCCCTGCGGGGAGCGGGAAAACAGGTTTACGGGAAGAATCTGCCGCAGAGGACTGACACGTCTGCTTATCTCATCAGCCCTGGTGTGGCCACTGCTGTGCTGATGGCTTCCCAGGGCAGGAGCCTTTTCCTGCCAAATTAGGGTGTAACAATGCCCGTGATTTGTCTAAACACGTAGGCTGCCCCTACTGAGATCTGTGCAGAGGCTTTGGACACATGGCCTCATTTCTGAGACTCTTCGAACGCTATTCGTTGTACAGACTTCCGATGGAGTGAATCCTTTGTAGGGAGACCTGGAAGTCAGCCTTGGGGTGGGGCTGACAGGGTCTGCCCTGGAGCCCCTGAGGAGTGCATGGATCCCACAGCAATCTTCCGTAAAGACCAGGTGACAGACAAAAATATTTCTAAACCTCCACCTTAATGAACAGTATCTCTTGGTGGCGATGAGGAGGTGGGGCAGTCTGAGGGTAATTTTACCCGTATTCTCAACAGGGGCCAATGCTGCCGCTTCTGTCGGAATAGCTACCCCTAATTCTGCTATGCCCTGTGAAGGCTCCTACCATCCTTAGAATATGCTGTGCCTAGGAAAAAGTGGTCATTTTTCTCCTTTTAACAGCATTTTTTCTGTTAATATTAGTTACATACATTCATTTTAGCATATTTGGATGAAATAGAAAAGAGTAAAGATGAAAATAAAAAGCATACATAATCTATCATCGCAATCAATTATTAAGTGTCTTGATATGTGTTTTATAGTGTTATATGTGTATATTTATACAGGTATGTATATATTTGTGTAAATATGTGTGTATACATATGGTTGGTTTTTGATATAAAATTAATATATTGGGCATATCGTTTTATAACTTGCTATTTTCACTTAAATATATACTGTGAAAATGGCATTAAACAGACTTCTATAAACTGATATTTAATGGCCCCATTTACTTAATCAGTCCCCTTTTGCTGGACATTTAGGTTGTTTTCAGTATTTCATCCTGTTGAACAAACTTGCACATACATTTTTTCCGCCTCTGGTTATTTTCATAGGTGTATTCCCAAAAGTAAAATTACTTGCCAGAAGAATATGTACATTTAAAAGTGTTAGCTAGCTACTGACAAATTACCTTCCAGAAAAGATGTACCATGTACATTTTCACAGTGCTACACTGATAATTTGTCACTACAGTTCCACCTAGTTGTACTCTGAATATTGCTCTTTTTTTTTCTCCTTTTTCCAAAAGGGCTCCCCAGACCGTAGGCTGCTTTGCTGTAGTCATTCTAGTCAGGATGAATGTAGCCATTCCAGTCAGGATGCACACCAACTACTCGCTTGAAAAAAATGCTTGAAGAATCACAAGTTTGGATTCCTCAAGACAACGCATCACATAAGGAATCAGCAAGTTATGAATGAGGCCCTTCCACCAGAGACCACAGCACTACATGCTTCACCTCAAGAAGAAATCATCCCAGAACAAGACGAGCTTGTGCATAACTTTTATTGGCCTTTATCTGCCTTTTCCCTAAAAGACTACAATTGTTCTAGGCTTAGGTATACACATTTCTGCATAGGTCCTGTCTGTTGATTTTTATGTAAAACTTGCACTATAATTCCATGAAAGCTGGCACTAGCAGACAGAGTCTTCTGAGAGCATATTAAGTCTTCAGGGAGGGTGCAAAACAGGGGTATGGGGAGTCTTCCTTTTTAACTTATTAATTTATGATCTGAAAGCACTTAAGGACAAGCAGGCTGTAGATCCCTGCTCTACAGAAAAGAAGGTAAGCATTCTCTACAACAGGCAACAGGGATTTATCCCCAAATACGAGTCCACCAACTTTTCCCTAACCACTGCCAGAGAGAAGGGCCACTGACATACTATTCTGAGAATAAAGCCACCGCCTTTATTTCCCTGACTTAAACTGCTGGATAAAAAAGTTTCCACATTTGGTGACTTAGTGAATAGTCCCGCTTATCTTGGAAGCTATAGCAAGAAATAGCATTGTTGAAAGGCACACCTGCTGTAGGTGTCCTGTGGATTCTTGGCCACAATGTGTCTGTGTCACTCACTTTGGAAATTCTCAGGCTGAGGCGCCCCAGCCTGTTATATGGAACACAACTTTGGCAAGTCTGCAGGCTGGTCCTCTAGGCGCTGGAATAAATCCAAAGCAATATCTCATGAGAAATCCGCCACTGCCTTAGCTCGTCCATCTCAGATCAGGGCTGCAATTCTCTCTTGGGTGGCAGGTATCATGACTGGCGTCTCATATTTTATAGAAAGATGTTGACCTACTTCCAACTACACTGTTGAATATAAGCCTGGACTTAACTGGCCAAGAGGGCATTTTGCCAGAGAGCATAGTGTAAGCCATCTACCTCCCAATATTTCCTGAAATATACATGAGGGAGGCAACATTTCTGGCGGTTTCCTTGAAGAAATAGTTATTGAATCTATTCACTCTCCAGATACATGTGAGGTATCCCAGGATGGCGATGGTAGAGAGCTGGGGACCTCTGCCATATCACACTGCCCACCCCACCTCCCTCCCACCCACCCCACCCACCGCCAAATTGCTTTTACCCAGAGCATCACTATGGGAAACAAGCCTATGAAACTCACTTGTGTGCCCTCAGTAAGACTGTGGTGGAAAATGCCGTTCCCTATATCACAGACTGTTTTCTTTATGAGGACTCCTGGGAACAACTCCTGTCTGGCCTCTGTGTGAACGACAGAATTTTCTGGAGCCACTGGTTTGTGTTCATCTCAGGGACATCACTGTGAACTGTGTATCTGACAACCTTTCCTTATTCTGTCTGTGGCCATGGTGCTGTGGGCTCTGCCTGTGACCCACCAGGAAGCAGCAGACATACAGAAATGCAGTTTTTAGCATATGACCAGCTCCGACGTGTTATTTTCCTCCTATTTGGTGTTGCCTCACTTAATTTATGCTATCCTGTCATGCTTTATGTCCCATTGTAAGCCACCTGAAAAACGTTCTGGAAATAAGATTTGGTTTACACTGAAAAGTAGATAGATAAATAAGATGTGGAAGTGTTCAAAACCATGTGTTTCTATTTCCTTCAAAACTTCAATTACATTCTGCTTTAACATCCTTCCACTGATAGACTCAAGGTTTAGAGCACGCAACTCAGAACTGTAGCAACAACTTTCATAAGATAATTGGAAAACCCAAGTAAAGATGCTGAATGTACTGTGACTGTCTCTTCTCATTCTTGTGACCCAACTGAGGCAATGCCATTGACATGACAAAGCTTCTTGGGAGCCTGATGCACTTTAATACTAATTATAATGAATAAATAGCATTACGTAATACTTGAGTGACATGTGGAAGTTTCCCGTGCTCTCTCGTGGTCTGCAGGCAGACCCGGAAAGCAGTAGGAGCAGGCATTATTATTGACTGTTATTTTCATTCTACTGCTCTGCTAAGAAGCAAGAAAAGAAGCTCCTAGATGTGCTCTCTCGGCCCAGGGACTTTCCAACGGCAGGAAATGGGCTCAAATGCAAGAAGAGAAGTGATACTATGAACTCCCATCAAAGTGTGCTGGGCATGGGTTAAGGACCAACATCCAAACTATGTGAGTCAGAAGAGATGATAGAGAACTTTAAGTATATGAAGTTGGAGGTAACAGGAGTCAGCTTCTTTCAAGCAATATTCCTGATTCCTTGAACTGGAGGTGATGTCTCTCTAGAGCTGTGGTCTCCAGTAAGACTCTCTGCAATGTCAGGAATGTTCTCTATCTGCATTTGTCCAACATGGTAGCCACAAGATACATGTGGCTATTGTGCACTTGAAATGTGGCTAGTGCAACTGGGCATCTGAGTGCTGAATTGTATTTATTTTAATTAATTTAAATTGAAATAGTCATACTAAGTTTAACAATGTTACAGGGTACAGGATCAATATAGGAAAGTCGATTGTATTTCTGTATACCAGTAATGAAAAATCAGAAATTGAGGGGTTTTTTTAAATGTATTTTAGAGTAGCATCAAAAATAGGAGATATTTAGAGATAAGACTGACTAAAGATATACAAGACCTGAACAATGAAAATTATAAAACCTTGCTGAGTGGAATTACTACAGATCTTAATAAGTAAAGAAATATACCATGTTCACGATGAGAAAACACTCATTATTGTTAAGCTGTCAGTTTTCCCCAAAGGGATCTATAGATTCAATGCAATCAAACCCCATCAAAATCCAACAGGCCTTTTTTCTTTTGTATTAGAAATTGACAAAAAAGTCATATGGAAATGAAAATGTACCCAGAATCTAAAATATCCAGTTTGCCTTAGTCCTCGGATTCTGGGCTTAAAGGACAAAGTTTGTTAGAGGGCACTTTGGAAAGCTCATAGTTGCAAATTCTACTTCTGGCACTTTTATGTTTGTGACCTCAGTTTCTCAATCTGTAAAATGGGGAATACTGATGCCTACATAACAGAATTAGAGTTTAAGACTTAACAAGATCACGGATGCAGAGTATCATCCAAGGAGCAGAGGTACATAAAAAATACCCCTTCCGCTTCCCCACCAAGCCCTTTATCACAGCACACACTTTCTTCCCTTCCCAAGGGATGGGCAGGTATAAGCAGGGGGCCCCTCCCATCCTTACCTGGAGCCAAAGTTTGTCATGCTGAGACCACTTTCCACCAGCAATGCACTGAAAGGTGGCATTCTGCCCCACGTTCACCTCGACATTTTGGAGCCGCAGAAAATGAGGTGCTTTTCCTAAGAGAGAAGCCAAAAAGCATATGAGGGCAGAATTCAACAGCCTGACCATGTCCCTGTCGGCGGGTGGGAGCTCAGGATGGGCACTGGGCAGGGGCGAATTTGTGCTTAGGAGATGGTCTGGCTCGGTGAAAAGCTACTGTTGATTGATCACTTCCTGAGCCAGTTACTGTTCTAAGACATTTACATACATCATCTCACTTAAATCTCACAAAAATCCACAAGGTGGGCAGTAACTCCATTTCACCAATCAGAAAATTAATGCTCCGAAGGTTTGTCATGGTCAGACAGCCAGAAACTGGGGAAGGCAAGACACGAATCCATGTCCCTGAGAGCCTCAAAATCCGTATTATTAGCTGCTGGGTAATACTGCCATGTTTGCAAAAGGAAGTCGGAGGGGTGTGGGGGGTCACCCCAGAAGATATCTCCCTGTAGACCTGGGTGAGCAGAAAGAAGAAAACTGAAGTGAAGCACCTTCGGGCCTGAGACTTCCACACCTGGCCTTGGCGACGACGCCGATCAAGAGGAGGGCAAAGAGGGGAGGATGGAGAAAAGGTGGAGGAGAACACTAGTAGTAAGCACTACGTGAATGAAGGTTCCGTGACTGGTGTCGTGGCAGTGTCTACACATAGTAACTCACTTAACCCAATGCAGCTTGGTGGTGGTATTATCTCTATTTTACAGCGAGTGAAGCAAGGCACCGAGAATTCAAGACACATTCAGAGTCTGCACTCTTCACTCTAAGCTATGATATCTAGGGATGGGATGGAGGTGGGACATTTACTCCGGGGACCTGGCGTATCAGGAGAAAGGACTTTCAGATGGAACTCATGGTGTCCATGGGTAATCAGTTCTAGAATTAAACATATGTTTTATGTTGGGTAACTTGGGTTCATCTCTTTTCTTGTTTGTGGAGAGAGGTCCTTGCCTACGTGAGCTCTCCAAAGACGAGTGGGCTGATAAGCTATGTCTAGAAGAATGCGTTTCTTCATCAAGGCACTAAAGTGCCAATGATCCCTATCACATCAACCAAATCAGTGATGAACCAGGCATCAAATACCCCTGGAATGCGATCAAATGGACAGTTGTTAAGAAGATCAGGAGGATCCCACTACTGGGCATATACCCTGAGAAAACCATAGTTCAAAAAGAGTCATGTACCAAAATGTTCATTGCAGCTCTATTTACAATAGCCAGGACGTGGAAGCAACCTAAATGTCCATCGACAGATGAATGGATAAAGAGGATGTGGCACATATATACAATGGAATATTACTCAGCCATAAAAAGAAATGAAATGGAGGTATTTGTAATGAGGTGGATGGAGTTAGAGTCTGTCATACAGAGTGAAGTAAGTCAGAAAGAGAAAAACAAATACAGTATGCTAACACATATATACGGAATCTAAGGGAAAAAAAAGCCATGAAGAACCTAGTGGCAAGACGGGAATAAAGACACAGACCTACTAGAGAATGGACTTGAGGATATGGGGAGGGGGGGGGGTGAGATGTGACAGGGTGAGAGAGTGTCATGGACATATATACACTACCAAATGTAAAATAGATAGCTAGTGGGAAGCAGCCGCATAGCACAGGGAGATCAGCTCGGTGCTTTGTGACCACCTAGAGGGGTGGGATGGGGAGGGTGGGAGGGAGGGAGATGCAAGAGGGAAGAGATATGGGAACATATTGTATATGTATAACTGATTAACTTTGTTATAAAGCAGAAGCTAACACACCATTGTAAGGCAATTATACTTCAATAAAGATGTTTAAAAAAAAAAAAAAAAGAAGATCAGGAGGTTCAACGAGGGCCTCTGGCCATCTTTTCAGAGGGAGTCAAATATCCAGACAGACAAGTAATAATAATAACATCACTTACTGAAAGCTCCTACAATGCCAGGCACTGTGAAAAATGCTTTACATGTTTTAATGAAGTTAACTTCATAACATTCCCTAAAGCAGACACTAGTATTATTTCCCTTTTAGAGACGCAGAAACCAAGGCTCACCAAGTTTAATTTGTCCAACACCACACAGCATTAATGACAGGAACAGAATTCAGTCCAGGTCCATTTTAGCCCCAAAACTCAGCATTTGACCAGCACATTCTCTTGCCTCATGGACAACGGGAGGTCAACGGTGTCACCTGGAGCCCAGGGTCCAAAGAAAGGCTCACAGGCAAGGCTGTGCTGATCCTCCAGACGCCTCTCATTGCTCCGAATATTTTACCACAAGACGTTCCTTTCCTTGGCATCTGTCCCCATGGCCTTCACACTTTGAACTGTCTGCTCTACCAAACTGTGTCACCACCTGCAACACTCAGCAGAAGCCAAGGACCCTTGGCATGATCAGCAGACTCGCTGTGCGAAAACATACAGCTTCTGCTCAGGTTTCTAAACAAAGTGACAACAGCTCAGTCCCCCTCATGCCACCTCCAGGGCCCCCACGACTAGATGGCGTCAAGAGTCCAAGGCCCAGGGAAGTCCTCTCACTGTGGGCTTCTCAGAGTTGAAGATTCGTGCATCTAGTCAACCTGACAGATGTCATGCTGCTTTGATTGTCTGAAATTTTTTCCTTTTTGCTCTCCTGTATAATTTTGTAAAGTTATTTTTGGAACTATCAGTTCAAGTCAATTTTTTTTTAAATTTTATTTATTTATTTATTTATTTATAGCTGTGTTGGGTCTTCGTTTCCGTGCGAGGGCTTTCTCTAGTTGCGGCAAGCGGGGGCCACTCTTCATCGTGGCGCGCGGGCCTCTCATTGTCGTGGCCTCTCTTGTTGCGGAGCACAGGCTCCAGACGCGCAGGCTCAGCAATTGTGGCTCACGGGCCTAGTTGCTCCGCGGCATGTGGGATCTTCCCAGACCAGGGCTCGAACCCGTGTCCCCTGCATTGGCAGGCAGATTCTCAACCACTGTGCCACCAGGGAAGCCCCTCAAGTCAATTTTTAAGTGGCAAAAGAGTGAACCTTGTAAGCCCCTTTATGCTACCTGTTTGAAGCGGGAAGGAACATCTACTCCCTGGTAAGGAGGGGGTATAGAATCTTAGTTCCAATGTTGGGAGGTTTTGTGTTGGTTTTTACAAAGGGATATCTCCCCTCACCCTTGGGGACCCTGGGCAAATCGTTTAACCTCTGGGACTTGTGCAACTAGAAATGAATTGTCTCTGGATCAGTGTCCCCTGCTTGTTTCTCTCTTTTTTTTTTTTTTTGACCACACCATGCGCGGCTTGTGAGATCTTAGTTCTCCAAGCGGGGATTGAACCCAGGCCCTCGGCAGTGAGAGCAGGGAGTCCTAACCACTGGACCGCCAGGGAATTCCCTCTCCTGCTTGCTTCTGACTCCTTTCCAGCAGACCTCTTGCCTTGATTCTTTCATCTGCAATCCCTCTTCCTCCCTCCCTTCTAGGTACAGTGGTAGAGAATTCAGAGGTTTAATGGCCCCTGGTGTTAATAATTCTGGTGAAACACCGAGGGTTTACAGAGAGCAGAGATGTTGAAAGCACGCGCCTTCAGTAGCCAGACAGTTATGTAAAGGAATCAAGTGGTTCAGTTGTAAAACAAACAAAAACAAAACTGCCACCTCCTTGCCCCCTTATTCATTTTCCCACCTTTCATAGAGACTTGGGTAACATAAAGATTTCTCTGTATCAGAAAAGCAACATCACAGGCACACTAATAACGGGTACCTGACACCAGCCTCAGCAATGAGGAGGCAATAAGGAGTGGTGGGGACTTCGGGGAACTGGATAAAGACGCCATGCCCCATAGGCAGGGGGCAGCTAGCAGTTCCCTAAATCCAGCAGACAGAGGCCATGCGACAGTGCTGTGCTCAGGGTAGCCAATCATCCGATTTCTCAAGGCAAGTAAGAAATCCAGCCTTAGGTGAAAGCCCTCATTCTAAAATCTTGACGGAATTTATTAAAACACTATGTAGACTTATTAACAAAACACGACCGCAGGCATGCTCTTCTAGGTGGCTGTCTCTGTTACGTAGCTCTTATGGAACAATTTCCACTGGCCAGTCTTGCCTGGTCTGAACCCATAAAACCAGGGATGTCCCCACCCCTGCAGGCATCGTGCTGTGCTATCACGCGCACACTAGCCCTGGATCGCGGTGCTCAACGCGGGGAACCTTTCCGGACCCACCCTCCGCCCTGCGTAGCACCCTCTCCCAACGCTCTTGCTCTCTGAGCCCCCGGCTTCATCTCCAGCTCATGACAGATCTCTCTCTCTCTCTGGGGATCCTCCTGACGCTGGGGACCTGCTTGGTGCACTTCTCTGAGCTCCTGGCCGCCCCAATCCTCCTCCCACCCCCCACCCCCACCTGAGCCCTGTCCTCTCCCAGCTGTGGTTTGCACCCAGCATCCACAGCTCCAGGAAAGCAACGACCCCACCCGCTTCAAACTCACCAACTTCGGCCAAGCACAGACGACCTTGAGGCCCAGACCAGCCACCAGCTCGGGGGTTTTAAGCATCCCACACTCACTCCCCACTGAGACCCAGCGCCCCCAAACCGGGACCCTGCGGAATGGGGTTAACAGAAAACTGGCTGTGCATTTGGGGCAAAATGCCTTGATGTTGGTGACATTTAAACTCCTGCAGATGTCAGGGCAGCATCTGAAGACGTATTATTGTGCCCTTTATCTCGCTCTTTAAACCTGACAGTGTGCTCAGCGGAAGCCAACACAATTGCGGAGAAAGTGCACTACATACATTAAAAACGTGCTGCAGACCGTGGGCTCAGTGACATGGCCCCACAAGGTTGTGATGGGAAAAAAAAAAAAAAAGTTTAAACAATCTTAAAGTCAACCTAGGAGCTAGAGAACTTTGAAACTGAGTGGAAATTGTGCTGACATTTATCGTCCACAGTCATAACTGCAGTGGCCCTGCTAATGGCTGACACGGAGAAACGGCAGCAGAGGGTAACTATGGCTAAATATTTGCAGAATAACACAAAAATGTTAAATGGGCCATAAAATACAGACGAGAGGTCTCAGTTTGTAGGAGAAAAATAACTTCCGTTGAGTATCACACTTATCTTCCAGTCACTGTTTCAGAAGCTGAGAGGCAAGTGTTTAAAGTCATAACTTCAGCTCAAATCGATCGAGAATACAATTGCAAATCATGTACTAAGCCCCCTGGAACTTTGGAAGACTTAGTGGAATCGCTTATTGATAAACTCTGACCATACATTAATTTTTAAAAAATGTTTAGGGAACTGGAGTGGAGAATTACAAGCCTGAGGACCTAAAGAGGATGCATTCTTTTAATATAGTTAAGTTTTCACAAGCTATGAGTGAAGTCATAAATGCATTAAGGCTGGGGTTGGGGGAAAAGCACTGTCAGGCCGAAGGACAGTTCAGAAGCTACTAGCAGGCTGCATGACTCACGATCCCATGAGCAGCCTCCAGGACCCATGCGTAGTGGGAACCGTGGAAGGTCACACACACACCTCCTCCCCAGAATCACACCACCCAGCTGATGACGCCAGAAACCTAGCAGGGCACCACTTCTGATGCCCTGGCCCCCACTCTAACCCCATCACTTAGGACCAGTGGGCTCCCACCTCCTAAATTCATCTGTAACCTGTCCACTACCTCCTCTCCATCTCTACGCTCTATGTTTCTTCATAGGCTGCTTACCATCTGTTATGGGGCTGAAACTGTATCCCCCAAAATTCACAGGTTGCAGCCCTAATGCTCAACAGCTCAGACTGGGACTGTATTTGATGACTGAGACTTTAAAGGGGTGATTATGTTAAATGAGGCTGTTAGGGGCGGGCTGTAACCCAATCTGACTGATGTCCTCATAAGAAAATTTGGACACACAAAGACACATCAGGGGCAGATGTGCACAGAGGAAAGACCATGTGAGGAAAAGTGAGAAGGCGGCCGTCTGCAAGCAAAGGAGGGAGCCCACGGACAAAACTAAGAACCTGCCACCTTCATCTTGGACTTGGGGCCTCCAGGACTGTGAGAAATAAAATTCCTGCTTAAGCCACCCAGTCTGTGTATTTTGTTATGGCAGCCTTAGCTGACTAATATACCATCTGTTATAGACCCAGATAATACCTGATTGTTTGTTTTAATTTTCAGTCTCTTTCACATCGCTGGAAGCCCATGAGGGCAAAGAATGGAATCTGTCTTACTCACTCCCATGAACCCAGACTAGCGTCTGGCATGGAGCATATGCTCAGTAAATACGTCGGATGGTGAATGAATGTCTCTCCACTACCTGGTCCAGGACTCACCATCTCTTTACATGACTCTAGAACTTTCTTTCTCATAGGTCTCCTGACTTCTTCTCTATTCCCCCTTCACAACCCCTCCTCCACAGAACAGCCAAAGTAATCTTTAAACAATTAAATGAGATCATATCAATCCCCAGCATAAACCCCTCCAGGTGGTGCCTCCCTACACTTAGATTAAAATCTAACCAGGGGCTTCCCTGGTGGCGCAGTGGAGTTGAGAGTCTGCCTGACAGTGCAGGGGACGCGGGTTTCGAGCCCTGGTCTGGGAAGATCCCACATGCCTGCGGAGCTACGGGCCGTGAGCCGCAAACTACTGAGCCTGCGCGTCTGGAGCCTCTGCTCCGCAACAAGAGAGGCCGCGATAGTGAGAGGTCTGCGCACCGCGATGAAGAGTGGCCCCCGCTTGCCGCAACTGGAGAAAGCCCTCGCACAGAAACGAAGACCCAGCGCAGCCATAAAAAAAAAAAAAAAAAAAAAAATCTAACCAGTCATGGGGCTTCCCTGGTGGCACAGTGGTTGAGAATCCACCTGCCAATGCACGGGACACGGGTTCGAGCCCTGGTCCAGGAAGATCCCACAGGCTGCGGAGCAACTAAGCCCGTGCACCACAACTACTGAGCCTGTACTCTAGAGCCTGCAAGCCACAACTACTGAGCCCGTGTGCCACAACTACTGAAGCCCACGCGCCTAGAGCCCATGCTCCATGACAAGAGAAGCCACTGCAATGAGAAGCCCGCGCACCGCGACAAAGAGTAGCCCCTGCTCGCCACAACTAGAGAAAGCCTGCGCACAGCAACAAAGACCCAACGCAGGAAAAAATAAAGTTAATTAATTTAAAAAAATCTAACCACTCACAATCTAAAATATGACACAAATGAACTTATCTACAAAACAGAAACGGACTCACAGACATAGAGAACAGACTTGTGGTTGCCAAGGGGGAGGGGCCTGGGGAGGGATGGACTGGAGTCTGGGGTTTAGCAGATGCAAACTATTATGTACAGAACGTATAAACAACAAGGTCCTAGTATATAGCACAGGGAACCGTATTCAATATCCACTCATAAACCATAATGGAAAAGAGTATATATATATATATAAAAACACAGAATCACTTCGCTGCACAGCAGAAATTAACACAACATTGTAAATCAACTATACTTCAATTAAAAAATAATAAATTACACAGTTTGATAAGTTAAAAAAAAAAAAACCTAACCACTCACAATGATGTTCAGGGCCCTGCTCCCCTCTCACTCAGAAACACTTTCCCCACGTTCCCCACGCGCAGGATACTCTGGCAGTATCAAGCTGACCCCACTGCAGGGATCACTTGCCCTTTGCTCTGCCTAGAATGCCCCCTCCCCACACCTTCATACAGTGAACTCCTTCTATGACTCAGATCTCAGCTCGGACCGCATCTTCAAAGATATCTCCCTGACCACTTTATCTAAGAAGGCCCTCCACATCCGAGTCCCTCACATTCATTATATTCGTAACACACCACTATCTGAAGTTATATTAGTGACTTACTTAATATTAGTAACTTACTTAAAGTCCTTCCTCCCTCTGTCCTTCTGCTAAGTATACACCATGGGAACAAAGACCTACCTATCTTGGTCACTTAAGTATCCTCTGTGTCCAGCAGAAGTTCCCGACACATAACTGATGCTCAGTACTTGACTCGTTGAAAGAAAGAATGAATAAAAACCCTGACTGGATATGGATTGAGCATGGGGCCTTGGGAAGGGGCCTTTGCTAGGCCCTGGTCAACCCTACATGACTCACGAGCTATGGACAGAACTCAGGGGACTACATGCACCACCAATATTTGCACATGGAGTTAAATGGAATTTTCGAATTCCAGCGCCTTTCACAGAGTTGCACATTTTGATTTCTAGGAAGTTTTAAGCTTAAGCCTCCTAAGCATCTAAGTTGAACTCAGATGAAGCACATTACACAAGAACACAGCCAGGGTCACGTCTTCCTGAGTTACGTCCCATGGCCCATTTGCTGAGTAACTTGCTCTCAGCAATTCCATAACCACATAATGCACACTCCTCAGCAGGAGGCGTATGAAGCTCTCAGAAGAATCCAAAATTCAGAAGCAGCCTCAATGGGAGGAGGATTCCAAGAGGAGCCATGAGACTTCAGGCATGGAAAGGCATTCAAACGCCCTCCAGAGAACCCTCACCCATGGAGATTTCTCTGAGAGAAGGAAGCATGGGGCTGCAATGGCAAACCATGGACAGTGTGTAGAGTTAAGGCAGAGTTGAGGCTGAGACAAGAGACAGGTGTCAGGCTGGGTGTCATGGTGGAGGTGAAAATTCCCAGTAGAGGACAGAATTCTGGGATCCCAGGAGAGAGAACCAGGCCAGATTCTTTTAGGAAGAGCCTACTAGAAAGACCTAGTGCAGGCATCCAGCACAGGGTAAGCAGCAGGCATGCAGCTGGACGCAGCTCCAAGGATGCGGTGTGTGCAGGACTTGGGGATTGCTGAAATCCTGTTTCAGGGAGACTGCCTCAAAACTGATGGCTGTGCAAGGTTGAGTGTGTGAGGTTAAGTGCATCACAAGTGGAGCAGACATCTCCCGACATGGTCTGAGGTCAACCATCATTCTCCAATGGGCAGCAGATGCTGATTCCCAGGAGTCCAGGGAGGGGAAGACTTAATCCTGGTAAGAGGGACTCAGGTGTATACCCAGTACATAAACCCTGCAAAGCTGGGGGATTTCTGGGACCCTCATCACATAAAGTCTGTTTCAGCAGAGACATTTGCTGGGCATAACTGAATGGACAGATCCATCTGAGAAAATCCCAAAGACTCAGGAAGTAACCCAGAGGGTGGGAACCTTAGGCCAGAGTAATGGAGAATCTAATAGGATCTCAGCATTTCTGAGATGCTGGTTGATTCCTGGGGAGGAGGTTTCCCTTACACAGACACCAAACACAGTTATCCAAAATACTGTCTTGCCAAAACCCCTTGGAACTCATCCCAAATTCCTCCAGAGAAGGTGCTCTAAGACAATGGGTCAAACAATGTCACTGTAGTGCCAGGGGAGGGAGGTGACGTTTGGGGCTCTGATGAATTCACTGTAGCAGAAGTTGAAAGAATCATTCTAATTAAAGCAACATAGATGGGGCAGAAATGAGACGAGCCTCAAAATGGGAGGCAAGAAAGGCATAAAAGCACAGGACTATTACAATCTCTTGAGGGAACAGCAAACTGCACCAGAGCCCATAGCATGACTCGTGGCTATAAGGAAGAAGTAGAGAGAACCCTGCTAGGAGTTAGTTACCCAACGGCTGCCAAGAAACTAATAGGAAACTTGTGATCTGCAGACACTAACAAACTAATGGGGCTGGCAACTAACCAGCCCTCCTATGGGGCTGGCCATAATCCCCAGGCATATCCCTTTGATTATGATTCCCCCACCAAATGTCACTGGAGATGATGCCATCTCAACGTACCTGCACCCAGGACTTGTCCCCTCTGAGATTAGTGAACCTGGGAACCACAGCTCCTGCTCAGACACATTCAAATATCTTAAGACTAAATACACAAAGAGAGAGAACTTCCAGGGGAAATTGGCTGGGCTTAGAGGAGTGGAATGCCTTTGAGAACTCTCGACACTGTACCATAAGTACTAACCACTGTGAGAAATCTCTCCCTAGGCCTACACGGAGTTGATGAGGGTATTTAAAATTACTTTTGAAGAATTAATCGCTTTGGGGTACTTTTCCCTGTGAGTGAACAGTGTGCTAATTTGCTCCATGTTTCGGTGGTGTTCTTTTTTTGAGACAATTGCACAAGATTCTATCCAAAGCCCTCTAATTCTTCCACTTCAGTGGTCTGAATCCCGCTAATAAACAATCAGGACTTTAGACTCCCTTAATAATGCAGACAGATTCAAACAAAGATGTTTTGCCGCTCTCTGCAAAGTCCTGGAGGTGCTGCCTGTTGAACAGGCCAGCAAAATTATGGATTTATTCAGGACTGATTGCACTGAGTATGTAAGCGAGTGAGAGATGTTTGTGAGCTGAATGAATAGGGGGGGGACTGCAGCCTCCAAGCTACCCAGTCTGGCACGGAGCAAGGCTGCGTTAGGATGAGGGGAGAGACTTACTGCATGGATGGGCAAGGACCCGGACCTCGTCCACAGCGATGTAGCCAGGATGACCCTTCAGAGAGACGGATTCAAATATCACCTGCAACACATGAGGCAGGAGTCAATTTCGCAGAAGTGGTTGTAGGAATTCATCGCAGCTGCCCAGCCCCCAAACAATTTATGTTTCAGCTTCCCACTAGAACTGCCCAAAGAGGTTTTATATTAGGCTAGGATGCTACCCCGGCAATTGATGTGGATTTTCAAAATAAGGTAAAAAGGCCACATTCCGGTGACTAGCAAAAGAATAACCAGCCACATGGAACATTTCTAATGGTTTTCAGAACTAACACTGGGATGCAGGGAAAACAACCCAAAAGTGGCCTGGAAACCCTGATCTGCACCTTTTTCACTGTTGTTTCAAGGGAAGCACAGAGAAGAATGACTTCCGAACATCTCAACTTTCTTACGAAGGATGAGGGAGAAGCCAGCATAAGCCAAGGAGCGTTTACCTTAATTTAATTCCACATCTCCAAGGACTACAGTCCATCTGAATTACCTAATAATACCTCTTGAAAATAAGTCCCAGGCACCACTATTGGTATGTGGGAATCCAAGGGCAACAAGTTCTTTGAAACCTCCATTCTGACTCCCAAACTGCTGATTTCAGTAAACAGCTTTCCTTGTCACCCACCATCCACCTTCACAAAGGAGATGTGACTATCTGTGTGGACAGCATGACCAATGCCCTTGACCTCCGTAATTCTAATGGCCTCATCTTCCAATCAGCTTCAGCCACGTGCTCACACTTGCCCTTCTCCACTCCACAAACTGGAATTTTCAGTGTATTTTGGCACAGACCGCTACCACACGCTCCTCTCCCAACCCACCCCTCTTAAACCTGCTTCTGCAGTGCACATGGTACCCTGGATCTCAACTTTTCTAGAGACTGTATGCTGCATGGACCTCCCTGTATTCTCAACAAACCCAGGGTTCCCCCACTCTGTTGACTAATCACCCATACCATTCTCACCGAAAGCCCCAGTTCCTCATTTCAGTGTTGGCAAGTCTATTGCAAAACTGCCTTCTCCACTCCTATACCCCATACAAATGTTCCCCTTTCAACATCACCTACCCAATCCCTGCAAGATACCCACATCACATCTTTAAGAGGCAAGAGGACTACAGAGGGGCTGACTTCTAACTTCTTACCCATCAACCTAATCTTCATGGGTTAGATGACTACACACCAACCACTGCCCCCTCTCTGCAAGGCACACCCCAGCGCCCTTGACCTCTACCTCTGCTGCATTTTCCAGCTTCTTGGTTCTTGGTTCTCTCTCTCTATCTTGTATCTCCGAATCCTCCCTTTTATTCCTGACTCTGACAAACATAAATGCTTGGATTTCTCTTACTCTTTAAAAGCTACCCTTTGGCAGCAGTTGTATTTATAGTCCAATTGTGTTTCAGTCCCATTTAAAATTCTCAATGGTTTAATTACACTCACTCTACACTTCCCTACTTCCCAGTGCAAAACTTCAACCCATCACCTGGACTTTGTCCTCAGCAGTCCCCCCAACACTGACTGCATGGCAGACACCAGTAATCTTAGCAGTGCTCTTACTGCTTAAATCCAATACATATATTTCAATCTTTATCTTACTTTAAGAAGGAAAATAGTATAGGGCTTGGGATCTGGGTCAGAATGCCTGGGTTCTAGTTCTGGTTGTACCACCTTGTATGTGCACACCTTGAGCAAGTTACCTTACTGCTCTGTGCCTCAGTTTCCTCATCTGTAATTGTAGTGTCTACCTCACTGGGTAATGATTCAGGTGAAAGGAGTTAATACACTACTTAGAACTATATGTGGCACATGGTAGGTTCTCAGCAAATGATTGCTATACTTATTCTTCATACTTGACCATTTTCCTACAATTACTGATGTTCATAGCTTCTCCCTCTCTGGGTCTCTCTTCTATTTAGGCTCAGGCGACACTTCACTCTCATGGTTCTTCTCATCGATCTGTGTCTATTCTACCATTGGTTTCTTTGTAAGCACTTCTCCTATATCCACTCTTCAAATGTGGGCTGCTTCTATTCATTTTTGTAAACTGAAAACACTCTTCCTTCAATGGCTATCAATTCACTGATAATTCCCAAGCCCAGATCTCCATTCTAGACCTTTCACCTGAACGTGGGTCTCACTTATCCAGCTCAAAGATCTGTTATTTCCACCGAGATATCACATAGATCCTCCAACACAATCTGTATACAACAGAGTTGAGCAGCTTCCCTATCAAGCTGTCTCCCTCACTGCCCAATGGGCCATCCTTCCTGAACTATGGACCTCAGTGGGTTGCCCCATCCAGTCATTGAAAACTGAGATGCAGACATCTGCCTGGGCTTCTCCGTCTGTCCCACTCCTCACATCCTTTTTTTTTTGACTCTGTCTTCTTAGTATTTCTCCTATCTGCCCATGTCTTTCCATCTCTGCTGTTAAGTTGAACCATATGAAGCAACCATCCTATAGATCAAAACCAGTTGGATATCAATGCCATTGCTCTGGTTCAAATCTTCATCACTTTTCACCGCTATCATCTCAACAGCCAACCAAATAGACCCTCTCTCTCCTGTTTTCTACTCCTCGGTTCAAGCTGTGGATGGAATGTAAGGTGGGTGATAAGATCAACAGAAAAACCCCCATGTGGAATCTTTTTGTGGTCCATGTGGTCACTTCAGGTTAGTGGATTCAGAGGCCAGAGGTGTCAGTGGGGTCCAGAGCTCTACAGCTATAACAAGTGAGCAGGGAACTGGTGGAAAGCGTGGTGATGGCTGTGAAGAGGCAGCCTCCTTGGGTGGTAAGATCTATCACTAAGGCAACACACTGCTGCCTGGGAATTACGTACAGTGACTTGGGGCTGACAGTCACATCAAACATAGAGCAGCTGGCACCAGCATGACAATCACTCCAGAAGAGGGGTTTACTAAGATAGCAGGGTCCTTACGAGAGACTGAACAAACAAAATTGTGCAGAGGGTAGGGGGAAAGTTTGTAGAAATGAAAGTGTGATAGCTGCCTCATCCTGCAGAGGAGGAAGTCAACAGAAGACCTTTTGATAAAGAATTATGTATCTAATTATATTTTTAATAATTCAAAGGAAACCAAAAGCAAAGCCCATAGGAAAAAAGAAAAAGAAAACACACCAAACACAGAAAAACGTTTAAAAGAAATGGCATAAAAGCATTCAAACTGCGTAGCAAAAATGATAAAAGAAAAAATTTCTATTGTGACAATAAATATAAATAGGTTAAAATAGAGAAAAGCTCTCAGACTATCTAAATAAACCATATCTAATCATATGCTATAAGATAAACACCTAATATAGAATGACTCACTAACCTTAAAAATAACAAGTTGAACAAAGACATAATAGGAAAATGCAAATAAACAGAAAACAGTTGTAAACAATGCAAAAGCATCAAAGTAGAATTTAAACCAAAAAGAAATATAAAAACCATTAAGTGGACTAAAATGGTCATTAAAAAAAAAATGCATGAGTCAATAGATTTAAAAGGAGAAAATGATGGGAAAAAACCCCAGCATCTGAAGATTTTAACACTTGTCTTAGACTCTGACCAAACAGGAAAAAATATCAAGTATGTATCTAATATGAATAATAATGCATTTACTAAACAAATACAAAGAGAGAATAAAATTTCTGTTCAAATGCTCATGGATTATTTACACAAAGATCATATAATAGACTAACGTATAACTTCAATAAATCCTTCAAAGAGGAAACCATACAGGTTTGGGTCTATACATTTCCTAACTGAATTCCCTGAAGCAATAAATTAATGACAAAAGCTTAAAAATCAATTTCTTAAAGTTGAAATATTGTATATTTCTTAAATACATAATAACTATAATATCAAAGTATGTTTTATATGTTAACAAAAGTCTGAATAAAACAAAATTAAAAGTCAAATGGCAAGTTGAGAACAATATCTGTAATATCAATATATATGCCAGCTAAATGGTAAATATCATGTTTTATGTAAACAATTCTTGAGAATCAACAAAACTCTCCAAAAGAAAAATCAGCAAGTGAGTTCAGCATGTAATTCACAAAAGATGAAGTAGGATTGGCAATGATTTATGAATGTAATCTTTTTAATGACATTAGGGAGATAACAGCAGTTGAATGTTTTCTTCTTTACACTTTTCTAGATTTTCCAAATTTTCTGCAATAAAAATGAGCTCCTTTATATTTACAATAAAAGGTAAGTGCTTTGAGGTGCATTACATTTTCATATCTCTCTGCATGTTATACTATCCCTGTGTCAGGTATGTACCACAGTACAATTAACTCTACTATAGCAACTATCACACCAGATTGTAACTGCTTGTCCATGAATTATTTCATTCTCTAAACTCTAAACCTACTGGGAACAGGAACAGTGTCTCATTCATTCATATTTATAGAGACCCTCTTGTGTACCAAGCATTGAGGCACATGCTGGGGCTATAAAAGTGAACAAGAAGGTTAGGGGCCAAGCCCTGATAAATTTACATTTTATGAATGGAAATGGAAATTAAAAAGAAAAATATGGAAAATTAAATTCATTCTGTGATTGGTATTATGAAGGAAATAAACAAAATGTTGTGATTAAGAGTAACTAAGCGGGAGAGGGTCTACTTTACTTAGAGTGGTCAGGAGAGAAGAGGAGACCGGAAGGATGAAATTGGCAAGTCCAGGAAGAGGTGGTAGAACATGCAAAGGCCATGAGGCAGGAAAGAACTCAGGGATGATCTGGGAACATGAGAATGAGACCCTGGTGTGGCTGGGATATAGTAAATAAGCTAGAGAAGCACACGGCATGGCTGGAATGTTAGTTGAGGGTCAGATGACATGGAGTCCTACAAGACCTAGTATGGAGCTTGAATTTTCTGCTGTTACTGAACCATTTAAAGCAGGAAAGTGACATAATCTAATTTACATTCTAAAAAGATCATTCTGGCTGTCCTGTGGAAATTGACTCGGGGGTAGGGGGCACTTGAGCAAGAATGAAACAAACAGACCTAACAGTTAGCTATAGTAGTGATCCAATCAAACGATGAGTATGGCTTGGACAATGGTGTTGGCCATGAAGAATAAAGATGTTGATGGTTTGAGAGATATTTTCAAGGTAGAGATGAAAATAATTGCTGTTAGATTAAGAGGGGAAGAGTGAAGAAAAGAAAAAATGCAATGAGGACTCTTCAATTTAAGGGCTTGAGCTTCTAGCTGATTCTGGTGTCACTTATTGACATGAGGAAGATGAACGTGTGTGTCTGGGCACACAGGCAGGGCTACATCACGATTTCTTTTGGTCATGTTAAGTTCGAGATGCCAATTAAACATCTTAATGGATATACTGAGTAGGAAGCTGGCATTATATTCTGAAGCTCATGGGTGATCGGGGACCAGAGTTATAAATATGATAGCTTTGGCATCTAAATGTCATTTAAAGCTATAGAACTAGATAAGGTCACCTTGGAAGACAGAGTAGACAGTTCAGAGAAAGGACTAGGGCCTAAGGTCAAGTGCAGAAAGCCCAATAGTGCATTTCTTAGAATGGTAGAGATTGGAACATGGTTTTAGGTAGAGAGGAATGAGTCAGGGAAATAGCAAAATACAAGGGAATGAGGGATTGATGAAACAAGATTCTAGAAGGGACAGAAGTCAATCGGGGTCAGGATACTGGTGGAGGTATCGGTATTGAACAGAGGGGCACATCATCAACTAAGACTGAATAATCATAAAAATAGAGAAATAAAACCACAATAATAAAGGTCAACCACATTAACCTTTTATTAGTAGGTAGGTAGTCTCAATCTAGCCTCTCAACAACCCTAAGAGGTGGGGCAAACTAAGTTACCAAAGCTCAGAAAGGAAGCCAGAGGTGGACTGAGGTCTCCTGGTTCACAGCCATGTCCATCACTGGACTTCAATGAAAAGCAGCCCTGCTCTCATTTAACCAAAACACTTGGTTAAGCAGAGTTCTGACTTTTTCCCAGTTAATCGAAGTCCAACTCTATAAAACTCTTGTGACACTCTGTTTCTCACATCATTACTCAGTATCTAACCTAATTATTAACAAATATTCCATGAACGAACCCAAGGCTGGCCATGAGAGAATGGATGTATGATAGTGAAACGCACATTTGTTCACCGCTCTCTCTCCTTCCTGTTGCAGAAATAAGAATTCTATAATGAGATAGAGAATCTTTTATTCATCAGAATTCCTCTGGGGAATTTTTTTCTGTAACGCACTGGGGTAGGTGAGTCTTGGGTTTCTCAAATATGAGAGAGTAATATTCTGTAAGAAACAAGGGGAAGAAGGTACTGGTTTTTTTTTCATGAAATGAATGAATAATTGTAAAATGCTTACAATACGTACAGTAAGATACTGATGAATGTTACTGTTATTACTGCCCTTACTCTGGGCAGAGTGATGGGAGATGAGAAGGAAAATTCAAGGGAATGGTGGGAGAGGAAGAAAGTAATGGGCTTCCCAATGAGACTACTCCTTGTGCCCTCATCCCAAGTTTCCACTAAAATTCCTACACTCAACAGACTCTGATGTGAGTGATGACAGGTGGGAACTGGTAGAGGCTGGGCTTTGGGTCCATGTGGAGGTACATGGAAATGAAGAGGCACAGGCGGTTGCAGGTGTCACGGCAGTTGGGGAGGTGGAGGGGAGAGAGCGCAGAAGCATGGGGAAGGAGACGGTGACAACCCACAGAATCCCTGATGAAGGCCCCGGACTCACAAGACATTAGAATTAGGGTCCACGGTATGTTTACAACAAAAGGCAGGTCCTGGATGCAGCTGAGAATAAAGCACCTCCCAGAACAGATGGGGAAAATCCTCCCCATCACTGCCAGACTGCTCAGAGCAGAATGCTCACAAAACCTACAGGAGCCAAGAGGGTCCTGTTCTTGGCATGCAGCTCCAGAGATAGAGTTTTTTTTTAAAGTCATGCAAACTGCCATGAGACAGAGCCCTCAATGGCATGAGAGTAGAAGGTCACAAGGCTGGGGGTATCAGGAACAGTGCCAGGGAGTCCACCATTCTTCCCCAGAAAGAAAAGGAAGGCAGGCCCACGATGGATGGGCTTGGATCTTCAAGGGCCCACCTGGACTCCCCTGCTGAGGCCTGTCCCCTGAACACTCACAATGGGGCTGACTCTGAGGCCCACATGCAACCTCCTGGGCAAGCTGCTTGCTTCCAGAAACAAGGGCCAACCCTGGGGAGCACAATGCCAGGCACCAGAGAGGGAGATCTCAAATGGCGGCTATAATGTGCCACCGAAAGATTATGGGATGGTGGGCCTTAGCCACGGAGGAGCAATGGGTGCTGGGGTTAAGTTGGCAGGGTCAGCCTCTAGAAATTACATATAGCCCCCAAACCCTAAACACCCCACTTATCCATGCTGCATGCTTATAGTTCTGAACGAGATCCTGGAATGCAAATTATTGCTGGGGTTCTGAATGGGAATCTGGCAATGCAAATTACTGCTAGGATTTATGGTTCAAGTTTCTGACCACGAGGAGCTTCTGTATGAAGCCAAAGGGCAGGGTACTCTGGAACACTGTTAGAGAAAGCAGGTTTGGCTGAAGCAAGGGGTTGCAAGGGCAGCTCACAGGGAGCAGCACGACCAGGGACATTCAAACTTCAGGAGAGATGTGAGGGCCACCCTGGATTCTCACTGCTGATAAAAAAGGAAGAAGCCCTCTCAAACAAACGCAATAGCAGAACAGAGCATTGTCTTGTGTGGTTCAGGAAAAGCAGCTGTTACAGCTACCTCAGCCCCCAGGTTGAGGGCCAGTTCCCAGCCGACCAAGTTCTGGGGAATGTGGACCATTGGAGTCCTCTCTTCCCTTCTGGTCAGAAAGACGCCCCAGAAGACATCTGCAGCTTCGGTGGAGATGGTTATCCCATCAATGTGCTTCTGGTCCTGTTTAGGAAGACCTACCAGCTCCAGTTCCTGGGGACAGACACCACAAAGGGACAGGGTGATGTCAAGACCCTCAGTGACAGAAAGACCTGCCCAGGTGTTCTGAGGTGAAGGAGAATGGTCATCTCCAAGCAAAGCACACTCGGAAGGAAACCAAGGCCCTTGAGGAATGAGAGCCAGGAATGGGAGATGAGCCAGAGGACTGAGTGAAGAACTGTGAGAAGGGAGGGAGCTCTAGTTGACAGGGAGCAGCGAGGGTGGGGGGGAGGGGCCAGAAGAAGGCCACCCAGGGACGCTCCATGTCAGGGTATGGAGGCAGGGACACTGGGGTGCAGGGACTGGAGCAGAAGGTCTGGGCTGGGAACCCCAACTTCCCTGCAGGACAGCCTTCAACCCCAAGGTTGCCATGTGTCCCTACTGTCAACTGCACATCCCCCAACCCCTAGACCTTTAGAGACCTCCTGGTTTTGGGGAAGTGGAGCTTGCATGGAAAGGCACAAACCTCTCCCAGCACAGGAGCTGCTGGGCAAAGCCAGGAAGTCACATCCCAAGAGAGGCTCAGAGATGAGTCACCCTCATCCCCTCCACAAAAGGCAGGCTGTGTGCCTGTTTGGGGGAGGGTGTGGATATGTCGGGACATGGTTTAAGAGGCCTGGCATCCTATGCTCACCACTGAAGTCCTCAAACAGAGAATTTGTAGAGCAAAAGTTTCAAGGGGCTGCAAACACCTTCTCAAAAGATAAGAGACAGAATAATGCTGGCTCACCAGAACTCCTCTTCAGAAGAGGACCACATATATTTTCATGGTGAGGGTGGGGGAGAGACCGCTTGGGGTGAAATCAAGAGAGACGCTCTTCCCCACACCAGCCCAAGGAGGCCTGCCTAAGACAAGGAGGAGTGTTTGCTGCTTAGAGGGGAGGGGTGGTGGGTGAAGGAAAGAGGAGATGGGGTGGAGTCTGAAGGAGGTAAAGTGGCCCCCCTCCCTGTGACGCCCCCTCCCGAATTGTGCAAGAAGTTACCAAACGCACAGAGCGCCAGATGCCAGAGGAACTCCTGAGAAAGGGACTGGGCTTCGAGTCCAGTTAAGTCCAAGTCAGGTGAGCCTTAAATTTCAGGGGTCTACACAGCTGAATAAAAGGTAATTTCACCGAGGCAGGTGATGGAGAATAGAGAGAACAAGTGGCCGCACAATTAAAGTTCTTTTATTTTTTTAAAATATTGGGACAGAAAAGTTTGGACTCATTAAAAAACATGAAATAGAATTAACATCACCTGGAAAGGGGCAGCCATGTGCAGTGCGGCTTCAGCGGCACTGGATGAGCCCTCGCTCTCCTGAGAAGAGGCGGGCGAGGGGTGGACAGTGGGGGGAACGTTCTCGTGCCAGGCCCCGCTGACGGCCTGGGGCCAGAGAGCCCACTACTAAGAAAGATGAAATGTCCCTGCTTATTACAGAGCTACAAGTCAATTTTAGGACTGTGAAATATGACTTTAATAAATGAATACATAAGCCATCAGGGTCTGAAGCGAAGCAGTGCCGAGAACCAAAATGGTATTTAGTCCACAGAATCCTGCATGCAGAGCCAGAGCTTGGGGTCTGGTGAATTTTAAAATGCATTTTGCAAGTGTCTTTGAATCTCCTGATGGGCCCCTTTTTCTCTCCCCCGATATATGTGTGGGTGGTGCCCCTGCGTCTGTGGTGGGCTTGGGAGCAGGCTGGTGCGTGTGCACTTGTGTGGGCTCCCCTGTGTGTATGGCCGAGGGACTATCTGTCAGTGGCCGTGTGTGTGTCTGAAAGGCACACGTGTCTTTTCTAAACCGCTGCTCTCAGTGCATTAGTGGCTTTTTCACCGCAGAGCTAAGAGCAGAGAAAATGGAATGGAATGGAATGGAATGATGCCGCAGTGCCCAACAGGCTGGAAACCAGAACATTCTCCCCAATGAGGCTGCTCAGGACAGGGATGGCTCAGAGCTCAACCACAGTAGTATTTCTTTAAAGAAGGCCTCCCTCCTCCATCCTCTTTGTCTGTGCTTCTCTCTTCCTCCTCCCTTCCTTCCAGTAACTGCTGAGGCCTACTGCAAGCCTGATATGATGTTACATATATACTATCTCATTTAATCCACCTAAGAACCCTTCATTGGACCCACTGACATCTCCATTTTACAAACGAGAGAACTGTGACTCAGAATGATGAGGGGATAGACCCAACATCGCACAGCTAGTGAGCGGAAGATTCTCAGAAGGGGCATGCTTTTTTCCCTAAAAGCAGGAAACTGAGCTTGGAGCAGAGGACCCTAGCCAGGATTACGGGGAACCTCAACAGACCAATAATATCCCTTTCTCTGGAACACAGGACA
Organism: Balaenoptera musculus; assembly: GCF_009873245.2. NCBI lineage: Eukaryota > Metazoa > Chordata > Mammalia > Artiodactyla > Balaenopteridae > Balaenoptera > Balaenoptera musculus. The sequence goes on along the minus strand of NC_045799.1, from coordinate 17,383,696 downwards.
TGTTGCTACCCAGTACAGGAGTTACTGTCAGATAAATGAGTGGCAATATGCTTACCACAGAGCTGGGGCATAAGAGATGCCTAAGAAATGTCCTTTTTTCCCTCTATACCCCATCAAAGAGCATGGCCAACCATAGGTCTATCCCTCTCCTGGGTCACTTTTCCTGGTCTTTACACTTGCACCTGTGGCCCCATCCTGTATCCATTTGCATCAGACCCTAGGTAGGGGGTTTTCAGATTAGAACCCTAAGGCCTCCTTGATGGGTCCATGGACTCATGGAGACACTTGAAGTTTATACTCAGTGAAACGGGGGGAGTTTTGGAACCAGGGCACCAGGATTCTGGTCCCAGCTTTGCCAATGATTTGCTCTGTGCTCTTGGGACTTCACTGTCCATCTCTGGACCTCAGCTTTATCACCTACATCAGGATTCAAACTATGGCCTGGAAGCCAAATCTGGTCCATCACCTGTTTCTGTACAATAAAGTTTTCTTGGAAAACAGCCACGCTCATTCATTTACATATTGTCTATAACTGCTTGCACGGTACATCTGAAAGAACTATACCATGGGTTTTGAACTGAAGGATGCCTACGAATCTCCCAGCCACTCACCTTGCCACCCTTAGGTCCCTGTTCTGCTTCAGACTCCAGAGAAATCTCTCCAAAAGTAGATCTACGTCACTTTCTTACTTAAAACCTTCCATCAGTGGGCATGGGGATTAACTTTCAATAGGCACAGGGGATCTTATGGGGTTGATGAAAATGTTCTAGAGCTGGTTTATGGTGACGGTTGTGCAAGTCAACAGATTTACTAAAAATCACTGGATTGCATACTTAAAATAAGTGGATTCTATGATATGTAAGTTGTACCTTAATAGCGTAGTTTAAAAAAAAAAAAAAAAAAAAACTTTCAACAGCCCCAGGCCACAACATGGAGCTGTGTTCCTCTAACTGAGCTCTGTGGGCTGGTGACATCCTGCAGAGCGTGTGTCATCAGTCCTCAACGGGATAAGAGGCTCCTCAACGAGATAAGAGGCATTTAGAGAGTGTCCCAGCAATGTGGCATTACTGTGACACTTTTATTGCAGTTTATAAAAGTACTGGTTCACAAGTTGAGGAGAAAAAAACTGATCCTCCACCACAGATGGTTTGAGTAGTGCTGCTCTAGCCTAGAGAATAAATTTACTCTCCTTAGCCTGGCATTCAAAGCCCCCCATGATCTACCCATCCCTGCAGGCTTAGCTCCCAGTAGATCTCCTTTTCGACCTATAAACAACCTAGTTTCCAAACTCTGCCAACATCTCTCATTCACTCCTCCAGCCCATGGCGTTCACCACCCCTGTCAACTCAAATGCCTTTCCCTTCCTTTTTCAATAATTAGTTATTCATCGTCAAGACTCAGCCTAAGCTGTCTGGTCCTCTTAGAAGCCATCCTAATTGTCTTGCCCCCAAACACCGTCTTCCTCAGGGGCAGTATCTGATTAGTTATCTCATCTTTCTGAACCTCAATTTTTTCATCTGTAAAACAGGCATGATAATAGTTATCTCCCTCATCAGATTGTTATAAGAAATTATTGTATAGAAGGCTTCAATAGCTAGCTTCCCCCAGCATCCTGTGGAATCCACATGCATCCCACTATATTCTAAGTGTTTATTTATTTATCAATCAGTTTCCTCCTCCAGACTGTGATCTCCAGGGTGGCAGGGGCTGTAGAGGATCTCTTCTGCATCCTCCAGGCCTGGTTAGGAGAAGTAGCTTGGTAAACACGAGTTGAACAAGTGAGTAAATGAAGTCCTTTCTAGACCTAAACTCTAAACAGGGCAAGAGGTGTATAGATAGATTATTACTTAAAAAAAAAAAACCAAACTACGGTAAAACACCATACCTGGTAGAAATGTGGCCAGAAGGTGCTGATGGCAAGCTCTGCCTTCACCCAGCCCTCAGTGACGACGCCAGACACGTTCCAGACAGGGTTCCCCTGGGGCCCACCGTTCACCTTCACATAGACATTCAAGGCCCCCGGGCTGGACCTGTCGCGGCTGGAGAAGTAGTAATGGAAATCGATGCAGTGGGTGTCATTCTCCTTCAGGGTCGGCAGGAGAAGGTGCGCCTTCTGGCCAGAGGCCCTCCCAGAGCTGTTCACCATCATGAAGGATCCTGGAGACCCACAAAGGGGGCGGGAGGTAGAGACAAGGAGAGAGAAAGAAAATCTTTCTGAAAATCAGTCACACCTGTAAACACAGTGGCCAGAAATCCAGTCCCTCTAGGAGGGTATGGTTGTTCCCCAGGAACCCACATTTCCTCTCTGGAGTATTTCCTCTCTCTTCTGTAATTGGGAATAAAAAATCCTACTCACCAAGGTGGTTTTAAGAATTAAGAGATGGTAACATACACGAAGTATTCTACAAAGTAAACAGTCTATAAACACGTACAGAAAAAAAAAAAAAACCCAGCAAATATTAAAAACAGTAGCTCCAACAGGAAGCGTGGAATAAAAACTCAGGAATTTAGTTAACTGCAACCTCCATGGGTGAAATGAGGTGAAATATAACCTCATTCAAGCTTGGGTTGTCTCAATGGAAGCAGAAATTCTACTGCACCCAGGTGTTGTTCTAACATATTCCACCTGGAGCCTTGCATTAGTACAAGGAATGTATCAGAGGAGGACATATAAAAAGTACAGTATATTCAAGTAAGTGAAGAAGACCTTGAAGAAATTTGAGAACCAACTGAAAGATGGAATGGAGGGTAAGTAATACTTGCTAAGCACTTAAGGGGTACCAGTGTGATGCTTACTGTCTTATTTATATATTGTTCAATTTAATCTTCAGAATGACCCTGGGAGAAGGAGAGTTTTCATTTTATTGAAAGACTGAGTGACTTGCCCTGGACCACTCAGACAGAGAGGGATGAGACCCAGATTTTCTTCAACCTCAAAGTTTATGCTATTTTTACTATCTGCAAAAAACATGACTATTACTTTCAAACACTGGAAAAGCCTATCTCCTAGAAAGGAAGTGAGCCTCTTTGGAGTTGCTTTGACCGATTAAATGGTTGTTTCTAGTTCTTCACCCCTCCCTGGCTCCATGCCCTTGACCTTTGGCCTTGCAGTCCCTCCCAACAGAGGCAGCAGAGAGCATGTCCCCGTCCCATGACTTTGGGCTCCACTTGCTTTGGTCAACAGCAGACTAACAGAACGAGGCTTGAAACGTGCTTGCTTAGCTGGGCTTGCCCTCTTGCACTATTGCCACCTTCCATGAGAAGAATGTGCCCCGAGTAGCTGCTGCCGCCTTCGGCCTGGGATCAAGGACAGACACATGTGGAAGAGAACTAAGCTCAATGGATGGTAAAGAACCAAGCCAAGCCACCCACACAGCTGAAAGCACAGCCACACAGCCAACGAGTCCAACCTGGATCGGCAGATCCACCACGGAGGCTCAGACCCAGAAACGTGAGAATAAACACACACTGCTGTTTGCCACTGAGTGTCCTCTTGGTTTGTTAGGCACATTACTGTGGCAATAGCTCACTGACGAAGGTCACCAGAGAGAGCAGACTTATGAAAGAAACCACGGGGAGGCACATTTCAGTTCAAAGGACCTTTTAACAAGTCAAGTGGATGCAAAATGGGATGGACTGCCGGGGAGACAAAGTGAGTTCCTCATCACTGCAGGTGGCTAAAAAGAGCCTGGACAAACTGAGGAGCCTTCTAAGGAAATTTCACAATCAACTGTGAGGGCTAAACTCTGTGACTTAGAGTCTTATAATTCTAGGAAATAAACTGCATCATAAAACACAGTAGTGCTTCCCTGGTAGCGCAGTGCTTGGGAATCTGCCTGCCAATGCAGGGGACACGGGTTAGATCCCTGGCCCGGGAAGATCCCACACGCCGTGGAGCAACTAAACCCGTGTGCCACAACTACTGAGCCTGCATGCCACATCCACTGAAGCCCGTGCGCCTAGAGCCCGTGCTCCACAACAAGAGAAGCCACTGCAATGAGAAGCCCGCGCACCGCAACAAAGAGTAGCCCCTGCTCACTGCAACTAGAGAAAGCCTGCACGCAGCAACAAAGACCCAACACGGCCAAAAATAAAAACAAATAAATAAATAAACTTATTTAAAAAAAAACACAACACAGTAGATAAGCTCAAGTGATTCTGGAATGAATATTCCCACCTAGAAAACCACTGCTGTTTTGAAATCTTATTTTAGCCACTCAAATCTTCAGTTGGAATGAAACCTTAAGACCACTTATCCTCAACCAAGATGAGCCACTTCAGTAGCTATAAGTAGCCTCATTCTTTCACCCTAATCCCCAAAAGACTAATAGCTGCCAGATAATAAGTGCTGGGCAATCCGTATCTTGTCGGGGTTCTAGAGGGTACTGGTCACTCGTAGCCTGTCTCCTCTGGGTTCAGAACAAATTTAAAAATAGACACAGGAGAGAGAGAGTTCAAAATCTCCACTTTATTGTTCACAAAGTTGGTTTAGAAAAAGGAACTTGGACTTGAGGCCAAACTAGGCTTCCTGCATTTTCTTCCCTGAACCAGCATACAAAGCAGCTGGATGATCAAGGACTCCTTCCTTCCAACTCAACCCAGATCCCTAGGGCTCATCCCAAAAATGAGCCAACAAGAAGCAAGGTGATAAAGACAGAAACTTGAACCAATGGCTAACAGACTTTCAACATCCCACCAATCAGAAAACTCACCCACCCCCTGGGGTAGGAGCCGCTGAAAGTGGAGTGAAAGTGGTATCTTCCCCATGTTTCCAAGAGAGACAAGTTTCCTAGTTTAGAGCCAGGCAGTAACACAGGGTACATGGAGAGCTGTCCCTTGTCAGATGTTGTCTCTAATCATCACAAACTCCCAACTGAGGCAGCAAGGAAGGAACCACTGCAGGGGGGAAACTGAGGCACAGAGAGAGGTTGGCATCCATGCCCATGTCTGTTTGCTGACCTACATCCCACAGGGTTCCAGAAGGTTCCCCTGGGACAGATGAGTGATGACCCACAAGACCCACAAGCCCCTGGCCACAGAGGGAGGGCGGGGCACAGCTACAGGTAGGGAAGACAGCCTGAGGAACAAGTGGTGTCTGGCTCTCTCCACTCAGAATCCTGGGACGCCCCATGGACATTTAAGCCCCTATCCTCCTGCCAGTTCACACCAGGGGTCTTAGCGTCCACAGCAGCGAGAGTCGGGAAGGTTTCCCGTCCACCAGCTCAGGTTCCCCCTCTTTGCATCCTAGCTCCAGTGGCGAAGCAGGCCCACTGACGAGTTGGAGCCGTGTAACATCCATTCACCCCAGCAAGTCTAGGGATTCTCTCCATCGGCTGCCTCCATGATTGTTAATAAAGGATGCTGCCATTTCCCTGAAGGCAGAGCTGGTGGAAGTACTTGGCCCTCCACCAAGTCTTCATGTAGCAGAAACTGCTGGTTGATTAGCAAACCTGTCCTCTTCGTTCTGGGCACACAGCTGGATTATACTCCCCAGCTTCCTTTCAGAGTTTGGTGAGGACGTGCAACTAGGTTCCAGCTGATGGGGCCTGAGTACAAAGTCTACCACTTCTAGGCTTGGTGCTTAAAAGCAGACAACCTCCACCCTCCCCCAACTCCCACTGCTCCATCCTCTTTTATCTCATCCTTCAAAAGATGATTCTGGGACCAGGCGTCTCAGCATCACCTGGGAGCTGGTAAGAAATGAAGATTCTCAGGCCCCAGCCCAGGTCTACTGCATCTGAATTTGCATTTTATCAAGATCATGAGGTGACTTGTATGCACATTAAGGTTCCAGAATCACTGCTGCATTGTCTTTTTCCCATCCACCAGCTGAAAGTACAGGATTCCAAGAGCCTAAGCGACAGCAAAGCCACAATTAAAGAAGCCTAGTTCCCTGAATGACCACGACCACAAGGAAGGGCACCCACAATTAGGAACATTCATTTTGGACTTTAAGTAAGCAAGGAATAAACTATTATTGGGTCATTGAGCCGTTGAACATTTGACGTTTATTTCTGCAACTAGCATTATCGTTATTATTTTGGCATCCCTGTAGAGCCCCTACTTCCTACAAGTCCCTTTATTTAAGGAGATAACATGAGAAATGATAACAGTTACTAAGCAAGGCTGCAGGATGTTCCAAATAGGCACATCATTAAGAGCAGTGTCCTTGGGTAAAAAGAAGCAGAAAGAAAGAAGAGAATGAAAATAATGGACTCCAAAAATAAATCCTTGAGAAGGAAAGACACATCCTGGACCTTCATTAAGATACTTTGCGTCTCGCGGGCCCAGAGTTGGGTTGGGTTAGGGTAACAAATCATGTTCCTCATTACCACCACCCTGACCCCCTAATGGCGATTTGTGTGACTTGATATGCATCCTCTGGCCTGTAAACCAGACAGAAAGGTATGTGTTTGGGTGCAAGTCTCAGGGAGATAAACAAGAAAACTGAAAAAAAAAAAAAAAGAATAAAGAAAACGATGACTGCTCATCCCACCCCACCCCACCTACACTACCCGCAAAGGAGGAAAAGGTCAGGCCAGAGGGGAACAGCAGGAGAAGTCCTGCTCAGGAACGTCCTAGTGAGCCTGGGGGAAGGAGCAGTGCTGCCGTGTAGTCCAAGTGACAGAGTGTGAGAGAGGAACGTCTGGGGATGTGGCGGGGTGGGGGAGGTCAGCAGCATCAGTATCTGGCTCGCCCCGCAAGAGGGGAGGGGCACCGTGACACTGGGAAGGACACCCACAGCTGCAGCCATGGTGAGGGTCTCCTACGCCATGCAGGCAGTGGGCTTCCATGAGGAGTCCAGAAAGGGGCACAACACGGGCAACTGATCTTATTTATACTCATGCACTCACAACATGCCCAAGGATTCTTACGAGTGACTGGGGAGAGCCTTAGGAGGGCAGACAGAGGCCCGGCAGTCAAGCAGGTGGAGGCTTGGGGACACAAGATTTAGACCCTGGATTAGTGTCCAATTACTGCTATAACTAAATACCAAAAACTCAGTGGGTTAATACAACACACACTTATTCTCTTATGGCTCTGGTGGTCAGAAGTCTAAAATCGAGGTGCTATAGGGCTGCTTTCCTTTTGGAGCCTTCAGGAGATAAACTGTTTCCTTGCTTTTAGCGTCTGCCTGCACTCCTTGGCTCATGGCCCCTTCCTCCATCTTCGAAGGGCATCACTCCAACCTCTAGTTCCACAGACACATCTTTTTCCAACTTTGATTCTTCTACCTCCTTCTTATAAGGACCCTGGACATCGGGTCCACCCAGACAATGCAGGATCATCTCCCCAGTGCAAGATCCTTCATTCAATCACATCTTTTGTCATGTAAGGTAACATATGCACCTTTCCAGATATTTGTGTTAATACAACCACACACACACTCCCAAGCTACCGACCGAATGAGAAGCCAGCAGCTATACACTGTCTAAACTGCAGGTGCCCTAGGGAATCTGAGTGTTCCTATGTGAGGGTAGAAGGTTCCTGTGGTAGCAGATCCCATCATGAATGTCTTCGAAGGGGAGGAGTATGGTATAAAAAGCAAATGGTAGGGTCGAATCATTTGGCTCCCAATCTGGACAGAAAAAAGTAAGTTTTGGGGATAGGGCAGGCAAGACCCACCTTTAAGCAGTGGAAACTCATCAGGGCAGCTGGCCAATGTAACCCTCGTGTCACCCGAGGCTCCCTCAGGTACCACCCCCCGTGGGTGGCTGTTCTCAGGCCACCCTCCAAGCTCAGCAGACTGATGACCTGGAGTAGAAACATGCCACTCAATATCTGAACTCCCTTCCTATGTCTGGGGGAACCCCTCAAATTTTTAAGCAGAGCCCACTTCCTCTATGGAAATGAAAAAGATGTCCTCTTTCCCAGCCTCCTCTGTAGCTACGACTCAGGCAGAGGATCTGAGTTCCACCCAAAAGGCACACCCAACCCCAATTTCGGAACCGGACACTAGTGATGAGATGAACCAGAGCTCAGTGAAGCAGAGACTGTGTAGAGGGGGCAGCAGCCGTGGAAGAGGGTGCTTCTGAGTTGCAGAGGCCGCCACCAGTGGACCATGCAGCAAATCCGGCCTCGCTGGAGTGCAGCACGGCCGTGAGTACACACAGAGGCAGTGGCGACTGACTCAGCCAGGCTGGGTCAGGACATCTTCCAGGAATGGACTAAGCTGAGCTGGAATTTGAAGAATGAATAGAAGTGAAACCTCACCCGTCATTGAGCATACTATGAGCCCTGACAATGGAATGTGACCAGCTTTAAACTGCAGCTCCAAGCAACACTCCCTATGTATTTCCAGAAGTCCCCAAGGCACCCCAATTAATGACACCAGTCCCCCTGTCCTCATGGCACTTCCAGGTGCAGATCCCTCATGTGCCTTTGTCATCACTTGTGATGTCTCCACGACTGGGTGGGTCCTTGTTACTGTCTCTCTGCCCTGGGACAGACTCAGGGGACACACAATAGAACTGCTTTGGCCCGAGAGTCCACAAGGTTCAAGGGGCAGCTCTTTCTGCAAACTCACACGGCTTTTTTCCCCTCCTCCATCAGGGTCTATGCTCACTCGGCACGTCTGCCCCCTACAGGTCAGCTCTTACTTCCACTTGGCGTCATCCTTTGTGATGGAGTTCCTCCTCCATCCGTGGCCCTGCAGTCACTCCCTGCAACAGGCTCCCTCCAGTATTCTCATATCCTAACTGCACAGGGCTCAATTTGTTTTCTCTCCTGACATCCCTTTCCCAGGAGTATTGTCAGCCCCATCAGGTTAGTGTAGATCAGCGGATGTAAAGAGATACTGGTGGTACAGAGCTGAACTCCACACGTTAGAATATGAGAGCCTCTCCTCTTTCCCAGTCGGGATACCTTCCATGGAAGTGGGCCTGGTGGTAATTTGGGAGGACATTTCAAGTAGAGCAAACAGCATGTGCAAAGGCACAGAGGCAGGAAACCATAGCATCCAGCAAGGCAAGCACAGTATCTCAGGGAAGGGTGGGATCCTGCCATCTATAGACCCCATGTGCATCTAGTCTACCTTACAGAGGTCTGGCCACATCCTCCAGAAAGGAAGCCAGATCTCTGAGTTGAGCACAGGCCTGCCGTTTTAGAGACTGTTCGGGACTGAAAGCCCTCATATATCAGCAGCTCAGTGGGGCCCTCTTTGATCAACAGGTAGGCTTAATAAATATCATCCCAGGGCTGTCAGTTTCCTGGAGATCAAAAATGAGTCTGCCATTATGCCAAGATCAGTCAGAAACAAGAAAGAGAAAGACTGTAAGTGCATTTTCTTCCCTTCTTCTTCTTTGTTTTTTTTCCCCAAAACTCCACTGGCGTGATCAGAAACATAAAACAGCATTAGTTTCCTCCTAGTTATTATACACAGTACCAAAAACTGTGGAATTAAACCAGGAAGTACTCTCTGGCTGGCCATAAACTTTGCATTTTTCCCCCTTCGTGCATAATAATGCCTTGATAAGAGCCCCATTATTGATGTGTCTGCAACATAGATCCCCTTTTTGGAGGCAAAACGCTTCTCCGTAGCAGATGGTGGCTATTGTGTTTACACATGAGCACCTCAGCATTGCATTTCCTCACGTCGGCAGTAAAAAGAAAACCCTAATTGAGTTTTTAATGGCTTTGCACATTGTTCATTAAGATTACATGAGTGTGCTCGCAACTGGCAGCTGAGGGCCCGGAGCTCTGAGAGCTCAGAGCTGTCCCTGCAGACAGGTGGCCCTGCCAGCCCCCAGCGCCAGCACCTACGTGAAGGGAGCGGATGGCAGCAGGGACCCAAATGCTGCCCGAAGCCGAGGTAGCTGGGGCGGCATGTAACAAGTCCTGGATATACAGTCAAGAAAACTGGGTTTCAGCCCCACTTCTGTCATTTCTTAGTTGCCTCACTTTGAGCAAGTCAATAAACCTTCCTGGGCCTCAATGTCCTCATCTATAAAATGGGATAATGAAAGCTACGCGTCCAAGTTTTGTTATGGATCTGTTTTCAGTGTATGTTACATGTAATACTGGACTTGACTCAATAAATGTTAATTTCATAACAAATGGCCAGCAGCAGGTGATAATGGGTCCAATGCAATTTATAACATGTTTGATGTCAATAATGTTTCCTGAGAACTTAGTACATGCCAGGCGTTGGTCTAAGCATCTTTCCACATCCCAGTGAGATGGTGCCATGCTATCCCTGTTTTAAAGCAAGGAACAGTGAGGAAGAGAGAGGTAAAGTCTTTTTGCCCAAAGCTACAGGGGTAGAAAGTCATAAACACACCAATTACGCTTGTTCAATAAGCAGAGACTTTAGGGTCTAGAAATGCCCTCTCCGATTTAGTAGCTAATAGCAACATGTGCCTATTTAAATTTAAATTAATTAAATTAAAAATTAATTTACTCAGACACACTAGCCATAGTCCAAGGACTCAGTAGACACCATATTGTACAGTGACGACAGAGAAAATTTCCATCATCCTAGACAGTTCTATTGAGTAATGCTGGTCTAGAAATTGTAGATTATTCATCAAAGCATAACAAACTATAGCCAGGTGAGACATAAGAGCTTAACTGCTCCAACCAACTCACTTTAGAAATCCCAGTAAGGGGAAGGGGCTTGCCCAAAGTCACATAACACAATGAAGACTCAGGGTCAGGTTTACTGACTCCTGTTTCAGTTTGCACCATGGACAATCCTGCCCACCGTGCCTGAGCTGTATGGTCACAGCAGCGGTTCCTCAAAGAGCTATTTAAGAGGGGGAGAAAAACACATGTTTCCTCCAGGAGGTAGAGCGTTCTTAAGCATTCCAAATGCCCGATGCCTTTTAGGGGAACTCTGCACACACAGGGCACTCACAGCCTCAGCTCTGAAATGCAATTTAACAACTATTTGTTGAGCCCCCTAGTCCTGGTGTGTGGGGATAATGCAGGACACTCACAAGGAAGCCCTAGAGTTACCTGGTCTGGATTGGAATCCCAGCTACTCCTCTTCTGCCTGGATGACCTCAGATAAATCTCCTAAACTCTGTGAGCCTCAGTTTCCTTTTCTGGCAAAATGGCCACAAAAATACATCATAGACTGTGGTCATGAAGATTAAATGAAATAGTTTATAACATATCTAGATAATGATTGCTGCATTGTAGGTCCTCAAAAACTAGCTCCTTTCCGTCCTTCCCATTCCCCAAAGTTTTCAATATAGTGGGGAGACCTCGACAGACTGAAGAAGAAAATGGCAAGGACTCTACTGAGAAACAGAGTAAAATCTGCTGCCCCATCCCCACCCCTTGCAATTGATCAGTCATCAGATTCTGGGGATGCTTCCTCCTTGTGTTTCTCATTTCGTCTTCTTCCTCTCCACTCCCACAGCCGCTGGCCTAGCTCACATCCATGACATCCGTGTCATGGACTTTCTGTCTGTTTGCAACAACTTCCGAATCAGTCTAGTCCTTAATTCTTTCACCGATGCAACAGCAAGTAGTACCATCTTCCTGAGATGCAAAACCGACCATGATGCGTCCTAAACTTCCTAGAAAGTCCTCCTTTACAGGAAACTCCCTGTTTCCTATAAAGTCCAGAGTCTTTCATGGGGATGTTTGGAGGCCTCTGTATCCTGCCTCTGTCTCCTGCCTTGTATATGAATACTCTCCCCCTACACAGCCCTCATCCACTCTATGGTAAGTATAGTAATGGCTTCCCGAAGATGCCATGTTCTAATCTCCCGGAACCTGTGAATATTTATGTGGCAAAGTGGAATTAAGGTTGCAGATGGAAGTACAATTGCTAATCAGATGACCTTGCAATGGGAGGATTATTCTGGAAGAGAGAGGCAGAAGAGGCAGAATCGGAGAGGGATTTGATGATGCCATGCTGCTGGCTGTGAAGATGGAAGAACAAGCCATGGACCAAGAAATGCAAGTGTCCTCTCGAAGCTAGAAGAGGCAAGAAAAGATTCTCCCCTAGAGCCTCCAGAAAGGCACACAGCCCTGTGGACACCTTGATCTTATACCAGTGAAACCCATTTAGGACTTCCGACCTCCAGAAATTGCTGTTACAGCAGCAAGAGGAAACTAATACACACTCCAGACTTCCCTGCTTCTGGGTGTTCGCTCAGGTGATGCCGTTCCTGAAATCCACACTGCCTGGCCCAGCCGAGGTCCTTCACTAAATTACTTAAATGCAATTCTCTCTGTGGCTTTCACTAATGCCTAGAGAACAGTTATTCCTGCATTGCTGACCCTATACATACCTCTGTTATAGCTCTCCTGGACATGGCCTAACTTAAAAGTCCAGAATGATGAAGTTTAGTTGTCTGATCACAATAAAAGGGCAGGGGGCACAAAAATGTCAAAAGATACAATGCATCATAAAGTAAGAGAATATATGTAGAAGAGAAACAGAGTTCTACCAGTAGTATCATGAAAACTAATAATCATTAAGTCAATCATAAACATAACAATTTACCAATAGCCAGGGTAACAAACATATCATTCGACATTATTCATACTATCAATGAAAGCCTTCTAATTATCATGTGTCAAAAAAAAAAAGGAAAGAAATGTGCTTCCTTTCTAATATACCAGAAAATGGGGGGGAGGGATTAATTACAGCTTAATGGATACATAGTATCTATTTAGAACAAAGAAAATACATCCCGAAGTTTCAAAGGCACCGAACACTGTGAACATTTTTGTCAGTCAGTTCATGTGAACAAGTAATAACTATTTCTGTAATCATTCATTCAGACCAATAAGTTGAGGTTTAAGCATTTCATATGCAAATGTGTTAAGACAATTCTCCAACAAACAGGTATCTGATAATCCATGTAGGTGTGGATAATGTAGTTGAAAAATGGAATTGAACTCAGGTGGTTGGATTTGAAGGTGCTGCTGGAAGGGGGCTCTCAACGTGGACCCTTCCCCCAAAGACCAGGTACCTGGGGGTCTGCATTCCTTCCCCATCCCTGAGAAAAAGATGAAAGGCGAAGGAAAGAGGGAGAGAGAAAAGAAAAGGGAAGGAGGGAGAGTGGGGGAAATAAGGAAAGGGGGAGAAATCAGAGGAGCAGACAGGAAGGAAAGGAGGAGAGGAGGCACAAAGGGAGTGCAGAGGAAGAAGGAAGGGGAAAGGGCAGTGGTGACGCCAGGAAAATGAGTTCAGGCGAGGAAAAGAAGGCTGAGCAGAGAGGCAGGAGAGAAGAGGACCATGATGGAGACAAAGCAGAATAAAACCCAAATCTAAACCCTTTAACATCTTCTCATCCCCTTCGCTCCCCAAACCAAAACCCAAACAAAAGTGTTCACGGGACAGTCTCCTCTTGGACCTTCTAATAATCTTATGATGAAACCAGACCCAGGTAAACATCACGCGGCACACCGGGTTCTCCCCATCTATAACTACATAACTCGCCTCCCCCAACATCTCAGTGTAGTATCTCAGCATCCCAGGAGGAAAAATTAAGCATTACTGTAGGAAAAGCAATGGAACTCAACACAGGACAGAATGAGAACTCAGCCACATAAACGGTGAAATCTAAGGGTTTGTCTGAGTTGCTCTTTGACATGGGAAGTCGCAGAACTCTATGGCAAGGTCAAGACAGAACTGACGGGCAGACAATGTCACTCTCCCTTCAGACTCCGACCCCTTCCTGTGCATCCATCTTAGACACATGGGGCCTCCGTGAGCAAGCAATTCTCTCTCCATTTCTTCACCTGGAGAACAGGTGTGCAGCTAGAGCTTCTGAAGTTCCCTCCAGCTGGAGAAGTCTACGGTTCCAAGGAGTTAAAGTCACATGACTAGCGAGGGGAGAGTAAGGAGCCAGGACTGGCTTGGAGTTGCTAACTAGACTCCTATGGAAAGGGGTGAAGGAGGAGAGACCCTTTTCCCTGGATCTGGTTCCTGGAGAAACAGTCATTTTTATCTTCCCACAAGAATTCCTTTCCCGTATTAGTCACATCTGCTCATTAATAACAACAACAGCAAACACATACTATCACATTTTACTTCTATTCATTCATTTAATTCTAATATCAACCTTCTCTTTCAAATGAGAAAATTGAGGCCCACAGAGGTTAGGTAACTTACCCCAAGGCCACACAGCTAGCAGCAGAGTCAAGATTCAAACCCAGGAAATTCTAATCATCATTTAGCTCAGGCTCCACACCACAAGTGGGCGTGTTGTATTTGCTAGCAAGGAGTGATCACAGGTTCCCTGGGATTGGCTGGCCTTCCTCTGGGGAGCTGGGGCAGGTAGAAAGAAGGGCAAAGGGTGGGAGGAAAGAACAAAACTGAAACCAGTTGTCAAGCTGCTGTCATATTAAGAGTAAAGAGAGGGCTTCCCTGGTGGCACAGTGGTTAAGAATCCGCCTGCCAATGCAGGCGACATGGGTTCAAGCCCTGGTCTGGGAAGATCCCACATGCCGCAGAGCAACTAAGCCCATGCGCCACAACTACTGAGCCTGCGCTCTAGAGCCTGCGAGCCACAACTACTGAGCCCACGAGCCACAACTACTGAAGCCCACGTGCCTAGGGTCCGTGCTCCGCAACAAGAGAAGCCACCGCAATGAGAAGCCCGCGCACCGCAATGAAGAGTAGCCCCCGCTCTCCGCAACTAGAGAAAGCCCGCGTGCAGCAATGAAGGCCCAGTGCAGCCAAAAGTAAATAAATAAAATATATAAATTTATTTAAAAAAAAAAAAAAGAGTAAAGAGAACAACAGGTCTGCCAGGAACACTGTCAGACCCCAAATTGTTCTTGACATTCATTGGGCTGAGTCCTTTGCTTCTGCAGCTCTAAATCTCTAAATGGAAATGACATGGAACTAAAATATATATACTTTTTAAATCTCCAAACTCTTCACACATCCGCTGGCATGATAATATTTTGATTAGTTACATTTATGCTCCAATTACACTCAGAGAATGTTCAACGGTGTTTTATATAGAGCATGTTTGCCATGCTCTATGGAATATACTAGATTATTACTTCGTATACGTGCAATGGGAAAAGCCACAAATGGAAAAGGGGGAAAAAATGCAAAATGAAGAAATGACTAAGCCTGTTAAAATAGTGCTGTCTTGCCTCCACATTACTAAATTGGGTCATTGCTATTATCTCCCAAGTTTTAAAATACCAAGGCTTGAAGAGACGTAAAGTGTTAAAGCCTACTTGGCCTCACCTGACGCTTTTATCTCCCAACATCTGGGTGTGATTCTGAAAGCAAACCCATCACGTCCCCTCCAAGTGGAAAGGTCAACACTGGGGAAGGTTTGTGTTTTTGTGCTTTTTTTCTGGGGAGAGGGCCCATCTATTTCTCAAAGAGGTCCATAACCCTATCCATAATAAACAAATAAATACATACATAAATTAGGTTGAGAGGTACCCTGAGCTTTGCAAAATGCCTGCCCTGGAGATGCTAGGATGGGCTTACTGTGAGTGCTGGCTAGATGCCCTCACGTCATTTTGTTGTTCATCAGCAGACCAGACGGTGGTTGGTTGGGGTGAGGGCACTACACTGTCTGATGCTGCTATCAGACGGGCCCTCTGCCCTGCAGAGATGTGCTACAGGTTGTCTGTACCCTGATTCCACAGCAGCCTCCCCTCAAATCCTCAGCCACCAGGGCTCACCTTCTCCATTTGCTTCCCCTGCCACTGCATCCCTACGTCAGCTAGTACCTCCATGCCTTGGTTTCCTCCACGCGTGAAGGCAAACCCCTTCATCAGTTTCCTCCCCCAAACCCCCATGAACCAAGCATTTTATAAATTGACTGAAATCGGTTCTAACATCAAATATTACCTGCAGACTTGCCATGTGTCTGACACTCTAGAGAAACAGCAGTCAGCAGGACTGTTTTTGCCCCCGTGGAGATTATGCCAGGTAAAAGGCAGCTGTGAGGATGCGGGGAGTCCTGTGATACCTCGTGTACATGGAGAGAGATCTAGCCCG
Organism: Balaenoptera musculus; assembly: GCF_009873245.2. NCBI lineage: Eukaryota > Metazoa > Chordata > Mammalia > Artiodactyla > Balaenopteridae > Balaenoptera > Balaenoptera musculus. The sequence goes on along the minus strand of NC_045799.1, from coordinate 17,367,759 downwards.
GACTTGATCTGGGGGAGGAGGCGTACAAAGAAAGAAAACAACAACTTGCTGGAGCAAATAAACTCCATGCTGAGGCCTATGGTTATATAGGTGTCAGACAGGTGAAGAGGGTGCAGAAAGCATGTTCCCAGCAGATGAAATAGACTCTTTCAAAGCCAAGAAACAAGACAGTCTCTAAACTGTGGTGGGACTAGAAGGAATTGTAAGTACAGAGCAAGTACCCTACAAACCACCTCTCTAACCTCCCAACCTCACTGTGTAGATGAGGAACCTGACATTCAGAGAGGTGCAGTGACTTGTCCAAAGTCACACAGCCAGAAGGCAGCAGTGCCAGGATTCACACTTAGGTGTGTCTGGCTCCAAAGTCAGTGCTATTTTTCTCTAAAACAGTGGTTCCCCAAGTGAAGCATGCATCAGAATCACTTGGAAAGCTTGTTGAAAGATGGCTGGGTCCCACCCCCAGCAGGTTTGGGGTGGGGCCTGAGAATTCTAACAAGTTTCTGAGTGAAGCTGATGCAGCAGATCCACGGGCCACACTTTGAGAACCACTAGCCTAGCTGGTCTCTAATTGCCAGCCCTGATGAGCCAGGGGTCCATGAACTTGGGCAGGTGGACCAGCGGTGCTGCCCCGTCTCTCCATCCAGGGCTGGCAAGTATGCCAGCCTGCTGGAGGAGGCTCCCTCCTACCCTGGGCCACACCCTGTGCACCTCTCTTAGGGACAGCAGGGCTCTGGCCACCCACCAACAAAGGTGAAGTCTCCCTCTACGGCCCAACCTCAGTGAGGCCTCTCTGCTGACGTGAGCAGTCCCCCTTCAATCACTGGTAATTACCAAGAATATCATTAGACACTTATTTACTCCCCCAAATGTACTAGGGTCTGCATAGAAAATAGCACCATAATTATTCCTCCTCTTTTACCAGCCTCTAAGGAGCTGCAAGAATTTGACAGCTGTTATCCAATTAATCCTGACAGCTTTTGTTTTTAAAATGTAAAGGTATTTCTTTCATCTAAGATGGGAAACGCTATTTCCTTTTTTGAGGTGAGAATGAGGGCAAGGAGAGGCCAAATGAAATGGCCAATGTCACCAGGGTCATTTCTTGCCCCCTCTCTCCTGAGAGGTCAGGGGATTAATGTAGGAGAAGAGCGTGGACTCTGGATTCAGACTGCCAGATCAAATCCCAGCTCTGTCAGCTACAGTCTGTGTGACCTTGGGCAAGTTACTGAACCTCTCTGAGCCATAGTGTCCTCATCTGTAAAGTGAAAATGATGACAATAATAGGAGTACCTGCCGCAAAGGTTTGTTATGAGAACTAAGTGTGTTTATACAGGTTAAGTCCTTAGAATACTGGCTGGTACATCGTAAGATCTAAGTAATGTTAGCTATCGTGGTCATGGCGGCAGCAGCGTCCCTGAGCCCTCCTGTGGATCTCTGACTACAACAGAGAGTGAGATAGCTGGTCCTACCAACCAGCAGGATCAGGTAGGTCCCAGTCTCACTTCCCATGCATGCACAATGACCCCAGGAGGCACCAGGAAGCCACGGCTCTCCCCAGTTTTCCCCAAGGAACATTTTTCTCTGTCAGTGGTTCTCCAAATGTGGTCCCCAACCCGGCTGCATCAGCATCGCCTGGGAACTTGATTAAAAAAAAACAAATTGGGCTTCCCTGGTGGCGCAGTGGTTGAGAGTCTGCCTGCCAATGCAGGGGACACGGGTTCGAGCCCTGGTCTGGGAGGATCCCACATGCCGCGGAGCAACTGGGCCCGTGAGCCACAATCGCTGAGCCTGCGCGTCTGGAGCCTGTGCTCCGCAACAAGAGAGGCCGCGATAGTGAGAGGCCCGCGCAACGCGATGAAGAGTGGTCCCCGCTTGCCACAACTAGAGAAAGCCCTCGCACAGAAACGAAGACCCAACACCGCAATCAATCAATCAATCAATAAAATAAATAAATAAGAACGTGAATTTCTAAAAAAAAAAAAACAAATTCCTGGCCTACTGCATCAGAAATTCTGGGGTGTGACCCAGTTACCTGTGCTTTCACAAGCACCCCAGGTGATGCGGATGCATGCTCAAGTTTGAGAACCACTATTTTGTGCAAACAGGCTCCCAGGGACCCAGCCTATTTGGGTGGACCATGATACCCCAGGGTATTAGGCCAGCTCCTGTTCACTGGATGGTCCCTGCATTTCCCACGAAGGGACAGGTCTCCTGGGGTCACAACACTGTAACACAGGGCCAGAGCCTGGGCTCTTGACCATCGCCCTACACCGCCCCGCATGAAACTACCTTCCCAACTCCCACTTCCAGGAAGGCCTCCGAGCGTCACTCCTGTGGGCCAGCCTGGGAGGGGGCTTTCATTGCCATGGGAGGCAACCACAGTTGGCTCTGCACGTCTGAGGGCAGGAAGAGGCTACTTGGAGGGAAATGCCGACTCACAGAAACAGACACAGAGGGTCTCCCAGGCCTACCTGTGTCCTTGAAGCCACCAGGATGTCCCCTTGGCTATCGACGGGAGCTTTGAAATCAAGTCCCTGAAGCCCCTGACATTCTTCACGGCCTTCACCCCAAACTGCTCCCTCCTCCCCTCTCACCCTTCACTTCTCCAACCTGTTTCCAATCCTGTCAACTGCAAATCTGATTTCCCCACTTCCGTCTTACATTTCCCCTAATATCCAGCCCCAGTCTCCTTCCCTTGTCTCACTTTTTCTACCAAAAATCCACTTTGGACTTTAGACCCCTTGACCACGAGGCAAGGCCTCCCTACCCCTTGGTTATCCCCCCTCTTGCTGCTTTCTCCCTCATCCAGTCCAGGGGAGTCTACACTCCTCACCACCAAAGACCCCGACAAGTCCACCCGGACACACACAGAAAGACAGAGCAGGACAAGATGAAGTGCAGAAGCCCGAGGGCTGAAAGCCGCCAGGCAGGCGACGAGCTCTGTGTTACTTTTCTGTGGCAGCTGTAACCAAGGACCACACACCGAGTGGCTGAAGCAGTAGAAATGCTTTATCTCACAGTCCTGAAAGCTAGAAGTCTGAGGTCAAGGTGTCAGCAGGGTTGGCTCCTTCGGAGGGCTGTGTGGGAGAATCTGTTCCATGTCTCTCTCCCAGCTTCTGGTGGGTTGCTGGCAATCTCTGGCATTCCCTGGCTTGGAGAAGCATCACCCCAATCTCTGCCCTCAAATTCACATGGCATGCTCCCCACGTGTTTGTCTTCAAATTTCCCTTTCTCATAAAGACACCAGCCGCACTGAAGTCAGGGCCCACTGAACTCCAGTATGCCCTCATCTTAACTAATTACATCAACAATAACCCTATTTCCAAATAAGGTCACATTCTGAGGTACGGGGGGCTAGAACTTCAATGTATGAATTGGAGGGAGGTAAATTTCAACCCATAACAAGCTTCCTAGATCCCCTACGAGGCTCAACACCCAAAGAGGTGCCTAGACATCACACAGGAGAATTCCTGTAGAGATGCCCAAACACCAAATTTGGAGAGATTGTGGTGTAGTATTCATTGTTTTTCATTTTAAAGTGAACCCAGGGGGAAAAAAAAAACAGAAAAGTAGAATGTAGGGGAGAAAATCGCCCACCATAGAAAGACAACAACACAAACATCTTGCCGTATTTCCTAGCAGCCACATTTCCTGGCATGGGTTAGTGCTTTCTGCTGAGTTGTGGCATTTAATTGGGCTTGTGACTGTGGTTTGTAAGCCTTTCCTGAAGAAGAGGCTTAATGAGGGATTACAGTGTATAGTGGACTTATCTGCACTGAAGCAACATCCAGATGCCATTGGAAAGGCACAAGCATCCTTCACAGGGCTGCCGGTCACTGATGTCACCAGTTTGTTCTATGACAAATGTATACTGAGCACCTGTTACATGCTGGGCACTGTTGTAGGCCCTGGGAATACAGCTGTGAACAAGGCAGCCAAAGTACTTCATAGAGACAGTTTGCTGAGATGGAAATTCTCCTCTAGAGCTTTGGGACAAGTTGAATAGGGCTTCTGTCGATGCCTCCCCAAAGGATGCTCACCCTAGCCTTTTATCCCATGATTTCTTCGTTTTTGAGTTCTTGATTCTGGTTCATCTTTGATGCTCTGAAGATCTGTTCAGGGATTATTTCCCCAGGAAGGCCTCTGAAGAGCATATTTTCTGAGCCCATGCATTACTGATACTGTATCATTTTTATAGCATAGATCATGAGTCTGAGACTAAACTTCTTGAGTCTCAACCTATTTGCTTCTCAACACCACAGACCCAGGCCTCCCACACTTTGCTAACATAACAAAGAGAGCAAGCTGATCTCTCATCTGTCAGATCCTCTTCTTGTATACACACGTGGGAAGCAGGTACACAGGCACATCTCACACCCTAAATCCTAATACACAGAAGATTCTTTCATTCTGTGGGTTTATACTTGGGAGCACAGCATGGTGATCCAGATGCAGGAGGAAGACTGCCTGCAGTCAAATCCCAGCTCTGTCGTTTCCTAAAGTGCACTGTTGGGCAAATTACTTAGACTCTCCATGCTTTTGTTTCCCAATCTGCAAAATGGGTATAATAAAAATCCCAGCCTCCTAAAATCACAATGAGGATTAACTGAGTTAATATATGTAATGGCTCAGAAAAGAGGCTGACAAACTTTTCTCACAAAGGGCCAGATAATCAGTATTTTAGGCTTTGCAGGCCATAACGATCTTTGCCACAAATACTCAACTCTACTGTGGGAGCATGACAGCAGCCATAAAAATAGATAAGCAAATAAATGAGGCAGTGTATCAATAAAACTTCACAAAAACAAGTGGCAGAGGCAGCCCACGGGCTGCAGTCTGTGGACCCCTTACTTAGAAGAATATCCAGCAAATACTAAGCTCTCAATAGACGTTAGATATTATTCATTATGATTCGATTCAGAAGGATGGCGTTTGGATCATCTCCTATGCTTACTGTCTGGTTCTCTGACACTATGAACAGATGGTGTACATGAAAACCACCATGCACAGAAGCTTTCCTCCCAGCCCACCTATAGCACTCTACTTGCGAAACTACACCTTCCAAAATACGATGTGCTGCCACAATTTCCCTGCTAATTTTTGCCTTGTTGTATTTGCAAGTTTCAGCCTCCAGCAAGATGTAAAAGAAAGAGTGGGAGGAAAACAATACAACTTGGACTGCTTCAGAAAGTCGTGTTCATGCCTCTAAGGATGTCCGTCCCATTTCAGGTGGGTACAGACCTCAGACCTCTACAAGAGGAACAGGGAAGAATTAAACGCAACATCTCATTTTTGTTGGAGGGGTGGCTGATTAACATTTATCTTGACCATTTCAATTAGCCTTAGAGTTGAGGGACATTTCTCCCAGATTCTGTCCAAGGGTTACCTGTCTTAGTTGCTAAGATCTCTGCCTTGGCTATCCTCATGGGGATTTTTTATGGGAAGTTGCAAGAGGCTGGATTCCCAAAGAATTATAAGGTTTATTTCCCTGAACTCTGAGCATCCAGAGTAGAGGTGTTGAGTCCTGTGATCTCGAAGTGCCCTCTGTCTCACTCCAAACATGTGGCTCCAATTCTTCATCCACTTCTCAGGATTTTCTGAGCTTTTCCTTCACCATCTACACCAAGTAAGCTATACCCTGCTTTTTTGCATCTTGATCAAAAATGATCTATTAGGACCCAGAGCCAAAACCACAGACAACAGAGTTGGGCCAAGACTGGTTCTTTCCTCCCAGATATATGAGTTTCCTAGGGCTGTAGTAACAAATTACCATGAACTTGGTGGTTTCAGATGACAGAAATCTATTCTCTTGCAGTTCTGGAGGGCAGAAGTCTGAAATCGAGGTGTGTCAGCAGGGCTGGGTTCTCTCCTAAGGCTCTAGGGGAGAATCTTTCCTTGCCCCGCCTAGCTTCTGGGTGGCTGCATCACTCTGGTGTCTGCCTCCATCCTCATGTGGCTCTCTCCTCTTGTGTCTCTGTGTTCCAAACCTCCCTCAGTCTTTCTCTTACAAAAACACCTATCACTGGATGTAGGTCCTAAATCCAGGAGGAGCTCACCTTGAGATCCCTAACTTGATTACATCTGCAAAGACCTTTGTTTTCCAAATCAGGTCACATTCACAGGTTCTGGGAGTTAGAACTTGGACATAATGGGTCATTATTCAACCCCTTACAACTAACTACACTGAGTGACCCTGTGCAGTTCACCTGCCCTCAGGCTGAGACCCAACTTCTATACCAACAAAACAGAGAGTGGGAGGAGGAGAAGACCTACTTGGCACAGTTCCAGGCACAGGAAAAGCATGAACTACACATCTGTTGAATCTGCATCAGGCACCCCACCCCCTGGCCACAGAATGGCCTCCTCCCAGGACTGGTTAGAACTCGGAGACTGACCTATTTCACGCAGAGCCAACACACAGCGCTAAGCCCAGTTCACCTTCAGGATTGCACACGACTGCCTCAAAAACATTTTGCAGCTCTAACCCATGACTGATGAAATAGACGCTGGTGCCTGCAGCCCCTCATCTGTTAAACATGCAGGGTGGATGGGATGATTTCCAGATTCCTTCCAGTTCTCACAGCCTATGGTTTCAGGATTTCTATACAAGTTTAGGCATTAGATTCATGACAAGGAAGTAACTCAACAACTGAAATATGGTCCCCCAACCATAAGACGAAAATCAGACTTGACAGCAGTTTCTCAGTGCTGCTGCCTGTTTTTGCTCAGGACGTGGCCCATCCTGTCTCATATCTTCCCATCCCCCAGTATCAAGGCTTGAATCATGGCTCCACCACTTTCTATCTAACTTAGGACAAGCACCTCATTTTTTTAATGTTTTTAAAATTTCAATAAATTAAAATGTCAGAAAATAGAGAAACCTACAAAGAATAAAATACGGGTCTCCCCCGCTTTTCGAAAGTTTGCTTCACGCCACTTTGCTTTTACGAAAGACCTACATAAGTAGGTCTTTCGTAAAAGCCAACAGAAAGAAATCCAAAGAGGATTTTCACTCTTGCAAAAAAAGGCGAAAAGCGAAAATAAGGTTCAGCGTTTGTTTTGCAGGGAGTGTTACAGAGGCAGAGCACACCCTGAGCAGCAAGAAAGGCACCTCCAACTCCTTCCCTGGGAACTATATGCAGCATCTCAGCATCAGGCAGCCATAGCTTTGAACTGTGTCTGTCAGCATCTGTGCTTTATCTCCATTTATTTTGCGTATCTATTAGCAAGATGTGTCCTAAGGAAACTGCTCCTTTGCTTTACACCATTTTGACTTACCAAAGGTCTCATAGGAACGCTCTACTCTGGGGTAGTGGGGAAGCCTGTAATAAACGTCCATTGTTCCACTATCCAAGATAACCACCGTTAACATCTTGACATATTTGCTTGCCTTCTTATTTTTAAAGAAAGATCACTTCATTGCTACTATGAAAATGATACATAATTCACTTTGAAGAATTCGAGAAATGCCAAAAAATACAAAGATCTATGTTAAAAAAAAAAATCCCAAGTCTCACCACCCAGAAATAGCTATCATTAACATATGGCCAACATCACTGTAAATATCTTATGATATATGCAGAGACAAAAGGATGGATCTTGAATGGGTGGAGAGGCAGAAGAATACGGAGGAATAAATACTATCAAATATGGGATAAAATATAATGTACTATTTAAAAATTTGTACTTGTATCTAACAGAAGAAAAAGGTAATTAAAACAAAATGGAAGGAAATCTAGACCGTCAAATGTTTCTTCACCATGAGATATTTGCCAAAAGATCCCTCTGAAGTTAAGAATACAGATTGCGAAGAAAACATTAAGAGTCTGGAGTAATTATGTTGTTTTTTAACTATTTATTGTAATTTTAGACACCATTTAATGACTCCATGCTGTGAAAGACTGCATTAGTACGCTCACACTTCCTCTCAAATTCCCTCTCCCTATCTCTTTTTTTTTTTTTTTACATCTTTATTGGAGTATAATTGCTTTACAATGGTGTGTTAGTTTCTGCTTTATAACAAAGTGAATCAGTTATACATATACATATGTTCCCATATCTCTTCCCTCTTGCATCTCCCTCCCACCCTCCCTATCCCACCCCTCTAGGTGGTCACAAAGAACAGAGCTGATCTCCCTGTGCTATGCAGCTGCTTCCCACTAGCTATCTATTTTACGTTTGGTAGTGTATATATGTCCATGCCACTCTCTCACTTTGTCCCTATCTCTTGATTTCTCAGCTTTAATTGTTGGTGGCTGCCTGGGTTTATAACCTTCACACCCTAATCTATACCTGTAATTGCCCGAGTTGTTTATTGTTAGTTCTATATTTAAATAGAGTCACTAGCCATCATCAATCCTTATACCATGAGTTTGGCATTCATGAATCTTTTATTTTTATTCACTCTTAATTAGCTGGATTTTGTGACTCAGTGTTTTTTCAAGATCTCATGGAAGTTATATTTATTCTGAGTACATGTATCCTTGAGGACAACTGTTTGTTAGATTTATAGCCCATGATATTCTTGGGCTGTGCTTTCTTTCCATTAAATCTATTAGACATTCCACTGTCTCCCCAAACCCAATGTTGCTGTAGAAAAGCTGGAGGCCAGCCAGATTTTTTTTTTTTCTTCTCCTTGTGAAGGATATTCTAGCGTCTAGAAAACTGGGTGATTTCTCTCTTCATCCTAAAATTTAATAGCTTAACTAGGATATGTCTTAGCATTCAGCATTCTGTACCAAATTTTCCCAGAACACATCTTTTTTATTATTTTTTTATATGTGGTAAAATGTCTAACATAAAATTGCTGTTTTAATGATTTTTAATCATACAGTTCAGGGGCATTAATTACATCCACAATATTTTGCAACCATCACTAGTACCCATTTCTCAAACTTTTTCATCATCTTAAAGAGAAATTCTGTGACCACTAAGCAATAACCCCCTCCCCCAACCTGGTAACCTCTAATCTACTTTCTGTGCCTATGAATTTGCCTGTTCTATACAGATATAGATATACAGAGGTATATGTGACAGATAGATAGATAGATAGATAGATAGATAGACAGACAGACAGACTGATTTTATAAGTGGAATCCTATAATCAAAAAAAAAAGAACAGACAATAGTAAGTGTTGGACTTGAGGATATGGGGAGGGGGAAGGGTAAGCTGGGACAAAGTGAGAGAGTGGCATGGACATATCTACACTACCAAATGTAAAATAGATACCTAGTGGGAAGCAGCCGCATAGCACAGGGAGATCAGCTCGGTGCTTTGTGACCACCTAGAGGGGTGGGATAGGGAGGGTGGGAGGGAGGGAGATGCAGGAGGGAAGAGATATGGGGACATATGTATATGTATAACTGATTCACTTTGTTATAAAGCAGAAACTAACACACCATTGTAAAGCAATTATACTCCAATAAAGATGTTAAAAAAAAAATAGTAAGTGTTGGGGAGATGAGGAGAAATGGGAACCCTCCTACATTGCTGCTGGGAAGGTAAAACGATGCCATTGCTTGCAACACAATGTCTTTTGAACTGCAAATTTAATTATGTATTCACTTCAGGAAATTTCTTCTATTTAGAGTCAGAATAGCATAATTCTGCTCTTTTGAATCACAGTTCTGCTCTCTATACTAACTCTGTGACCTTGGGTAAGTCACTTAACTGTCTTAATCTCCTCACCTAAAAATCAGGAATACTAATTGACCTCATACTCCTGTTGTGAAAAATTAGTCAACACATGTAAACCTCCAAAAAAAAAAGGGTCTCATGTACAGTCAACTCAAAAAGGATTTGTTCTTATTATGTTAAATTAAGCTATATTATGCTATGTATTTGAATAAACCACGTTCATATAAATACATATATCTATATCTATCTTTGAATAAACCTTCTTTTCCCTTTAGCTATCTTTAATCTTCCCCTGACGACTTTCATCTGCATTCATGTGCCTGTCAAGACGTTCCTTCATACTTTATTCCAGCAGTGTAATTCTGTTTTGCTTCTGTTGTGCTTCATTTTTTGCTGTTCTTAATTTATCTATGGGCTCTTTAATCCTACAAAAGCTATTCTGGGGCCTCAACTTGTTTCCTTTTGTCCCTATTAATCTCATTCTGTGAATTTATCACCTCATCCTTGAACTCTTCCCTTACTATGAATAGCATTCTACAGAGTAAAACAACTGTGAATAATTCAGTTCTGCTCCTTAATTTATACTTCTATCTAGGTTGGAAGTACTGCTCTTGCATGCTGTAGCCTCCTGCTTGTTTGTGATTGTTTGTTTTGTTTTGTCTTGTTTTGTAGTATGCTCTAATGTTGCCTCGCCATTTCTTTCCTTCTTGCTCTGCTTGGGTGGCTCTGTCCTGACATTTTATTTTCTGTGATATATAGCATAAATGACACCTGACTCCCTTCCCACCAAAGCAGGGAACATTCTGTTTTCCCCTTGAAGCTAAAGTTTGAAAAGTGAGTATTCTTTGTTCTGCCAAATTTCTGTAACCTAATGGAACAGTGACAGGAAGGTGAGAGCTCAGCTAGAGTGATATTTAGTCATGGTTAGAATACTGAAGATCTATTCCTTCTTCCTAGAGTCTGTGAAATAGCCTTATAATCAGATTCACTCCATCCATTTGCAGGCACTGACTCTTCCTATGAGGAGATAGTCTCTATTTTTGTATTATTTCTCCAGTCCAGCATGTAGTCCTGAAGCCTTTGCTACCATCAGAAAAGGTTAATCATCGCCATAACCCTTCTCCTTTCACTCCTCTCTACCCCCACCCCTGGCCCAGGCCCCTTTTCTTAGTCCTTAGTCAGACAAAGGAAAGGATAACAGTTACTCATTCAATTTCTTTTCTTCCAGTTGTCTGGGTATTAGTGAATAATTTCAGGCTATGCTTTCTGTGGATGGGGAAAGAGAAGTCCAGCTATATCCCTCTACATCCCAACAGTATTTTCTGTTTCTTTCCTTATTTACCAGTTTGAAGAGTTTATTGCATTTAATTATTCTCTTTACCTTGTTTAGATGTTGTGGTGAATTTTACCTGTTTTTATTTGCTTGTATTTTTGTTTGCGCAGTTCAATAGGTATTGGGCAAAAGGAATTCTGTAATGCAATTTCCATCGGTGATCTTAACCTAAACATCTGAGTCACCATTTCCATATGTAAGTTGAGATAATAATAATTATCATACTGAACTCACGGATTTTTTTAGGAGTACTAAATTAGATAATATATGTAAATTGCTTTGCAAGTTCTCAATTTTTATATGAAAGTAAGTTTTCAATAATGTATTTGTGAATGAATGAATTGTTATTACTCTACGGAAATGAACTTAGTTATCTAATTTCACAGGATTATAAAATGTGAGCACTTAAAGGAATCCTAGAAATCATGTAGCCCATCCCATTTATTTTATACGTAAGGAAACAAATGCCTTGCTATCATCTTTAGTACCACGTTTCATCAAGTGGTAGGTGACCCAAGAATTCTATGATCTGTAATCTGATGGAAACCATGTCATTCACAAGACTTCTTCTTGAGAATAACCTTTATGTTTCAGGAAAATATTTTTTATTTATTTCTTAGAAGCAAATGCCCATCATGCACAAGCCCCCTTGTCTTATCTAATACCACGCTGGGTGTAGGTATGCAAGCCTGTGGATAGAAGCTGGAAACAAAGCTTAATTGCTTTCCATAATCAAGGGGAGAAAAAATATAATGGAATAAAGAAAAGAAATAGAGCAAACTAGGCCAAAGGCTGAGGAAGAACAAAGGAAGAGTTAAATAAAATCGGTGGAGATGAGAGTCAGCACTGAAAAATAAAAGTTTGATATTAATTTTCAGCTGTTTGCTCTGAAGTGTTTACTTTCTCCTTCTCACAGAAGGAATATTTAGTGAAGCCTACCTACTCAATGATGTTGTTTTTGTAGTAGGTTCTTTGAAAGGAGCACCCATGAATGCATTTAGATCTGAGTAAAGAACAAGCAGAACACATTCGTTTATAGAAACTAAAGATGTGGGACCCACTGAATAATATATGTTGGTCAGTTGTGCCTCCCTGGGTTCAAACATACCCAGGGCAGGGGACGGGGTGGGATAGAGGGCCAGCCTGGAGGGGTTTAGGGCTTGCCAGGTGACTAAGTGGAGAGATGACTTTTAACCTGAACCTAAAGAGACTGCCAGCATCTACGGAGGAAGCAAAGCCCAAACCACCATGGAAACCAGAGACTGATTTCCGGCAAAAGGAAGCAGGGAGCAAATTAAGTCTGTACCGTTTGCTTCAGCCCAACAAGGAAGAATTTTTCCACCAGTCCCAAACCTAGAGGCTGTTGTCTGCTTCCCAGCACATTCTAGAAGTTTTGCACAAGCCTGATATTAAGACCAAATGAAAGAGGTGACAAAACTTAAATATTTTCAGTCCAAAATAGCAAACAAACCATTTACAGTTATCTCCTAGGGTCTCTTTGAAATGATAACTGGATTGTTTTAAGTAGTATTTGAGCTTAAAAACAACAAGGACAAGAAGGAACCTCAGTTAATAGGACTTCTTATCAACTTCTTATCAACTTTCTTATCTAGGACTTCTTTGTCTTAGAAAGAAAAGTCACCACAGCTCCACATTTTTAAGGGAAAATAGTTTTTCTGGGTATATAAATTTTGGCTGAAAACTATCAATTAAATCTGACCCAGACATTTTGAGTTACATAAGGTCTCAAAAATTTTACTTCCCACATACTCTTTCTTAGGAAATTACGTGAGAATGTAATCCTGTTTGGACTGCAAATATTTATTTAATTTTTTGTGCTCTCTTGCATTTTATTTTAATACCAGGGTTATGTGAACCCCTAAAATGTGTTTGGAAGCAAATAAACTTCCAGGCTTGGGACTGGCAGAAAATGAAATCTTTCCTTGTTGGGTTGAAACCAAAGATACTAACTGTAAAAGGACACCTCAGATGATGCCCAGGAAGAGTGTCAAGCAATGATTTGAACGGTAGGACCAGTGGCTCTGGACGTGAATGAGGTCTCTCATAGAACAGGAAGAGTTGCTAGTTTAGCTGTATGATAAAAGTAGAGAGTGGACTATAAACAAAACAGAAAATTCATTCAACCTTGAAGCTAGGAGCATTCTCCTTTGAAAGGTCCAGAAGATGTGCATGAGTCCAGTGGAAGACAAAACAGGATCCTAGCACAACTGCCTGGCTTTGCAGTGACACAACTTGCACAATCACAGTAATAGGAGTTCTATTTATGGATTTTCAACTTTTAGCATCATGCGATTGATCAATCATGAAAGGCAAGAATAGTTATGAAACCAAGCAGGACCCTGTGGGCCTCCTGGGCACAGAAGCCTTTCCATGTCCCCCGTTTCTTGTTTGTAGGGAACAGGCGCCAGCCTCCATGACCTTCCCTGAGCTCCAAAGGGAAGATTCGAACAGTTGCTAATCAGGGAAGGGAGGGGATGCAGAGACAAGGGAGGAGCAGCCAAGAAACAACAGTGCAGCTTTGAGGCAGGTTCCTGGGTCACTCAAGGGATACATGGAACAATATCTTTAAACTCTTTATAGAACTAAAACCCCCAACAAATGGAAGATATCAGCATTCTTCATTCCAGATTAAAGGAACCAGAGAAGCTCTTCAAAAAGACCACCTGAGGCCAGATTAAAGGAACCACAGAAACTCATCAGATTACCTGAGACCAGATTAAAGGAGTGTAGGCCCTGCACACACTCTAATCTTATCAGCAACCCGACCCTTGAACTGAGTGCTATAAAACTCCTCACCAAATCCTCCCATGTTGGGACACACAGTTTTCAAGGGCAGGAGCCCGCTGTGGCCCCCTCTGCCCCACAAAGCAATAAAGCTATTTTTTTCTACTTCCCCCAAAACTCTGTCTCTGAGATTCGATTCAGCACCAGTGCAAAGAGGCCGAGTTTTCAGCATCAGTTACAGAGAAAAGTTTACAAATTACTAAGCTTGGACACAAAAGAGTAAAGACAAAGCTGAGAGATGGAAAAGAGAGAGGTGAGTGGGGGCAAGGGGAGAGCACCAATGGCCTCCTCTTCTTACCAAGGAGACTCTGATGGAGCCTGGAACAAGAAGTGGAGGTTTACACATGTTGTCTGAATTGGCAGAGGTTACCTGTGGGAGGCATAAAAAATAAAATCTTACTGTAATGGGAAGTAGGGGTGATTTAGAAGGCAAGTCCTTATTCCTCTCCACAGAAAGCCAGTAGATAATGCCTGAAGTTAGTAAGTCAAGAAAAGCACTTTAAGCGAAGTATTTACACGTGTAGACAAAACCACCAGGACACAAAAATAGAAATGGGATCTGGGAGGCTGAGGAGCGAGCAGCATATGGTGGCTTTTCAATATGAGCCCTTCTGAGCTATTTGAGGTGTTAACCACGTTTATTTTTTGGTTTTAACAAACCTTTTAAAATTCTTTTGAAAATTAAACTTAACACTATACAACAGTCTCACCTATAAAAACGTACACACACAAAAAAGTCCCGGAATCAATCATAATTAATCATTATTTTTTTTTTAAATGTATGCATATTCGGAGATAATATGCTTATTTTAGGAATGGAAATATTGTTTGAAAATGTGAAATGTATTAATATGTTATCGTTTTAGCAGGATGAAGGTGAGAAAAACAATCTTCCATCTATTGTTGCTGAAGAGGCTCTGGATAAAATCTTTTCAACATTCATGGCTTTAAAAGTCAGTATTCTAGACATGGATGAATACTTCCTTAGAATAACAGAGTGCCCATCTGAAACTAAAAGACAACATCACGTGTAAGAGTCTAACACTGAAGTCATTTCTACTAAATTCAAGAATGAAACATGGTTATACCAATATTATTCAATATTTATTTGAAATTTCTAAGCATTGAAATTAAAAAAGAAGGGAGGGAAGGAGGTAGTGAGGAAGGAAGAAAGGAATGTATGATAAAAAGCGAAAGATAAAATTACCATTATTTGCCTGATGATATGATTAAATACCTAGAAAACCCCAAATATCAACTCAAAAATCTATAGGACCAGTGAAAGGGTTCAGTAAGGTGAGAAGTTAAAAAATAAATAGTAAAACACAAGAGCTTTCTTATATAGCAGCAATTAACCACTTGGAAGCTCTAACAGGGAATAAATTAAATCACAATAGTAGCAAATACCTAGGAATCAATTTAAACAGAAATGTGTGAGAGCCAGATGAAGAAACACATAAAACTTTACTGAGGGATATAAAAGAATCCTTGAAAAAAAGTGAAATACATGTAATGATTCCAAATGCAGAGACTCAATAAAGTCAAGATGGAAATTCTCACAAAAAATAATTTGTACAATATTTGCAATTCTAATAAAACGCAAGAGTTTTTCGGAATTTGGTCAAATAATTCTAAAGATCATCTAAAAGGAAACAAAAAGAGTCACAGTTCTTTTTTACTAAAGTGTAGAGAATGGAATGTCTTTTCAAGTATTAAATACCTGATAAACCTATAATAATTAAAAGTGTTGTACTGACATAAAAACAGGTAAACTAATAACACCAAGTACAAAGAACATCAACAGACCCAATAAGAGAATGTGTCTGATAAGAAAGTTCCCACTTCAAATGAGTGGAGAAATTTTAGACTATTAATTTGTGGTGCTGGGATACTGGTTAACTGTTTGTAAAACAACAGACTTAGAGTCCTAGCCACATGATGAACCAAAAATTAACCAGTTAATTAATTAATATATAAATATAAAGAATAAAGAGTTGAACATGAGAAACATGAAAAAAAATCAAATCATTAAAGATCTAGGAAGAAATATAGGAGAATATTTATCTAATTTGGGGATGGGAAAATAAGTTTTGAAGCCCAAAAGCCAAAGAAGATATATTGTTTTATATAATTGACAATTTAAAAATTAAAACTGTTCATCAGAATATCGAAAATTCTGAAAGAATGTAAAAACTGAGAAAATATATTTTAATATAAGTAGCGGGTAAACTTATTCTATAAATGATCCTATAAACATATATGGCAAATGTAAAAATGTTCATGAACAGACAATTCACAGAGAACAAAACATATAAAATATGTCTGGCTGTGCAAGTAATAAAGAAAATCCAAATCAATATGTGTAGTGTTATTTCCTTTTAACAAATTAACAAAGATTTTAATACAGTGATGACTCCTCGTATTAGCAAAGGTTTAGTGAGTAATCACTTGGCGCCTGGACTAAAGTTGGCACAAAGATTTTGCGAAGGGCAATCTGACAATATGGATCACATTACGCATTACATATAAAAATATGAATTACAGATCACATTCAAATGCCCACACCATCAAATGGACAATTTCAATCTAAAAGAACTCATTAGGAATTTTAACTAAGATTTACATGGAAAAATCTTACCACCATATAATTTACAATAGTGAAAAATTGGAAGCAATTTCCATGCTGAAGAGTAAGAACATGATTAAATAAAAAATAACACAGCAATATGATATAATTTAATTGATGGAAAAGTTCAGTTATTAGAGAATATTCAATGACAGAAAAATGCTAATGATATCATTTTAAATGAGAAAAAAAGCTATCTAACAGTACTTATAGCTTGTTTCTAATTTGGTAAAATAAAACGTATATCGTTCGTTAGCAAATAGGAGCTTGTGTGTGTGTGTGCACATGTGTGTAGACAGTAATCTATATCTATAGAAAAAAAGGACTTGAGAAAAACTTGGTTTAACATAACAAACGCATGCATTAACCTCCATTTTCTCCCCAACTCTCACTAAAATGACAGTGTAGGAATTAAAAAGACATAAACCACAAGTACCAAGAGAATGGGAAAGGAAATGATAGCAAATGAGGGATGTCAATAACATTTTGGAAGAAGAAAAACAGACAAATGGTAACTGATCCAGCAGAAAAGATCTGGCTTATCGGATTTCATGACCTGCTGAGGATGGGTAATGTGCCACACAAAACCAGGGGTAATCCAAGGAAACCAACACATTGAGGGGAGAGAGCATCCCCCACTTAGCTCTGAGAACAATGGAAGCCAGGATTTACATATACTGCCCATCCCTTCCAAAGAGCAGAGGGTTTATCTTTGGGGAAGCTGAACAGATGGACAGGAAAACATCTTAGGTATGAACGTTCCAATGGTCAACAATGAAAAGCCAGTTTACTGGCTTTTCTCTGTACAGTTAAGCCATTCAGTGAACAAGCCCCCTCCTACCTAATATATACATTTTAGTCCCCCTCTCTTAAAGATGAATGGACAGCCAATGATCACCAGCATTTGAGGAAACCTCTAATATGAGCAAAAGAGACCAAAACAGAGGGGATAAAAGGACAGATAGAAAACAACATTCAATTCAAAGAGCATTTTTAAGAAACTTAAAGAGAAGATATTTCATCCAAGAATAGAATGCCATAAAAAAGGAGCATTCAGAGAACCAAAAGAGAACTCTCAGATGTTAAAAATATGAAAGCTGAAATAGAAATTACAGAAGATAGCTTAGAAGATAAATCTGAGAAAACTGTCCAGAAAATAGAACAAAAGAAAAGGGAAAAAGAGAGAGAGAAGGAAAAGGATAAGAAAACTAGAAGATTAGTCTAGGAGGTCCAAAAGTCAACTAATAGGGTTAAAAAAAAAGGATTAAGAGTACATTATCAAAGAAATAATGTCAAAAAAAGATCCTAGAACTAGAAAATAATGAAGTTGTAGATGGAAATGATAACCAAAGAGCCCTGTGGTATGAATAAAAAATAGCTACTCCAAGACACTACGAAATCCTCAAAACACTGAGATTAAAAAAAAAAAAAAAAAAAGATTCTAAAGGTTTACAGAGAGAAAAAAATTCTGAAGGATTGATAATATACAGATAATTCAATGTTCAATGAGAAAGGAGTCTTTCCAACAAATGGTGATGGAATACTTGACCATTCATATGCATAAATAAACAAACAAACAAACCAACTTTGACCCATACCTCTTCCCAGATACAAAAGTTAACTCTAAATGTAGCATAAGCCTAAATGTAAAATCTAAAACCATAAGAGAAAACCTTTATAACCTTGGGTTAGGCTAGGAAATTTTTAGATGTAACACCCAAATACCATCCATAAAATAAAAAATTGATTAGTCGGACTTCATCAAAATTTAAACCTTTTCTCTGTAAAAGATACTGGTAAGAGAATGAAAAGACAAGCCAGTGACCAGAAGAAAATATTTTAAAATCACATGTCTGACAAAATGTTACAGAATATATAAATATATACATATATTTATATATATATTTATAAATATATATATATAAAAAGAAAACTCTCAAAGCTCAAGTAATAAGAAATCAATCAATTTTTTCTAATGGGCAAAGGATTTGCACAAACACAACACAAAAGATGATATTTAGAAAAAATAAGCATATGAAAAGATACTCAACATCATTACTTATTAGGGGAATGCAAATTAAAACCACAACGAGATACCACTACACACTTACTAGAACGGCTAAAATTAATTTAAAAAAAAAGATAATACCAAGTGCTGACGAAGTTGTGGGGCAAACTGAACCCTCACACTTTGCTCATGAGTATGCAGAATGGTATAACCATTTTTGAAAACAGATGGACAGTTTCTTATAAAGTTAAATACACATTTATCATATAAGCAGCAATCACACTCAGTATTTATCGAAAAGAAATAAAAACTTACATTATTACAAAAATCTTGTGCGCTAATGTTTATAACAGTTTTCTTATAATTACCAACAACTAGAAACAATGTAAATATCCTAATGGTGAAAGGACAAAGCAATTATGGTAAATTCATGCAATAGAATACTATTCAGCAACAAAAGAATGAACTAGTTAATATAATACGGATGACTCTCAAATACATTATGCCAAGTAAAAGAAGTCAGACTCAAAAGGCTATGTACTCTATGATTCCATTGATATAGCATTCTGAACAAGGCAAAACAACTGGAATAGAAAGCATACCAGCAATTGCCAAGGGCAGGGAGTAGGGAAGGAAGAGGTTGACTGCAAAGGGTCAATATGAGATATTTTTTTGAAGGGATTGGTCTGTTCTGTATGTACTAGGGTGATGTATGCATAATTCTATGCATTTGTCAAAACCCACAGAACTATAAACCAAAGAATGAATTTTACTGTATGTCCATAAAAATATATTTCTGAGGGAAAATTATATCTACTAGAATTCTATACCCAGCCAAACTATCAATCAAATGTAAAGACAGAATAAAATGATTGTCAGCCACACAAGACATTTTTAAAATTTTTACTTTCCACGAAGCCTTTCTCAGGAAGCTCCTAGATACTGTGCTCTAATAGAACGAGGTGGTAAACCACAGAAAGAAGAACTCATGGCACCTGGAAAAAGGAGAGAGAGAGAACAGGAAATCCCAGGACAACTGCTTTGCCTAGGGTTCACAGAGTTCACAGTCCAGATTAAACTAAGAAGTTAGAGGGCTACAGGCATATGACTAAAAGAATGAAACCAGTAAGTGACCTGATGATTTTGGACATAATGAGATGATACTTCTGGGGGAGAAGTTGGAAAAACTTAGTGATCAGTTAAAAGAAAACTAAGTAATCAGTTTTAAAAGGGAGTTATTAACTCTATGACAGGAGTAATGGGAAAATGAATGCAATCACAATATACTACATCGCCCAGGTGTAAATAATGTTAATAAATCGAAAATGATGCCAACCCGGAAAACTGGCTTCCCTCCAGATTATGATAAACCAACCAAACTGGGAAGATAGAGGAGGGAAGCGTGCTGGGGTGTGTGAATGTGTGTCATAGGGGGGAAGTTTAAGAAGGCTTCCAGAGAAGGCAGTAGGTAATATGAAAATGAAATAAACAGGAATACCAGAATTCGTATGTTACTTAGAAATGCGGTGTTAAACACAAGGAGAAAACAGCAGCTAATAAGAGGTGAAACTGGTTGCCCTGAGGGAGAGAGAATCACAGGGAGGAGGTTGTTTTTCACTGTGAATCTTGTAGAATCTACTGCTTTTAAAATTGTTCTAAACAAGAATATAATTTTTGATTTAAAAAAGAAGATAAGAAGAAAGAGAACAGATAACTAGGACTGATACCAAATTATTAACAATGATTATCTCTGGTTATTGGGTTCACAGGTAATTATCATTTTCTTCTTCACAATTTCCTGAATCTTCCAAACTTTCTATCTTAATAATCAAAGGGAGGGAATAAAGAGAGAAGGAGGCAGAGAGAGGGACAGACAGAGAAGAGAGAGAGAGAAAGAGGGATCAAAAGTAGACAATACTTCTCCTTCTCCTTAATCAGGCAAAACACAATGACTACCCATGTCCTTTCAAGATGGAATTCTGCATTTTAGCAAGTGGGGATTTCAGGGTGCAGAGTAAAGGTTTTTCAGACAGCCTGATGGGAACGATGGGCAGGCACACAACAGGGGTTCCGCCAGTATGACCCTCTCCACCTCTCCCCCTGGGCTCGTTTTCCCATTTGTACCATAAGATGAGGGCTTGGGGGTCAGCCAGCTCTCTCTAGCTCTAGAATTTGATCCTAGAAGCTCTAAGCAAGGAAGCTGCTGGGACCAGTCACCCAGCCTCCTCTGCCCACTGTCCATGCAGAACCAGGCTTGGTCCCACACCAGACGGTCCATCCACTGCAAGGTTACTGGCAATTTTGTCTTCTCTCAGTTGCCCACCTCCCAGGAAACAGGTTCCCCAAACCAATCACAAATGGCTGCTGGGACTTGGGTGTCTCTGCCGGCATGTGTGTGCGCCCAGTTGCTGAATAAACAGACATCCCTTGGACGTTTCTATTCTCTGTAAAGCCCTCCCACATTCAAGGCTGATTCTCATGATTCCTCACAAGCTTGGCAATGCAGAGCCAAGCAGAGCATTTAAACATGAAAAGACAGACCACATCTTTAGTAAAACTCAAGTCCTTGAGTTGTAAGACCTGGACAAGGGCCAACATCTGGTTTCTAGCACTCGTGAGCCAGAAAACGCACCAAAACGTAACGTGATGAGGCACGCTTTGGAACAAAACAGCCCAGATTTGAATCCCCAATTGGCCCCTTACTTCCTGGAACTAACTCAGACACCTTTAGGCAGACATCTCATGCATAAAAATGGAACAATTTTACTGTCAATTTAATTTAAATTTTTCATTTTTTATTTATTTTTATTTTTTATTTTTGGCTGTGTTGGGTCTTCGCTGCTGTGCGCGGGCTTTCTCTAGCTGCAGCGAGCGGGGGCTACTCTTCGCTACGGTGTGCATGCTTCTCATTGAGGTGGCTTCTCTTGTTGCAGAGCACAGGCTCTAGGCACGCGGGCTTCAGTAGTTGTGGCTCACGGGCTCTAGAGCACAGGCTCAGTAGTTGTGGCACACGGGCTTAGTTGCTCTGCAGCATGTGGGATCTTCCCAGACCAGGGCTCGAACCCATGTCCCCTGCATTGGCAGGCGAATTCTTAACCACTGCGCCACCACGGAAGCCCCCTCATTTTTAAAAGGTCTACTTTCTATGTAAAATGACTAGCAAAGAATTATATAATAGTTAGTGTTTATTGAGCACTAGCTATGTCTGTCTCATGGTGCCAGGCATTTTATATTCATTGTTTCATTTAATCCTCACAAATTCACTATGAAGAATTAGGTATTACCCTCCCCATATTAAAAATAGACAGCGAGGCACAGAAAGACTAAGTAACTTGTCCTGTGTCACGCAGCAAAGAAGTACTAGAGGTGGGCTCTGAACCCAGGCAGTGTGAGGTCAGACTTACCTACAGTGCCCAGCACCTTCCCTAATGACAGGCACTTCCTGAGATGAATGCTCACCAACCCTTTCTCCCACGCCCATAATACAGATGGGGAGACCAAGGCCTGAAGCAAGGATATGGGTGGCCCACATACAGGGGCAAGAGGGGAGAGCCAGGATCTGGCTCCAGTTCATTCTTCATGCTGTCACAGAGTGGAGCCCACAAAGGCACATCCAGAGGACCCCTAGGCCCCCACTGTGAGTGCTCTCGGCCCCCTGCTGCCCCCCCCGCCCACAATTTCTGACCCTCACAGCCCCCCACCCCCACCTCTGGTTCTGATATGCGCATCGTCTTCGGATGGGAAAGCAAGGGTCTGGGCCCTGCCACGCTCAGGCGCACCTCACGGGCTTGCCATCCTATCGTCACACCTGCCCTTGCCCACCCCTCTAAAGATCTCAACTCCCTTCTCCATGCTGACACAGAGCTCCACCCATGCCTGCCACCAAGGGTGGGGGACAGACAAATCCCAGGGCCGTGGCTCCACCAGGCCTGCTGGAGTCTAGACTGCCTACAGACTGTTCCAACAGCAAGTGATTCATCTCCCTCCTAGCATTACACTAACTAAATGTACATGACTTATTTATTCAGGGACCATGAAGTCATCCACAGCTGGATCCTCAGAGCCTATTACAGTGCCTGGCAACAAAGAGGAGTTCGATTAATATTTGTTAAGGGACAGAATAAACTGTGAGGCTACACCCTTCATCCCCATCTTCACACTTAATCTGGAGAGGCTGATGATCCCCTCTTGTGTCTCCTGACTTTCTGGGACGTTGCCACAAGAAGACAAACCCAGGTCAGAACACAGCAGAGTAACTGTCTTTACTGAAAGAGTTTTTTTTCCCCTGAATGGTCCAAGTATCACTTTAAAAATCACTTTCTAAAGGAGGTGGAGTAATGTGCCTCTTTAGACCTCTTTAGATTGACAGTCTTGTCTATAAATCAGCAAGTCCTCCAAGACAGTCTCCAGCAACTGAAAGGATAGAGCAGAATCAGAATGTTCCATGGAGAAGCCTCCAGGTCACCATCCATGCAAGAGTCGTTATGACTGGAGCAGCCCCCAGGTTTCTGGAGAAGGTGACATTAAATCCCTTCTGTCAAGGCCAGGGCGTGGGACAGAAGACCCTCAGAAGTTACCACCAGAAAACACAAGGGGCTTGGGATGTGTAGGCCTGGATATTAGTCCCAGCTTTATCACAGGCAAGCTGCGTGAGCTTGGGCAAATTATTTAATATCACAGAGCCTCGTTTTTTTCCCACACATTCATTCACCAATCATTAATTCATTCAACAAATATTTATTCAGTGCCTAATGTGTACTAGGCACTGGACTATATGAGAGTCAGGAAAATGGTTTGGCCAGGGGAGGGGGCAGGAGATAAACATTCACCAATAAGCATTCCAATAAATATACAGTTACAAACTGTGGCATGTGCCATGAAGGAAAAGGACTGTAAGATCACTTGACAGGGCCTGACCCCAAGGAGGTGACATATAAGTTGAGAGTTAAACAGTGAGACAGGGTGGGAATGTCAGGCAGAAAAAGAAAGTATTCGCAACCAAGAAAACGGCACACGCAAATGTTCTGCGGCAGAACAGAACCCACCGTGCCACATATTCAGGGCACTGAAAGAAGTCCCTGGAGCTACAGGGTGAATATGCCCAGTTAAGGATGGAGATGGGGGTAGGGTCCAGGTGATCCAGGGCTCTGTAGCTTACTGAGGAATCTGGATTTTATTCCAGAACAATGGAAAGTCATGAAGGCTGTTAGGCACAAAAGTGACATGATCAGAGTTTGGTTTTAAGTTCTCTCCAGTTGCTATGTGCCGAATGCAGTAAAAAGGCCAAAAAGAGAGATGATGGCATCCTGGTGGCAAAAGAGAGAACAGATCTAAGGGATATTTAGGAGGAAAAGTGGACAGGATTGGGGCTGAGGGGAAGGAGTCGTCAAGGGTGACTCTTGGTCTCAGTTGTTACCTGGATGGATGGTACGTTCTATCTTCCCAGGGAAGTGGGAGGGGTAACTGAATACATTTTCCAATAGGGGTGCAGCTTGGGAGTACTCAGCTCCCATTTAAACTGTGAGATGATGAAATGAGAGCACAAATAAGAAGCTAGTGTGTTGACAAGGGCCCGTCATATTGAGTCCTTGCCCCTTTCTGTGCACTTTTAATCAAGGAGCCCAGGCTGATCTAGCCAGGCTGGGACTGGAGTCTGTGAAGCTGGAGACAGAAGAGGCGATGTCTTCTCTGAGATCAGGGAAACCCAATGAAGACGAGATCCCTGCACTATAAGGTCACCATGGCCTTGAAGCTCCATTATCATGGGAAAGTTGGGCTCAAACCAATGGGCCAGTGGCCTTGACCAGTGACCACTCACGGACGAGAAAATGAGAAGGGATGAAGTTCAAAACTAATCATGCCGCTTCTCTGATCTGTGATTCTGCCCTTTGCTCTGGAGGGCATGGACCTCCTTGGCAGGGAACTCTAGGTCCAGCACGAATGGGTGCCAGCCTTCCTCTCCCACTTCTTCACTGATGTAGTGGCCAGTGTTGGCTGCCTACCCAGCATCCGTTCTCCTCCCCATCCTTCCTAGTGGCATCTTTGGGAGACCCTGTTTTGGGGGAGAGGGGAGCCTGGGCCTTGGGCTGGACCAAAGGTACTTGTGGCTCTCACACCTCTGGCCCCCGGGATGGGTCCAGGACATGGGCCTGTGTATCCTGTGTCCCACTGCACAGCACGGGCTCCTCTAAGTGTCTGCATCCCCCACCTGAACTGTGGGCCCCCTGAGACCACAGCCAGGCTTGATTCCTCCCTGTGCTCCCCCAGGCCCGGAACATAGGAGGGATCTGTCCGGCAGGAGGAGGCCTGGGCGCCAGGAGGTGGTCTCTCCTGCCTGCCTGCTGGATACCTATGCTTCACACAGCCTCCCCAGCCCCATCGGCCCTTCCCACCTCAGGCAGGATTCTAATCCCTGGCTCTCTTTAATCCCGGAGTGAGAAGCCAGCTCGCTGTCACTCTGAAGCTCAACTACTGACCCTGCATTCATTCTCTTAAAAACAAACAAACAACAACAACAACCAAAAAACCACCCTTCATATGATCTGGCTCTCAGGCAAACTGGAGGGGGAAAAAACCTTTAATTAAAAGAAAGTAAAGTACATACACATTTCAAGCACATAGAGAAACATGGCCCTTTAAGCCAGGATAAATTCCTATCACTCTCGGATCACCCTCCAGAAAGTGATGATTAAGAAAAAAGGGCTTTTATAAAGGTGGCTGGAGAAATCATAGCAGCGGACTTAGAAAGCGCTTCCTGTGAGCCAGGCACAGTGCTACATGCATTACATATGATGGAGAGTAGCTGTTTTCCTGAACCCTGGTGGCTGAAAGCTGACAAGAGAGAAGAGAAAGTCAGGGTTAAGAAGAATGACCCCAGGAATCCTGTGACAGGTGTGCCAAGGTGTCTCAATGGTCAGGTGGGAGCCAAGCTCAGACTCCCCTGCACTCAGTGACTACAGAGCACTGGACACCTTGCCCCAGGTCCTGGAAGAGCAAGTACTCTAGGCTGTGGTTATCAGACACAGCTTCACGTTGAATCACCTGGGGAGCTCTAAAAGCCCTTATGCCTGGTCTCACCCCCTGAGATTCTAACGAAATTGGACTGGGGTGCAGCCTGGGCATGAGGGCTTTTTAAAAGAGTACCAAAGGTCCGAATGTCAGCCAATGTTGAAAACCACTGC
Organism: Balaenoptera musculus; assembly: GCF_009873245.2. Classification (NCBI taxonomy): domain Eukaryota; kingdom Metazoa; phylum Chordata; class Mammalia; order Artiodactyla; family Balaenopteridae; genus Balaenoptera; species Balaenoptera musculus. Next base: position 17,342,172 of record NC_045799.1, on the reverse strand, counting down.
CTGGTGATGTACATGGGTTTGTTGGTTTCCTAGGGCTGCCAGTAAGAAAGCACCACAAACTGGGAAACTGACAATGACAGAAATTTACTGGCTTATAGTTCTGGGGGGGTAGAAGTCTAAAATCAAGGTGTGGGCAGAGCTGTGCCCCCTCTGAAACCTGTGGGAGAATCCTTGCTTGCCTCTTCCTAACTGCTGGTTGCTTTGCTGGCTATCCTTGGCGTTCCTTGGCTTACAGCTGTGTAACCCCACCTCTGCCTCATCGCCCCATGGTGTTCTCCCTGTGTGTCTGTGTCTTCTCGTGGTCACCTTCTAATTAGGACACCAGTCATACTGGATTAGGGCCCACCTACACCAGTATGACTCAATTACACCTGCAAGGATCCTATTTCCAAATAAAGTCACGTTCTGAGTACCAGGGGCCAGGAATTTAACATATCTGGTTTTCTTTTGCGGGGGGGGGGGGTACAGTTCAACCCGCAATGATGGGTATAAGTCCCAGCTCCTGCAGCCCCCTCACCTCTGGTTTGTGGACCCTGCCTGCCCATTGTCTGAACTCCATGCTCACAGCTGGGTTGATGATTAGTGCCCCAGTCCCCCACATATTTGGGGGATCCCCAGTGGCTTTCCTATTCATCGAGCTTCTGTCTTTCTCTTTAATGGCCATGGAGGTGTCTGTGCTACATGATCAAAGTCTTTGCCCTGGGTCAGTTTGCCCTTGGCTTCTAAGTCCTCAACCCCAGGCTGCTCAGCGAGCTATTAACAGCTGCTAAGCTCCCCAAGCCCACTCTCCATGAGAGGTATACTGTACCCTGCCCACCCCCCATCCTACTGCTTGCCGGGGCCTAACGCCAAAGCAGAGATCCCCTCATGTGGGGACCTGGCACCTGCTTCCTGTTGAGGAACATCATAGCTCAGAGGAGGAACCTCAGCATGCTACAGAAACCACGTCCATTCTAATCATCACCGTAATTTTTTTCTTTTTAATTCTAGTTCAATTCCCCATCTCCTAAGATTTGGCACAAATCACTGTTACAAGACCAACTCTTAAGAAAAATCCTCAGAATCAGAAAACTCCCGTATTCTCCAACAGCAGGCTGGTCTCAGGAAAGGCAGCCAGACATGGACTCACAGGTCTCCCTCCTCATGTTGGAAGTGGTTTCCACGGAGGCTGCACTGAGAACATTTCCAAAACTCCAGAAGACAAGCAAACAGGAAAAGGGCCCAGTGTCTGCAAAACACGAGCTGCCTCTATCAGAGAGCTGAGCAGCTAAACCCTATGAGGCCAAGGTTAGGAAAGCCCAACTAGCCCAGCTTTGTGTGACTGTGGAGAATGGAATTCACTTCCTGGACCTCAAATTCTCCACCTACCAAATAAGCATGTGGATTACATTCCCTCCAAAGGAGTTTCCGGCTTAAAAACTCCACGATTAAAGGATTCTTCCTGTGTGAGATAAACTTTGGTTCCCTAAAGAGATGTGGAAAATAAACTGCCACTATTGATAGCTTCCAACAAGCAATCATGGGCAGGAGGTAAATTAGCATTACACAGCGCACACCGCGCACCCCACGCTGCTTCCGTGTGCTGACGGAATCACGAGACTGGCGTGGCTCTGCAGTCACCTGGGGGACTCTGCTCCTCGGACCTCCCCCTTCCCCGAGACTGGCCGCTCCCACATGGCCTCTGCTGGAGCAGCTGCCATGAGCAGGGACCTGTCAGAAATCAACCCAAGGAATTACTTCTTTCTGGAAGCAGAAACTCCAGAACTGGAGGGAATTCAGACAAATGTGGCAGATGGTAGCATCTCAAGTTGTCATTTCTGCAAAGAAAGCTGGCAAGGGTGACAACCTCCGGTGGCCTCAATCCAAAGATGAGAAATACAGAGGATGCAACAGGTGGAACGGGTACGTATTAGCGGGAGGAGATGGATTGAGGGGAGGGGGCTCCCTGAGATGTACAGAGAAAGGGGGCCATACCCATGGCGGCAGCTTTGGTTTCTACAAGGGGAGTGAGCATGTGGGGCTCCTGAATTGGACTAAAGGTATCTGGATTATACTGGATGTCACATTCTTATCAGAATGAAGTAAGGGGTGAGGACTAGGCCACACCCCATCACGCTATGGTGACCTCAGAGAGTACATCTCCTTTCTGAGGCAGAAAATTCTGTAACTGGCCAGGAAAAAAAAAAAAAGCAAAACATGTGTGAGTTGTATGTGAGTATAAAAATCTTAGAAACTCAGCCAAGAAGACTGCAAGATTGATCACGTGAATAAAAGTTGTCAGAACAATACAGAAGATAATGAAGAACTTTAAAACGAAACAGTTAAGTTAAATATACATATTGGGGACAACATTTATGCAGATGAGTGTAAGAGAGGGGACAGCCTTTGTCTGAGTGCCAACTACGTACCAGGCACTCAGTGCTGGGTACCTTAAATTCATTATTTCACTTCACTCTCTTAAAAAAACATATGATGTAGCTTTGGCAGTTATAGTAGCAGTTATAATAGGGAACACACTAGTAGGAATAGTATTTTTAAACATTTTTTGCGATGAAAAAATAACATAGGTTCATGGTAGGAAGTCTCTAAAATTCAAAAAGCATGAAGAAGAAAATGAGAACTCATAAACTCATCTTCACAGATGAGTCAGTGCTCCAACCACCAGAGTGTCTCATTTTACCATTTGAATTGGGAAGTCCTTTCTACAAGATGATTTCCAGGTGTATAGAATGTCCCCAGGACTAGTGATTTCAGAAATGCCAGGGGTTCATTTTTTTTCCTGGTGGTCCAGAACATTCTTTGTCAGAAAACCAACTTGGTTACCTACAGTGGCAGAAGGCCCCCTGGTTGGAACCTCTCAAGGGCATTCATGCCGACCATTTACTTCTATGACAATAATCATGTAGGGCTGCTACACTTCCCTTCCTACCCTCTCTGCTCTCTCCCAATTCACCAAAACACTCTGTCCTTGGGTACCTCCAACAGATCCAGAGCTAGCTTAATACTGCTCTGACATTCATTCATTCGTTCACTCATTCATCCATCCATCCATCATTTTGAACCCTTACTTTGGGTCAGACCGCATTTTAAGAGATAGGATTCTGGGATTTGACAAGCTGTCTACTCTGGAGGGATCACTTGGTCTCTGCCTGTCCGTCCATGACTCTCCATTCAGCCTCCCTATCCAGGCATTTTCTCTCAGTATTTTCTGCTAGTGTTGAGTTTGGGGTCTCTGACATCCAGCCTTCTGGGACTAGGTTGATGCTTTGCTTGACCTTGGGCCATCACATTAAGCTCCCATCCCCTGTTAATACGCAGGTGAGGATAGAGATATCCCGTGAGGGAGAGGTGCTGCCTAAGGACAAAGGGCCTGGATACTGCTCAGCAAGGAACCCACCGCTCCCTTGCCTGAGAATGTGAATGTTTTCCAGATCATCACAGCAGTCTAACAAGTGCCTTATTCTAAGATGCATGTAATTTCTATTTGGTTTGTCCCTGCCTCCACCCCGCCAACCACTATAGTGGAAAGAGGTCCAGCTTGCAGAAAGTGCAAAGGGTTAACCTGTTGTGTGGCACTGACCAAGTCACCTCCCCTTCTGGATGGCAGTTACTTCATCTGTAAAATGGGATGATGGTACTGGTTGATTTTCCAAGGTCATCCTTTCCATGTCTGAGGGGCTTATTATTTTATTTAAATCTGTTTACCATCTTATGATAAATCGAAGAGCAAACATGCGTGTGTGTGTGTCCATGTGGCCTGCGAGAAATCTGACTCTGGATTCCTGCTGAATACTTACTAGATCACCTTAAAAAGTAATCCCAGACTCTCCTTGTAGAGAACAAACGGCCTCTGCAGTGAGTGTGAAGGGAGGTGCACCTTCACAGACCACACAACCCATGTGCTACATGGGAATGTACCTGGGCGAAGGGCACGTCAGGATGCTATCAGGTTATGGGCTGGACGCAGGAATCCAAGGCAAGCGCCAACAGAACCCTGCAGTCTGGTGTGGGGAAACGAACAAGTATTGAGCACGTGCTCAAGGGCAGGCCAGATTATCCCAGAACGTCTCGGGAAATCAGAGACATCCGCAAGCCACTGGGAAATGAGGACTGAGGAGAACGGGGCAGAAGAAGAATCAAACCTCCAGCTGGACCAGACCTCAGGGTGCCCCCAAAGAGAACACAAAATCCCTGCCCTCAGTCATGAGACAGCCATGCCTGCTGAGTCCAGAGGGTGTCCAGAGAGAGACAGACTTCTTTGGGGTCTGCCGGGGAGCTGACCCGCCTGCAGCGCCCAGGGAGGGAGCCCGACCTCTGAAGGAGCTAACCCCTTCCCGTCACCCCCAGGCACGCCAAGCCTCCATGTGTCACCTGGAACCGTGGACGCCCACTTGTTTCTCCCACTTCTGATAAGGTCACCTACCGTGCTTTATAATGCAAAAATAACATTCCTGCTGCCAATGCAAATTACGTCTGAACCGTCCACCCTTCCTGGCCTTATGCAGAAAGCAGCTCCGCAGGGGAGAGGAGGGCCAGGCTGCAGTTACAAGGCTTATTAAGACACCTAATGAAACACCTTGCGGTGGCTGTCCCCTCTGAGGACAGATCAGCAAAATGCATCACAGAAGCAGATGCCAGGCCTGAGGCAACTGCTTCCAAAGCACAGAAGTCATGCAGGGAGGCACTGGGGCTGGCGTCATCCTCACCAGGTGTTCCCCTGGTCTGTGGTACTCCTCTCCCCTCTTCACAGTCAAGAAAACCACAGTAACCGCCACAAATCACTTGGCCTCTAGGGGCGCAAGAGGCATCACTGTTGCTTAATATGAAGCTGGCGCGAAGGCTACTGACATTTGTTGAGCCTCAGATGCTCAAATGAAGAAGGGATAAAGTTTGAGCTTAGCTAAAGGGGTTAAAAGCTCAGGCCTCTGGGAAATGACCTCTTTAGGGCTCCCGTGGCCTGTCCCTTAGGAGCTCTGAGCCCCCATGTGGCTAGATCGATCCTACCCTCTGCAGTGGTGAGCCCTGGAGAGTCAAGATAAGGATATGGATCTGGGGACAAGTCCCAAAAAGGCTACACAGCCTGCTTTTTCCTTTATTTATTTTTTTCTTTTTTTCTCCTGTGTCTTAGGCTTGCTTGGAAAACTGACAATGGAACTAAGTACTCTCGTGTAGAAGTGAAAAATCCTAACAGCCTGGACGTAAACTTTGTCCCTACTCCTTACAAACGATGTGACTCTAGGAAAAATAACCAGACCATTCTACACCTGAGTTTTCTCACTTTAAAAATGAGGACAATGGTAATAATGATCTCTACCTCGTTCAGCTTTTAGGAAGATCAAATTAGATAACGCATAGGTATCAATCAGGGTCACACTTGGCACGTTCAAATGGGGAGACTTCACAAGAGTTAATAAAGGCACTAGTTACAAAGGTACGAGCAGGGCAAGAACAAGCACAAGTGCAGCAGAGCTGTCATCACCCCTCGGAATAGGAGGGATCAGGGAAGGGAATCCAGCAAGAGGGACAGTGGTGAAAAGGAGAGTGGTCACTTGAAAAAAAAGGTCATTTGAGTGGAGCAGTGACCTTCAGTCAAGCGCCATGGCTGGCCTCAGGCAATTTTACAGGGAGGTGTCCAGGGAATAAATACCCAGACCACACTCTCCTCTCTCCTTCTTCCCAATCTCCAGCCATACAGAGGAAGCCAGAGGACATTGGTGGGGTCCCCACAGGTCAGCCTTGCAGGGCAGTGAGCAGGGTGGGGAAAGGAAGAGAATGGATAAGAGGGTCACAAGGAGGACGCCAACACAGCACATGACGTGCTCAAGAAATAAGCACTCAATACCCATGAGATGTTGTCCTACCCATTACCATCGGTGGGGTTACAAGGGTCCAGCCCTGGTCATGAGAAGACTAAACAGGAATTTAGAGCCCAATGCCCTAGTCATCAACATCTCTCACAGGCCTGTAGCCACTGCTGTTGGGTGAACCGCTTCTCCAGCTCCTCCCTGGACCTACCAATTTGACCTACCAAGGTCACCTTAAGGATGACGAGGCTTTGGAGATGGTGACTTGGGGCAAGCAGCAGGGAATATTTCCATCCTCATATTTGAAAACAGGGGTTCTTCTGACAGCCAAGACAGCTCTAGCCTTTCACTGAGTCCTTGGAACTTGCAAATAAAAGAAGTCCATTCTTCCAAGAGTCTCACCTTCTCTTAAATCACAACCAGCTCCCTTCTAAGTCTTCCCCACTTGCTCTAGGTCTGAATTCGGAGCTCTGCAAAACAGTGAAACTCTCTCTTCTATAAAAGAGCTCCTTGGAGTGACAAGAGAATAAATCAAATCAATTAATCCAACATTTACAGAGAGTCGGGCAGGTGCTGCTTCTGGGGAGCCATGAAACAGATCAGACACGTCTGCAGGCACTGCCAACGGTTCCTCTTTTCCAAGAAGACCATCTTGGAACCCTTTCCCCACCTGTCCCTAAGTCAGTCCAAACCGGGAAAGGTATATTCTCCAAGGTCGGATGGAGTAGTGGGCAGAGCATCAACCGTGGGGCCACAATACCCTGGATCTGAACCCCAGCTCCATTACTTACTCTTCATATAACCTTAGGCAAGTCACTCAGCCTCCCTGAACTGTGTTTTCCTCATCTGACTTTCTCGGGGAATAATCCCTAACACACGGGATCACTCTGAAGAGTCAATGAGATGACGTGTGATGTGTGAATCTCCTAGAACAGCACGCAGCCCATAGTAGGTCCTCAAGCAATGTTAAATCCTCAGCCCTACAAGTAGGTCCAGGTCTCCAGGTGCCTGAGCTGGTGTTTCCCATGTCTTCCCTTGAAATCTCAGACTCAGAGCTGGTGAATCCTGTTTTTGTTTCCTGCAACTTGGGCTGTTTTCAGAGTGTCTCACTTCTTTCTGGGTCTAAGTTTCATCATCTACAAAGCTGGAGGGATGCGGGTTATTCAATGGACTAGACAAGTAGTTCTCAGCCTTCCCTACGGGTATATGTCTCTCTGGACCACATGCTTAGGAAGATGTGTCTGCGACATAAACGAAATTTCTGAAGTAAAAATTACCTCTTCCTCCGTTTTCCTTTTTCTTTTCTTTTTTGGCCATGCTGCAGGGCACGCAGGATCTTAGTTCCCCTACCAGGGATGGAACCCGTGCCCCCTGCAGTGGAAGTGCAGAGTCTTAACCACGGGACCACCAGGGGATTCAGCTTCCATTGTCTCTTAATCAAAGAAACACATAACTGCCTCCTCAGAAATCCTGAGCAGTGTGAGATCACCAGCTTTGCTCAATGGGTTAATTCCACTGGAACCCTAACCCAAGGAACTCGAGATTTCTTTGAACCGGTGTAGCTTAAGTGCATTATCACACAAGCGTCTTGAAATACTAAAAGTGGTTCAAGGACCACCACTTCTCCTTCCCAGATCCCCAGGTCCTCAAGTTGAAAAACTCTGGACTAGTCAATTCCTAAGAACTCTGTCACTGTAAGATCCTAGTTGGAATAAGTAAGGAAGATCAGCCCAATCTGAAAAGGCATTTGCTAACATGGAACAGCTTGTGGCTCATCTGGCAGAGGCTGGACCCACATGGATGGAAGGATGGTGTTTCTGTTAGGAGGCTGAGTGCTGCTGTCCACTGCTGTGAATTCATCTTCCCGAGGCAAACCTTTTGGCACCCCCCTGACAGTAGGAAGCCAAAGTCCTTTATGTTTAGTTGCTACATACCCACTGCCTTGTGGTGGTGTCACCCCACAGGCACCCAAACGTACATATTCCGCCGTGAGGCCGTGGGCTGTAGGTTTATCCCACAGCCTATGGCCTGGTCCTTATTCCCATGTGGCAGGGAGAATGCTGAGAGTCTGCATCTGCTAAGTTGTGCTCCAGGAGCTCACCTCCAAGCACCCTCTCCTGACCATGCAGAGTGATATGGGATCAGATGTCCTTGCAGAGCAGCCCCGGGTCCAATCTACCTCCCAATTCCCTTTCTTTTCATCACATGGAAAGCTCACAGATGGGAAAGAGCCAGCTGATTATTCAGGTCTCATTCCCCACAAGTGCCTTCACTCTTTGGTCCTCATTAGAGCACTGAGTAGCTGGCTCATTGCTAAGTCAAACTTGCAAAGCACTGTTTTTCCTGCCACTTCCTTGGATGTGCACTTAATTACAGCTGTTCCTTCCTGTCGGCCATTCTCCATGATTGCAAGCATCCCAGTTACCAGTCTTCTAATGCCCTTATCCACTCATTAGACTTGAACATTTTCTTCTTGTCTTACATCTTCTGTTGCCTGCACAGCTTAAGAAGTCCCTGAGTTGTTGTCCCCTGCCTGTTATGTTGCATAACAAACAGCATTCTGTCCAGTGTGGGGTTGAGAATAACTGCATGATTTACTATTTTCTATTGACAGTATCTAAAGATATATCAAGAGTCATAAAGATCCCCTCTGCTGTTAGAAGACTTTGTGCTTTTACCAATATCTGGTTTCTATTATTCTGACCTAACTATATTAACTTACCTTACTCTAATTATCACTGTCTTGCATTTCTCCCTTTCTAATCTAATTCTCAAAGAGCCATTATGTAGAGGTATCTATACTTATAATAACTCCCTGCCTGCCTGGGGCATCCCTTTCATTCTCAAAAGTGTCCCTGTTAGGACAACAATATATATCATCACCCAACCATTGAGAACGGATGCTTTCTGTTGATCTGCCATTGCTTCTACTCAAGTTCCTGCTGTCCATGTGACAAAGCAGGGGTCAGCAAATATTTTCCATAAAGAGCCAGACTGAAAATACTTCCGGTTTTGTAGACCACACTGTCGCTGCTGCAACTACTCAACTCTGCCACTGCATCGCAAAAGCCGCCATAAACCATATGTAAATGAATGGATATGGCTGTTTCAACAGACTATCTACAAAAACAGGTTTTATTTCTAAAATCACACTTGTCCTGTGGGCTTTCATTTGCCAACTGCTGTGATAGAAGAAAATGGTATTTAATTTGTATTTGTATTATTTGATAGTGAGATCGCTATTTTCCCCCACTTTATGAAGACCATGGGAGGTACAGGTTGGGGCAGGATTGTGGGAAGATGATGAGTTTGGTGATGCACTTGTTAAACTGGAGAAACCAATCAGATAACCAAATGAACGTGTCATGTTGGCAGTTGGATATACCAAGCTAGAGTTTGAGAGAGGCCTTTGCTGGAGATAAAAAACTGGGAGTCATCAGCCTTCAGATGGTCCTTAAGCCACGGACCTGGGTAAGATCACTGAAATAGTCTATGTAGCTAGAGAAAAGAGAACATCACTCTAAGAGGGTCACGACACTCTAAGAGGACCTGGAACCAGCAAAGGAGAATAAGCAAAATCAACATGGTGGGAGGGCCACTAAGAGAGCGTGGTGATTGAGAAGCCAAACAATGAACGAGTTTCAAGAAGAGAGGGACCAACTGGACTTGTAACCGAGCAGGACGTTATGAGGCCTTCCCAGAAGAGACCCTACCCATGTCCTCTGCCTGCCTTCTGTCTGTAGAAAAACTTTAGTCAAAGAATAAATTTAATCAGAGAAGTGAAAAACATGCAGAAAGAAAGGAAAACAGTCAAGCAAGACAAAAATACTTTAGCCATTAAACGAAGTCAGGGACCTTTAGTTCTTCTCCAAGGGCTACAGACAATATTCTGAGCCGTGTCCTCTGAGCTGTTTTGCAGATACTGAAACCCCCACCAGGTGGGAGAAGTTAACTGTATGCTGCCCACAAGCACGTGGACCCCAGACCTGTTGGAACCAGAAGGTTGATGATACTGTCTCCTGATTACCTCACCACCAACCAATCAGAAGAATGTCCATGAGCTGATCGCACCCTGCTCCTTGAACACTATAACACTCCTCACTACCCCCTCCAGGGTGGGACGCACAGTGTTGAGGGCATTAGCCCGCTGTGGCCCCCTTTGCCTGGCAAAGCAATAAAGCTATTTCTTTCTACTTCACCCAAAACTCTGTCTCCGAGATTTAATCCAGCACCGGTTTACAGAGGCCGAATTTCGGCAACAGACTAAACACTGCTCACAGGTCAAGTACCATGAGAGACACAGTATTTAGCAATATGAAGATCACTGGAGACCACCTTGATGAGAATGGTTCTGGTGGAGCGGTGGCAGCAGAAATGGAGTGAACTTCTGTGACCTCGAGTGACTTAGGCAGAGACCAAGCAGAGACACATTGGAGGTGGTAAGAATAAGAGTTCTCTGAAGGAGGACTGCCAAAAAGGGGAATAGAAAAATGGGGTATTTTATTTTTGTTTCTGATATTTTTAACATTCATTTTCACATATACTATCAATCAGTCATTGCAATTTCCAGCTTTGATTTTGTCCTTTGAAACATCATTCTCACTCTAATATCACGTAACTTTCAAATGTATTATGTTTTCTTTTCTACATTTAACACATAAGCAATCTATTTTCATATGGGGGCTTGAGCTAATGATCTAACTTTCCCCCTAAATAGCCAAATTTTCCTAGCAGCATTAATTAAATAATCTATTCTTTCCCCTGCTGGTCTGAAATCCACCATTATCACATAATAAATATTTACATACATTCAAATCTTTTTATTATTTTATTTTCTGCTCTGTTCCAATTATATTTCATTTCACCAGCCACTAAACTAAATTGTTGTAGTGTTAAATTATTTTTATAACCCTTTATAACTTTTTACTGTGTAAATCTCCCTTTTGTTTTTAAAACATTATGTTTAGCTAGTCTAACGCATTTAAGCTTCTATATAAAAATTAGAATAATTTTTGTCAAGTTCTAAACAGCAATTCCTTAAGGATTTTGATTGAAATAACATAAATGTATAATCAATTTGAAGGAGAACTGACATATTTACATGACTAAACATCTCCATTCAGAAACATGGTATTTTTCCAAGTATTCAAATCTTCTTTGATGTGCCTCCATGTTTTAAAGTCTTCATGTAGGTCCTGCATTTTTTTATTATCTTCATTGCAAGTCCCAGGCTTTTAAAAATATCCTGTCCTATTATGATTAGGATTTTCTTTGTACTATATAGTACAACTCAAAAAATGCTCATCTAAAAAAAATTTTTTTTTTAATTTATTTTTGGCTGTGTTGGGTCTTCATTTCTGCGCGAGGGCTTTCTCTAGTTGCGGCAAGCGGGGGCCACTCTTCATCGCGGTGCACAGGCCTCTCACTATCATGGCCTCTCTTGTTGCGGAGCACAGGCTCCAGACGCGCAGGCTCAGTAGTTGTGGCTCACGGGCCTGGTTGCTCCACGGCATGTGGGATCTTCCCAGACCAGGGCTTGAACCCGTGTCCCCTGCATTAGCAGGCAGGTTCTCAACCACTGCGCCACCAGGGAAGCCCAAAATCTTCGTTTTTTGAAAAATGTATTTTGCATCTGGTCCTCAAAACCTCTTGCTAATGCCAATGGGTTTTTCTTTGATGTTCTTGCAGACGTTGTTTAGAACATTAATCACACCTGTTCAGAGGGCCATGTCCTTTGATTTTCAGAGCCATAGCATTTTTTCATTGGTTTGAGGATTTTTCTCCATTGGCTTATTCTGGAGGTATGTCCTTCACCCATGGATTCCACCCCCACCATGGCCTGCCTACATGCCTCCTCTACTTCACATAACCTCTCATCTGACCTGTCAACATGTGTTCTAGCATCTATAGTCTTCTGGTTCATGAGGTGTAGATGGGATTCATAGTAGCTCAACATGGTTAGATGGGGAAGAAGACTGGGAATTCGGTGGCAACTGGGGAAGCCCAATGGAAAGACTGGATCTCCCAGGGAGTGGACACAAGTCCAATCTAAGTGACCAGGAGAATATGAAAAATGCAGATTCCACCCAGCCTGCCAGGATACTTTAGGAGTCAAAGCTGGTGGTAGAGATGGACAGCAGAGGTTCAAGTCGAGGATCAGGAGACAGGGATGCTGAGAACTAGATCCTGGATGATGGAGGAACCAGCCACAGATTTGTGTGCTTCAGGATAACCACAAACGAATTTAAATCTCAAGCATCCTTTGGTCTGAAATAGCAAGATGAATTCAACATTAACAATGCTTCCTGCCTCATGTGGCTCAGCCGTGAGTTTTTTGGTCGGATCCAGGAACCAAAGTCTTAGCCAAGGAAAGTGAGGCAGAAGCCTCATAAAAAGACCTGGAAGAAAACAGTTTTGCACTAAGGGAGACTGCAGTTCAAGTTAACCCAAGAATGGGTGCCTGCCAGGAATGGGCCAGCAGGCTGATTTCAGCCCCCACCATCTTGAGGAATGGGCTCCTAAAATACAACTAAGGTGAGTCATATACCCCAGAAGACTGGACCTGTGACAGTAAATCTAGACAGGACTAGGCAGAAAAATCAGATGATTCTATACCTCCTATTCTCAATCATGTACATGTCTAGATAAGTGAAAACAAATCCTCTGCAGTCAAATCAAACCACAGGGAGTAGAACTGGGGAGGCATACTGTTCCATCACTGCTCACAATTCCTTTGTCACAGCATAATTCTGAATCCCTTATACCTAAACAGTGTTTGTCTGGAGATGCAATGATGGCATTCCATCTTCCCTTCTCTAAGTATCTGTTTCCTTTCCTTCATTCACACATTCATTCATCCATCTGGCAAATACTTATCAAGCCTGCTCTCTCAGGTACCTTGCTAGGTACTGAGAATACAGACAGGAATGAGACTGATCCTGCAGGAACTTAGTCTATTCACACATGGCTGAAGAAAGCCAAGACTCAGCAACCTTGAACAACTGGACAAAGAAAACAAACAAGGCAGATACAACCAGAGCTGAATCAAGGACTACCTAACCTTTCTGCACCTGCTACCCCTCAGAATTCATACCATGAAGCTTGCCTAGGCACAAAGTGACAGAAGGGACAGAGAAAACCCTTCCTAACACTACCATCTGACATGTGCCTTGCACCCATTACATGGCACCTTGAATCAACGGAACAGACCCGCCAGAAGAGATGATCCCACCTTCACTTCACCTCTCCCCTTCCTCATGGCCCCAAAGATAGAGACTCATGAGGATACCTTGCTGCTTAGGAAGCAACATGGTAGTTAAAACAATCTGAGGAAAAGTTTCTGAAATCTCTAAGCACTGTTCATTAGCAGAAACCTTGGAGAGGTCTGATAAAGTTCAGAGCTCACCTCCAGGCCTGCCTGCTCCCTCTTTGCCCAGAGCAGCAGCTGGGCGAGGGATCACCTTCTTTGCAAGGAAGCAAATTAAAGTAAATTAGATCATTTATACCAGTACCAACAACAGCAAGAGCACCATCAAAAAAATTAAGATCTTGAAATGAAAACAAGGAAATTATCTTCTGAAAAAACGAATCCCATTGCCCAGCTAAAAAGGCACTCACCACTGAGACCACATGTGGCAACCTGATAAAAACACTCGGGGTAGAGGGCTAGCAGAAGCCCTGCTGTCTCTTTTGGCAACCTGGAACTGGGTCTTTTGTTTGGTGCTCTTCTACTCTTATGGAAACACATATCTGATAATGTACTTGACACATAAATAGGCCATTTCAGTGAATACGGTCATTGAAAACCCTTTCCAGTAAGAGTACGTCATACTGGCTGTGCAAGTGTGTGTTCATAATCACACAGCATGGCAGAGTAGAAAGAATGCCAGGTCTTCCAGTAAATATGGTGTCTTGAATACCATTTCACAGAACTTCCATGTCCAAAGTTGACTGAAATGAATCAGAAAGAAGTGAAAAGAACAAAGAATATACTATGAATGCTGACACACAGAAAGAGTCCTAACTTCATGCCATAGATTTTAAGTGTCATCTGTGCCCAAAATGAAAGGAGAAGGATTCATGCCCATCTTCCCCTTCCTAATGGAACAGTGTTGTTGGAGGGGAAAAGTGTTGGATATACAGAAAACCTCAATGACCGCTCCCAATCTGAAGGGAATGCAGGGAATGGGAAGGGATTGAAGGGAATTGGAAGGTATTGCCAAACTATGTGATAGATATAAACCATCCCTACTGAAGTTTATTTTCCCCACTATGGATTTACATCCTTCCTCAAATCCCACCTGAGAACTACATGTGAGGCAGAAAGCAGTTACCTCATACAAGGGCTCAAATGGGCCAAAAAAAAACCCTAGAAAAACAAAAAACAAAAGTTCATGAAATAGAAAGACCTCTCATGAAAGCAGTTGACTCAAAATCAAATAGAAGCTTTTGGGGAGCCCCCTCCACCTCCAGGAACAGGACCTATTGCTGACTCAGCAGAGTTGGACCTCATGTAAGACTTTAGATAAACTAAGAGACAGAAACTAGAGACAAGGCTCCCAATGGCTTTTCCAAGTCCCCATTACTTTCCTTTCCCATAAGGGGTGGAGTCAAACTGTGCCCAAATAAACAGGGGAAGTAGGAAAAAAAAAAACCTGCAGCATTCCCAATGCGGATCAAATAACACCGTCATGTAACTGGCCCCATTTCAATATATAGTCAAGTAGAGGGGGAACAAAATAACAGCAAAAGGGACTTCCCTGGCGGCGCAGTAGTTAAGAATCTGCCTGCCAATGCAGGGGACACGGGTTCAAGCCCTAGTCCTGGAGGATCCCACATGCCACGGAGCAACTAAGCCCCGTGAACCACAACTACTGAGCCTGTGCTCTAGAGACCGCGAGCCACAACTACTGAAGCCCTCACACCACAACTACTGAAGCCCGTGCTCCGCAACAAGAGAAGCCACTGCAGTGAGAAGCCCGCGCACCGCAACGAAGAGTAGGCCCCGCTCTCCACAACTAGAGAAAGCCCGTGCGTAGCAACGAATACCCAACACAGCCAAAAATAAATAAATAAAACATAAATTAATTTTAAAAAACCCAGCATAAGACCTCAACAAACATTCTGTCCCCCCCAAAGGTGGGTTAGACATACAAAGATAGTTTAAAAAAAAAAAAAAAGGGTGACTCTAGAAGAAGAGGTACTCCAGGAAACATAGACAACTGCTTCGGAATTCCAGGAAAATTAAAGACACTATGAACTCTCTGAGACAAGCAATTAAAAGGTGAGAGGACATGACAGTTGTGTCAAGACCAGGACTGCATCAGCTCTGCACAGCCTCCCAGGTCTGCATGTTTGGGAGGGGATTGTCCCCCTTCGGCACCAGATCTGCAGTTGCTGAACATGTGCTGGCAAAGTGTATGAAAAATGTACACACTACCAGGGCTGGAAGGACACTCATCTGGTCCCAGGCAATGACAGGACAGTGAAACCAAGGTCATGTATTTAGTAAGTGTTAGAGCAACTTAGAACCCAACTACCCCCATATAAACAGGAGAGAAGAGAGGGAGAGAAGGAGGGGAGAAGAGAGGGAGAGAGAATGGAAGATTGAAGGAGCAGCTGGGGTGTCACGGAATGAGCACTGAACTAGTAGACAGAACACCCACAGTGGATCAAATCTGAGTACCTGTTTTCAATTCTTTGGGGTATGTGCCTAGACTTGGAATCCCTGGGTCATATGAGTAACACTACATTTAACTTCTTGAGGAACTGCCAAACTCTCTTCTACAGAAGCTGCACCACTTTGCATTCCCATTAGCTATGAACAGGGTTCCAGTTTCCCAGCTCTCCCACTTTCTATACTGAGTAACTGGATAATTCATGTCCTTTCTCTGGGTCTCAATTAACATCTCCAAAGAGCAGGGATTAGGACTAGTTATCCCATTTCTGCCTATGGTGTTTTATATTCACAACTGCTTTCTTTTAACCAATTCTGACTTTCCACTGCCCACACCTCATTCCAAGAATTCCCTCCCTGACGGGGTGATATGGCTCTGCTCCTTCTTAGAGCTGGAATTATCTTAATGCACATTCCCAAGTTATAATAATGCGCTTCAATTTCCATCCATATCTCTCAGTGTACTTTTCTTTCTCTTGTCTTTTAACCTTTTTGCAAGCAACATCTTGTTCTGTCCGTTGGCTGTCAGCTTTTCTCTCCAAGCTTTCGCAGAGTTGCCAGATTCTTGGCTATTTCTCCACCCTCAGCTCATAACTATTTTTCCCTCGAGCTCAGCGAATGCTAAGTGGTCTCTGTGAAATCCTATTAGGATAATCTCTCCCTGTCCGTGTCTCCTCTCAGCTGGGCTGCCTCTGGAAACTTCAGCCATCTTCCATCCCACAGCCTGCACATTGTAGGCTAGCTCCTGAGCCACCCAACATCATACTTATTCACAAATGTGGTTACACGGCTCTGAATCTGTGGACACCTGTATCCCACAAGCAAAGGTTAAACTCACTGGAGACCGGCTCAGATGCCATCTCCTGCAGGAAGCTTTTCCTGTTCACCTGGGCTGCCCCCTCTTCCTCCAGAACCCCAGGAACCAGAAACCTGTCCCTTCTCTGTACTTCTTCCCTTTATGTTTATTTTTATCATCTATCCATCTTATCAGACTGTAGGCTTCCTGAAGGCAGGAGCTGGAGTATCTTGCTCACAGTGGTACCTACAATGCCTGACATATTATAGGTCCTCAGTACATGTTTGTTGAATGAATGAGCTCCTGTTCCATACAGTTGATCACGGGTCTGCCTAGCTGTCTACCCATTAGACCCAAAGCTCCCTTTGGGCAGGCTGGGATTTACTCACCATGGTAACCACTATTAAAGAAAATTTTATTTTGACACTTGTTACAACAGTAAGGAAGAATTTATTCAAGACCATTGCAATAGAGGCATGGAAATGGAGAGCAAAATCAGGTTCAGTTCTGAATATGGTAAAGACAGCTATGGATTTACAGCCAAGGAGCAAAGTGAGGGGGCCAGTGGATGAAAATTTACTAAGAGGAGACACCAAGGAGAGGGGGGAATCTTGCTAAACTGGCTTAATAGGCTCTTACCGATGGCAAGCCAGGGTGACCAGATATCAAGGGTGAGGGATGAGGAATTTGATCAGATATCAAGGGATGGAGGGATTCTCATTATACTGACGTAGCAGGATTCTTGCTAAAATTGGGCTAGGCAGGTCAAGACAGGATGGGGGTGGGGAGTGCGGGATAAGGTCAAGGCCTAGTTGAGAAAAGGGATCAGAGGAATCTAACTAAACTGTGGTCAAGGAGCCTTTGTCACCCCCAATCTGCCACACGTCCCATCCTGTATGTGGCTGGTATTAACTAAATGCTTGTTGTGCTAAGTTGAGAATTCATCCTCAGAGTAGCCCTGTTTAACCTGAGCAAAGGTCCAGAGCTCTCTCTTTTTTGCTCCTCCTTGAGCTAAAACAGCAGAAGTAGGTGCCCCAGTAGGTAGTGTCCAAGGGGCTGGGAGGAGGAGAGGAAGGCAGGAAAATGTAACAGCCCGAAATTAACCGAGAACGCACACCGTTTTCCCAGAGTTCCATAGCTCCAAGGCTTTCCCAGGGCAGTCATCTCAAATGACTCCCACAGCCAGGCTGCAAAGCCAGCTTATTTATCTTCTTGTACTATGGACGGAGAAATGAACACTCTGGGAGGTCAAGTATCCTAGTGTGCACACCCAGAATTTTTCACTTGACACTTATCTCTGATTATTTCCCTGGAATACAATTCCAAAAATAAAATTTCTGATGAAAAGATATGCACACTTTATGTCTCTGACAGATATTAAGTTGTCCTCCCTAAATATTGGAACTTACACTTATACTTGTCTGTTTCTCAGAAGTCTCACCAACACCGAACATACGTCTAATGGATCATTTGTCTTGAACCATTGATTTGGAAGCACTCTTTCAATATTAATGATATTAACCATTTGTTTCGTGTATGTATATTGCAAATATCAGAACTCGGTTTGCTGTGGATCTTTTCATCTCGTTTATAGTATTTAGGGACAAATACATAAATATTTTTCTTTATTGCTTCTACTTAGTGGTAACATGTCCTACTCCCAAAGATTATTTAAAGATTTACATATGCATCACACGACTTAGATGTTTTCAAATATTTACATTTAACTAGAATGTATTACAATTATCTAAAATATATTTTGGTATACAGTATGAAGTAAGGACCTACCTCGACTGGCCCACACCCTTCCCTGGTGGGTTATCATTATAATTTCACCGTGACTTATCTCATTAATTGAAATGTTAGGTTTACCTGTAACACATACACACACACATCTGTTTTAGAAACATATTTTGTTCTATTGATCCGTCTCTTCTTGGACTAGTATACGCTATTTGGGCTTTAATTTAGTTGGTTTTAATTCCAGGATATATTTCTAAACCTCAGAAGTAGTCTGCTAAGTCTTCCCCCATTATTCTCTATCAATATCTGCTTCTGTGACCATTTACTTTTCCAGATAAACCTTAAAATCACGTTATAACACTGCTTATAAATTTGTATTATAATTCACACTACATATTTTAAATTAAATTGACAAGCTTTGAAAATATCAAGTCTTCCCATCTAGGAATGAGATACACCTATCTATCTATCTATCTATTTTCTCAGTTTTGCTTTATAGCTTCCTTCTAAAGATCCTTCATATTGCCTCTCAACTTAATTCCTCTGCCTTTTGTATTTTGGTCTTTTTGATAGAATTAATCCTTTTATATGTTTCAAACCAGTTATCGTTAATATTTAGGAAATTGTTGATTTTGTATATTTATTTCCTACCTAGTCACCTTACTAGACTTTTAATGGGTTCTAATAGTTTTCCACTTATTTCTCTTGCGTTTTTGGTAGTTAATAATATCCTCTGCAGATAATAACTTTATCTCTTTTTTTTTAACATCTTTATTGGAGTATAATTGTTTTACAACGTTGTGTTAGTTTCTGCTGTATAACAAAGTGAATCAGCTATTTGTATACATATATACAATGGAATATTACTCAGCCATAAGAAGAAACAAAATTGAGTTATTTGTAGTGAGGTGAATGGACCTAGAGTCTGTCATACAGAGTGAAGTCAGTCAGAAAAAGAAAAACAAATGCCGTGTGCTAACACATATATATGGAAACTTTATCTCTTTTTTCCCCATAATTATATTTCCAATTCTGCTACTAGAAATCCCTGAATGAATATTATAGTGTTCACATGCATCCTTACATTTTTAGGATACGGGTTGTTGGTTTTGAATAAACATGCTCCAGCACATTAAGAAAACAGCTTTCCATGCCTTTTCAGGATGACAGTTATTCTCTGTGCACTCCCCCCCCCCATCCAGACCTGTCCCCACCCTACTCTGTTCTCTGGGAGCCTGACTTCTGTGATCTGCATCTTCCAGCTTCCCTCACCCTCTGCTTCTGGCTAAGCTGACCAACAGCAAGTACTGGCAGAAGACCAGAGGGTGGGAGGAATGAATTCTGGTGGTGGCTGTGTTCTTCTATAGCCTGTCAGGCAGTCTTGTAACACCATTCCCTACCATTGCCCTTCAGACCTAGGGGTAGGAAGAGCTCCCTACTGCTGCCAGCCCCTGGGTGCTTCACCATGCCTTGTTAATTTCCTTAATCCTGATCCCACCTCTATTTCATCAAGCTCTTCATCAAACCCTTCGTATGCCGTGTGCTTCTCACCCAGACCTTCCTTAATGGACTGATAAATTACGACCCACTATGAAGTATTCTCAGGTGTCTTTGCAACATCTCAAAATGATCAAGATATTTTTATTGTGACATGTAATTATTCATTCATTCATTTAAAAAAGTGAGTACCTACTATGTGTTAATTGCTGTGGTAGGCACTGAGATTAGAACAGGGGGATTAAAAAAAAAGATAGTTGAGCTCCCTGCCCCACCCCGTGAAGTTCTCCTTCGGAAACAAATACATATACAATTACTTAATAATAAAATACTTAATATTACAATAGTGACTAGGAAAGAATGTTTTGATGAAAAGTAACAGGGGGCGGGGGTGTATTTAGAAAGGATAGCCAGAGAACATTTGTCTCAAAAGGTGACATTTGAGAAAGCACTGGGGAAGAATCTACCAGTGAGAAAGCAAGAACAGCAAGTGCAAAGGTCCTGAGACATGAACGAGCCTGCTGTGGTTCATGAACTGACAGGATAGCCACCAGCAAAGGGAGGGCGGTGGAGGATATGAGCAAACAGGTCGGCAGGAGCCAGATCACGATGTCCTATAGAAAGAGAGGGCAAGCCACATTTTTGTAGTTTTAAGTTTTCTAGTAGCCATAGTAAAAAAGTTAAAAATAAATAGATGAGTTTTATTTTCAACGTATTTTATGTAACCCAAAACACCTAAGGTAGTATCTTCTCAACACTTGAACAATATAAAATATTAATAAGACTCCATGTGTATGCATATACAGATACACACACACACACACACACACATATATATACACCCTACAATTCTGAAATGTGGTCTGCATTTTACATCTAGAGCACATCTCAGTTTGGACTGGCCACATTTCAAGTACTCAATAGCCCCGTGTGGCTACCATGTTGGCCGGCACAGAGCTAGCTCATGCCCGTCAGGCCTGATGACAGTGGAGGTTGGTTGGGAGGGGCAGAACATGTGAGATTCATCTCTACTGCTACCAGCATCAAGCCTGGCACACAGCACATGCTCGGTGAATGTTTGCTACCCAGAACAACAGAAGAACTGCAGAGAGATGCCAGGTTCTATAAGTACAGAAGCACCACTGAGACCACGCAGGTACTTGCTTTAGGAAACCGGGTCTATTTTGGGTCTGGACATTGGAGTCTGCCTACGGGGTCTCCGACTGGGGAGGCCACCCGGGGCCACCTCTCCTGTGGCTAGGGCACTTGGCACAGCTGCTCCCTTAATTCAGAAAGATCACACTGCACCACATGCCAAGAGTGGGAGGGAGGGAGCCCATTAGCATTCATTGTACACAGCTTTTCATTTGGAAAAGCACCTCAAATGCGCCGATCCACGTTGCTTTGCTTCATTTTTCAACATTCATGAGTGTAATTGCATTTATTTTTCTTGTCAAGACTGCAAAACAAGTGATCATTTACTGTATTACAGCCCATATCGGCTGGGGGGTTTACAGCCACAACAGTTCTAATCTGCCCTCAGATGGGCTGGGTTGGGTAAGCAGGGGGTGGTCTTCTGAGCTGAGAAAGCTCCATTTCTTTGCAACAGGAAGCTTGGGCCCAGCTGCATCAAGGTCACAATAATAGTGGCAACAACCAATCCATACAGAGACACTGAGCTCGCAAAGCATGTTCACTTCGACTATCTTGACTGCTTTGTACAGTAACAGGGTGAGGCAGACATGTACTCCCATTCCCATTTCAGAGAAGGAGAGACTGAGATTCAGAGAGGTTCTCAGTCATACATGGTGACAGGTTGGTGAAGAGAAGAAGTGAGGCTCAAACCTGGATGCATGGGATAGGACACCCATGGTGCCACGTAACAGTGCCTGAGCTCTGGCAAAGCCTGAAACCCTAGTTATGCTGGCAGAAATGAAGTAGGCATGATCTTAAAGTTGTGCAAATCTGACGTGCCCACAGCAGCTGTGACCACCAAAGAGCTACTTCCTTGCAGAATGCTGACTTTCAGGGTTCACACTCCTGCTGAAGGGTCCACCCCAGTATGCCACAGTTTGTGATTATCTAGACGTGAGAGTGGGAAAGCACAGTCTAGCCTTGCGTCTGGGGATCACTCTCTGTGGATGTTTTCTTCCCCTTGAAAACAGAAGCTGAGCCCACAGTGATGCTCAGATTTCAGGTCACAAATGCTCATGAATTAATGAGTAATTTTATAACCGATCAACAGAACCCAGCCCTAAAAGCTTACAGATTTGTTAAATTCATTTCCTAAATAAGATGAAAGTAGTAGATGAGTCAGTGATGACAAGACCCTCATCTCGTCTTCCAGGCTCAGCTCTTCTCATTTCTCTTTCCTAGTTTGTTAATTATAACAAACTAGGAAAGAGAAATGAGAAGAGCTGGTTATGCCCTAAGGTGTCTGAGTGGCGTAGGGGAGATGATGTAAAACCTAGATCACAGTCACAGGTGATTGCTTTGGCATGGCGTGGCATCTCCTGGGGTTCAGCCCACCTCCCCAGCTCCCTGTGAGGCAGGGAAGAGGGGCTAGGGAGGAACTGCAGAGTCAGAAGAATCGGGAGGTGAAGTGGATTCAGGAAGTGGGTCCAGCCACCCGGCCAAGGTGCTCTAGTCTGCAGGGGATGCCTCCCCTCTGCCCTGTTCCTGCCCCCTTCCTACAGGGTCAGGCCCCCTTCCCAAGGGGTCTGGCTCTCTTGACACTGGCAAATGAGACCCTTCGTGTGGGCTCTCCCATCTCTGGCCAGGGTAAAATGGCCAGGCCTAGCCATTCAAGGACCAGGAAAGCACAAGGGACAAGGGACCTCTGACAGCCACCTTTAGTATAAAGGGCCTAAGGATTTCAAAGACCAGTGTCACAGCACACACGCACACACAGAGCTCAGGCCTGATAAGGTCTCAGCTGTTCCTTCAGTAGAGACAGGTTAACACACCCCCATGGGAAGCCCCAGCTGAGACAGGACAGGAAGGAGGCACGGGGGGGGGGGGGGCACAGAGAGGACTTACCACGTGCCCATGCACCAAGCATTTGTTCCGTGTTGTCACATTACCTCGTTTCATCTCCATGCCCTCCAATCACATTACCTTCACTTTATAGGTTAAAGAAAACCCAGAGCCATAAAGAAAGTAAACAGCTTTGCTTAAGGTCCTCCCCGAATGTCCCTCTGGCTGTACTGCCTATGAACTTTGTGTACGTTTCTAGTAGCCTTTCCGAACATCAACTATTCAGAGAATCAAGGACAGAGGTTATTTAAGTTTCATTTCCAACGCAGGAAAGCAGTCTTTCAATTCAAGCAAATAACCTTTCTGTTATTATTTTCCATATTGCAAAGCCTAAACATTTAGTATGAAGTCTTAAAAATCAGGCTTGTAAAGACGACATTTTGCTTGAAATGGTCAAAATTAGATAATTGTTTCATTCGTCATGAGTGTTGAATGTACTTTCTCTTCTAATTGCTGCCAATACCCAGCAAAAAAAAAATGAGGTTAATTTTTCAAAGGTTGGAACTACACTAGGGGTGGCCCATGGGTTTGCCATGCTCCATCTGCCCCAGCCAGCCTCCCTTAACCCAGTCCCACCTCACTCCCACGTACGCTTTAGATTTTCCTTGTTCTTGTTTCTTGAGGTCCCTGGTTGCAGTAAAAGAACAAATTGTGCAGCAGCAGAACTGCCTCATAGAACCTTTGTGCTGAGTTAGAACCGGGGGGGCGGGGGGTGTGACACTTAATCAGGGCCCTTCACTGTATGCATAAGGCTACTGGGGACCAGAGAGGGTAAGCAACTTGCTCCAGGCCACACAGCTAGTCAGCAACACAGCAGGCCCAGAACCCAGGCCTCCTGAAACCACACGGCACAGTGCTCTGAACCAAAAGCCTGTGTTTCAGCCATCCCTAATTTTCTGTTTCCTTTAATCCTGTTTCCAAGTAGCTTAACATTTCAATCGTCTGAAAACTCATTGGCTCAATATTAACTGAGGACATACTAGGCCAGTTCTAGGCCCTGAGGACACAAAGCTATGAACAGGAAAGTTGATTCCTGCCCTGATGGAGCTTATATTTGAGGAAGAGGGGTGTTAAATGCAAAATTACATATAGCTCCTGTGCTTTAAGCTCTCTGGTACATGGCCTGGGGCCGCTTCTGGAGGTGCAAAGGGAATTCTGAGACCTGGGTGGTCCCCCAGGCAAAGGAAAGAATGGGAATGATGCAAAGGACAGACAAATAAAGCAGGTAAAGCTGGAGGCTTCAGGAAGGGAAGCCATAGCACCTGGAAAAAAGGGGCACCCCTGGGGCCCCAAGCCCGGACAGGCTCCACGTCCTCAGGCTCCTGGTCCTCTGCCCATCCCCCCCAGTGTGGGAACTGCCAGTTCTGCGGTCTGCCTTCCACTCCTCTCAGCCCTGGGGAATCCTAACCCCAGTCCAGAGGTTACCAAGCCAGCCCCAGATCAGACGGCTGGTCACTGGTGGAACTAGCATTCCAACTCGGCTCAGCCTGATTTCTTAGTTTACGTTCCATTCACTTCCTCCACGTGAAAAGAGTGCAAAGGTCCTTCCTCACTTAGGACTCACTGTACTGGAAACTGTGTCTTGGTGTTTTGCATCATTCCCACCCTTGTAAGCTCTTCTGTCACCAGCAAAGCCCATTAGCAATTCCCAGGAAATAAAAACAGAATCTGGGTAATAAAATAAAGTCTAACCTTTTTTGGTTTCTTTTCCTTTGCGCTCAGTCCAGTTTCACTTGCTCACAGGCGGGTGCCGGCAGAGGCCTCGCACCAGGCACTTCGGACCAGAGTGCCCAGTGCGAAAAGGCTGCACCCAGAGCACCACCTCGGTGGGCGGTGCGTGCAGAAGCACTGCGCACGCACAACACTGCACTTCAAGGGGGTGACGGCGGCCCGCGTGCAAAGCGCCGCGCATGACACTTCAGTTCAAGATGGCGGCAGTGGGCCGTGCGCAGAGATGCTGCGCACGACACCGCAATTCACGACGGCAGCGGCATGCCGTGAGCTGCACCCGGATCTCAAGCCGTGACCAGCACGGCTGCACCTGAGCGTCTAGAACTCCACGCCCTCCCCACTGACAAGAACCCTATAAAGCAGCGCCACCACTGGCCTTCTGGGGAAAGCACGTGCGCTACAGCATGAGCTCAACACTTCTCCGTTCTTTGATCAAAGAAAAAAACTTTCCCCTGCTTCTGAATGAACTCAGTCTCGTTCTACTGGCTCCAATGACACTAGGTAGAAGGACCCTTGTTGGTGCCCAACTCAAAAGGGTCAGTAACACGTTCATGCATCACGGAGGATGGAAGCCTAGAAACTACGTCTTCTTGTTAATTGTGGTAAAAACATTTCAATTTCAGCATCTTAATCATTTTTAAGTGTACAGTTCAGGAGTGTTAACTACATGCACATCGTGGTACAACAGACCTCCAGAACTTTTTCATCTTGCAAACCTGAAACTCTGTACCCACGGAACAAAACTCCCCACTTCCCCTTCCCTGGCTTATTTCACTTAGCAGAATGTCCTCAAGGTCCACCTATGTTGTAGCATGTAGCAAGATTTCCTTCTTTTTTTTAAGGCTGAATAATATTCCCCTGTATGTATAGAGGATGTTTTCCTTATCCATTCATCCGGTGATGGACATCTGAGTTGCTCCCACTTCTTGGCTACTAGGAATAATGCTGCAGTGAGCATAAATGTGCAAATACCACATCAAGATCCTGCTTTCTGTCCTTTTGGATATATAATAATTTGAAATTATATATATTTTGGATATATAATAATTTTGAAATGGTCAAAATTAGATAATTGGAGGTGGGATTGCAGAATCATGTAGTAATATATTTTTAATTTTTAATGGAAACTTCATACTGTCCCATCCACAGTGCACAAGGGTTCCAGTTTCTCCAAATCCTCACCAACACTTGTTATTTTTTGTTTTTTTAAATATAATTGTCAATGCATCACTTAATTCCCACATTTAAAAAATGTCTCCTTTTCTTCTTGAGTCGTAAATTACAAATCAAAGAATGCTAGAGTCAGAGGAAATCGACTCCTCATTTTAGAGATAAGGTAAATAAGGCCCAGGGAGGGATGGTGCTTGGCCTGAGGTCACAGAGCATGTTAATGGTAAAGCTAGAACCAAAACTCCGGATTCCTTACTTTTAGACCTATGTCACAGAAAAGGATGCAGGAGGCACAGAGAAGAGACACTGGCCTGCTCAAAGTCTCAGGTTAGTGCAGAGCTGGAACAGGCGCTCAGAGACACCCCCCTCCCCACGCACAGAGGGCCAGGCTAACCAAAAGGCCTGTTCCCAGCCCCACCATTTCCTGGTAGGGAAATGCAAAGAAAACAAAGGAAGAACAGCACCGCAGGGGCCTGAGGGATGCTCCAGCCTACTCCTCAGTCAGGAAACCAAGGTTCAGGGGGTCAAGTCAGCACAGCAAGGCAGGGACAAAAGTCCCATGTCAGTTTGACAAAAGGTGGCCAGTCTGGGAGACATCGGTGTGAGCCGCTGGTGGGCTGCTTTGTTCAATTCCCTCTCTGTCATTTACTACCTCTGTGACTAAGGTCAAGTTACTTAATCTTTTTGTGCCTCGGTTTCCCCATCTACAAAATATGAAACAAAACTGTACCTACCATACACAAAAATAAACTCAAAATGGATTAAAGACCTAAAC
Organism: Balaenoptera musculus; assembly: GCF_009873245.2. Taxonomy (NCBI): domain Eukaryota; kingdom Metazoa; phylum Chordata; class Mammalia; order Artiodactyla; family Balaenopteridae; genus Balaenoptera; species Balaenoptera musculus. Next base: position 17,315,944 of record NC_045799.1, on the reverse strand, counting down.
GTAAGGCCGGACACTATAAAACTCTTAGAGGAAAACATAGGCAAAACACTCCTTGACATAAATCACAGCAAGATCTTTTTTGATCTATGCCCTAGAGTAATGAAAATAGAAGCAAAAATAAACAAATGGGATCTAATTAAACTTAAAAGCTTTTGCACAGCAAAGGAAACCATAAAGAAAACAGAAAGACAACCCTCAGAATGGGAGAATATATTTGCAAAGGAAGCAACCGACAAGGGATTAATCTCCGAAATAAACAAACAGCTCATGCAGCTCAATGTTAAAAAGAAACAAATAACCCAATCCAAAAATGGGTGGAAGATCTAAATACACATTTCTCCAAAGAAGACATACAGATGGCCAAAGAGCACATGAAAAGATGCTCGACATCACTAATTATTAGAGAAATGCAGATCAAAACTACAATGAGGTACCACCTCACACCAGTCAGAATGGCCATCATCAAAAAATCTACAAACAATAAATGCTGGAGAGGATGTGGAGAAAAGGGATCCCTCCTACACTGTTGGTGGGAATGTAAACTGATACAGCCACTATGGAGAACAATATAGAGGTTCCTTAAAAAACTAAAAATAGAACTACCATATGACCCAGCAATCCCACTCCTGGGCATATACCCTGAGAAAACCATAATCCAAAAAGATACATGCACCCCAATGTTCATCACAGCACTATTTACAACAGCCAGGACATGGAAGCAACCTAAATGCCTATCAACAGAGGAATGGATAAAGAAGATGTGGTACATATATACAATGGAATATTACTCAGCCATAAAAAGAAACAAAATTGATTTATTTGTAGTGAGGTGGATGGACCTAGAGTCTGTCATACAGAGTGAAGTAAGTCAGAAAGAGAAAAACAAATACCGTATGCTAACACATATATATGGAATCTAAAAAAAAAAAAAAAAATGGTTCTGAAGAACCTAGGGGCAGGACAGGAATAAAGATGCAGACATAGAGAATGGACTTGAGGACACGGGGAGGGGGAAGGTTAAGCTGGGACGAAGTGAGAGAGTGGCATGGACTTATATATACTACCGAATGTAAAATAGATAGCTAGTGGGAAGCAGCCGCATAGCACAGGGAGATCAGCTGGGTGCTTTGTGACCCCCTAGAGGGGTGGGATAGGGAGGGTGGGATAGGGAGGGTGGGAGGGAGACACAAGAGGGAGGGGATATGGGGATATATGTATATGTATAATTGATTCACTTTGTTATAAAGCAGAAACTAACACACCATTGTAAAGCAATTATACTCCAATAAAGATGTTAAAAAAAAAAAAAGATGTGGTACATATATACAATGGAATATTACTCAGCCATAAAGGAACAAAATAATGCCATTTGCAGCAACATGGATGGAGCTAGAGGTTGTCATACTGAATGAAGTAAGTCAGACACAGAAAGACAAATATCATATGATATCGCTTATATGTGGAATCTAAAAAAAAAAAGGGTACAAATGAACTTATTTACAAAACAGAAGTAGAGTCACGGATGTAGAAAACAAACTTATGGTTACCAGGGGATGGGGGGGAGGGATAAATTGGGAGATTGGGATTGACAGATACACACTACTATATATAAAATAGATAACTAATAAGAGCCTACTGTATAGCACAGGGAACTTCACTCAGTACTCTGTAGTGGCCTATATGGGAAAAGAATCTTAAAAAAAAAAAAAAGGAGGATATATGAATATGTATAACGATTCACTTTGCTGTATACCTGAAACTAACACAACATTGTAAATCAACTATACTCCAATAAAATTTTTTTTCATTTAAATTTTTTTAAAAAATAAAGTGAAGCCAAATAAAAGCAGAACAAAAACTGTACCTATACTACATAGGGCTGACGTGAACCATAACAGAGAAAAGACATTTAAAATGCCTGGCACATAATAAGTGCTTGATAAATGCTAGCTGTTATTATTATCAAAAGAGATATGCCTGTGGATGGGAGTACAGTTGGCCCAATAAAAATCTGATAATCTAGGGCAGCACTGGACAACAGAAATATAATGTGAGCCACGTATGTAATTTTAAACTTTTGAGTAGCCACATTAAAAAAGGAAATGGATTAAATTAATTTTAATAATTTATTTTATCTAACCCAGTATATCTAAAATATAACCGTTTCAACATGCAGTCAATATAAAAATTATAAATGAGATTTAAAAATTTTTTTCATACTAAGTCTTTGAAATCTGGTGTGTATTTTACACATAAAGGACCAAGTGCTCCTTTCAAGTGTTCAACAGCCACGTGTGGCTGGTGGCCGCTGTATTGGACACTGCAGGTCTAGGACACTCCCAAATAGGACTATGATGTATTATTGGGTTTTCCAGATTACTGGACCTTATTTCATGGAGTGACACAGCCATCTTATTTCACTAAATTACCCCCAAAAACCACTGTGTTTATATGAAACTATAATTTCCTTTTCTTATCAAATCTCTCATAATATATAACTACAATTCAAATTATATACTATCATATTCAAAGCATAAAGAAAGCCTGTTTCCTCATTAAAGACAAGGCAATCCATATATTCAAAAACAAGGTGTTCACTTAAAGGAGCCCCAGCCCCTGGAGCAGCTGCGCAATCAGATAAACAAACCAAGAAAACATCCCCCACTGGTCCAGGGTGGCATTACCATGACCTTCAGCTCAGGCTGGCCCAGGAGTGGCTGAGGTGGAAGCAGCAGGAGATTGAGTATGCATGAGGGGAGTCAGCTTTGCGGTCCAGTGACATGTCTCTGATGCCCGAGGCATCCGTGATGCTCCCTTCTGACAAACCAAGCAGAACAACACGCAGGCTTGTTATGTCTGCGTTTAGGTGGACCCTGATGGGCTTAGTCGACTCAACCAGCCAGTAGGACAGTCAACCCTCAGTGACTAGACGTAGGGCACCACCCCGCCTCATTCTCCCAGCAAGAAGACCCCACAAAAAAGTTTTCAGTGTTTCCCTGGTGGCGCAGTGGTTAAGAATATGCCTGCCAATGCAGGGGACACAGGTTCGTGCCCTGGTCCGGGAAGATCCCACATGCCGCGGAGCAACTAAGCCCGTGCGCCACAACTACTGAGCCTGTGGTCTAGAGCCCGCGAGCCACAACTACTGAAGTCCGCACGCCTAGGGCCTGTGCTCTGCAACAAGAGAAGCCACGCAGTGAGAAGCCCGCTCTCTGCAACTAGAGAAAGCCCACTTGCAGCAAACAAGACACAACACAGCCAAAAACAAAATAAATAAATTTTTAAAAAAAGTTTTCAGGCAACTTCCGTATACACAATTTCCCACAGATAAATGAATTAGTCAAATGGTATCTAAATTAGTACTATGAGATCTAAGATATGATTTCATTACACCTCCATATTTAAAATCACGTTTCATAAGATAATATATTACCTTAAAAATAGGTCGTGGTTCAGAGCCCAGACTGTGAAACCAACGGCCTGGATTCAAATCTCAGCTCCTCTTTTTACTACTAAGTTGTGGGTGACTCCTCAACATTGCGGGCCTCAGTTTCCTCATGTGTAAAACATGGGTAATCACAGTACCCAGCTCGCAGTGCCGCTGAAGTACGAAATGAGTTAAAAACACGTAAAGCCCTTAGACCACCATCCACTAAGTGGAATACACGTGTTCGTGAAAAAATAGCGGTTTATTTGTCACCAGCTCAGGCCACTTCTCCACCCATGGTCCTTGCTAGCCTCATTCCCTTCTCCCTGTTACAAAACGCCCTTTTCTGCCTGACCTCCGAGACCCCTGCAGATCTCATGGTTGGGGGGTATCCTCCACACTGCCGCAGCGGCCTCCCCCTACTGCCGCAGACTCTCCCCCGGCTCTTGCGATAATCCTTTCAAATAAAATCTCTCCTTACGTAAGCCTGGAGACATTTGCTAATTTGACACCTGCTATCTAAAAGTATGTGTGTTCCATAAACAACGAGTTAATGTATAGCACCGGGAACTATGTTCAATATCTTGTAATCACCTATAATGCAACAGAATCTGAAATAATATACATGTATAACTGAATCACTTTGCTCTACGCCAGAAAGTAACACAATATTGTAAATCAACTATACTTCAATTTTTTAAAAAGTATGTGTTCCTCTGTACCTGGGAAACTAAAACAACCGAAATAACACAAAATTTTGCTCCAAAAAGTAGTGGTTTATTATCCATTCCCATATATTATAGAAACTTTTATTCAAACTCGTCACATGTGCCACTGACATCTCGGTTTGTCATCAGAGGAAGCACTTTTTTTAACATCGTTATTGGAGTATAATTGCTTTACAACGTTGTGTTAGTTTCTGCTGTATAACAAAGTGAATCAGCTCTACATATACATATATCCCCATATCCCCTCCTTCTTGCGCCTCCCTCCCACCCTCCCTATCCCACGCCTCTAGGTGGTCACAAAGCACCAAGCTGATCTCCCTGTGCTATGCGGCTGCTTCCCACTAGCTAGCTATTTTACATTTGGTAGTGTATATATGTCCATGACACTCTCTCACCCTTTCACATCTTACCCCTCCCCCCCCATATCCTCAAGTCCATTCTCTAGTAGGTCTGTGTCTTTATTCCCGTCTTGCCACTAGGTTCTTCAAGACCTTTTTTTTTTTTTTTTATTCCATATATGCGTGTTAGCATACTGTATCTGTTTTTCTCTTTCTGACTTACTTCACTCTGTATGACAGACTCTAGGTCCATCCACCTCACACCCTGAACATGCCCAATCTCATCTGATCTTGGAAGCTAAGCACGGTCAGGCCTGGTTAGTACTTGGATGGGAGGAAGCACTTTTTAAGTTGAATGGCATGGGTCTATATCACCTTAATTCATTTACACCATTTGGATACAATACTTTTTGAAGCCAGGGGTGATGTCACAGAAAACTGAATGTCAAGGCAAGCATCTACGTGGGTATAGAACAGATGTGTTTTCCCATTTATCTGATCACTGCAAAGATCCCTTGCGGCTTCTCCAAGCCATCCTTAGCACTCATCATTATTTGGCCATCTCCTCAAGAATACTACTAAACTTGTCTTCAATTCTCTTGCCTTTTTTTTCCTACCAATTCTGTTCATCCCTGTAAGCATCCCAAACTAGCACTGACTGGGGTCACTGCAGGCTGATGTTGTTTCCCCAATTAATTTTGTAGCTCACGGTGCAAAAGAGAGCCTCCCATAGTATGAGATGCTTTAGAAGAACTTTACTGAGAACTGTTTGGAGGCAGAGATCTTTCCTTGTACTTGAGCATTTGGGGTATATTTTGGCTTTTATCTTTTGTTCTCCCATTGCCATTTCTTGGGTGTCAGTTACATAAACCATGGTGCATGCATCCAATGGGATACCATGCAGCCCTGGACGGTGAAAGCTAGATCTGAACACAGTGGTCTGAAAAAGTGACCGATGACCCAGCTGTCTGGGAACCACGATCCTACTCGTGACCTGCATTCTAAGGAGGCACCAGAGTAAGGTGATTGCAGGAACCACAGAGCTGGAAGCCACACTTCCTACAGGCAAACCCTGGCTCCATCATAAGCTAACCATGAACTTGGGCAAGTCCTTTAAGTTTTGTGTGCCTCAAGTTCCCTAATTTGTAAAATGCAGATCATAATATCTACATCAGAGGACTGTTACAAGGATTAAATAAGCTAATATATTTAAAGTGTTTAGGAGAGTACCTGCCACACAATAAGTACTATATAAATATCTCTTTCCTACCATTACTGTTACTATTACCTCATACAAATATGCTCTCTGACTCCCTCCCTCCCTCCTCCTCCTCCTTTCTTTTCTCCCTTCCCCTCCCCCTCCCTAGCTCCCTCTCCCTTTCTCTCTCTCTCTCTCTCTCCCTCCCCCCACCCCAATACACATCGATTTGTCCATAGTGATATTTTGAGAGAACAAAGATGGGGGTGGAGAGAATTAATTTATATGTGCAAACTCGGCATTTCTTTAAGAATGAATATATAGTATTTTATCATTAAAGGGAGAAAAAAATGTATTGACTCAACAGTGACTAAATGGGAACATAAGAGCTTATATCTTTAAGCCAATCAATACCATCAGGAGTGATTAAGGACACTTAGGGGCCTGCGCTTCCAGATCATTTTAATGTAAGCACAACATTAAAGAAACAGTAGGTCAGATTTTGGACGAGTCACATTTTTCCACTGGAGAGCCTCTAACATGGGTTACAAGTCAATCTACACATCTGTGAGAGTAGATCAGGCCCCAGAGTGAAGAAGGGGTAATCCCCAGGGTCCCTTTATTCTCCCCAAGAATCAACTCTAGATCAGAAGAGCCCTGGCCAGCCATTCGCCAGCCTCGTCAAGCTGAGAGGAGGCACTCGGGATGTGAAAGCCACAGATGCCCCGTGTCCCGTGAAAATGCCAAAGAAAGAAGCAGCCTCTCTGGGTTCTCCCCCAAGTTTCAGACATCATTTCTCTCTTGACTTTCCTAATACTAATAATCCTAATGGCAATTTACTCCATATACAGACCAACTGCCCTGTTCTAAGCTCCATGCAGGGCCCAAGGAATTCAGCAATGAGAGGCGGCCCATGCCCTCAAGTGGCTCACAGCCTTAGTGAGGAATCAGAGAAAAGATGTCATAAACTCAGCCACAGAAACACAGAGCAGTCAGGGAAAGCCCCCTGGAGGAGGTGACATCTCTATCAATAAAAAGAAGGGGAATAGGAGGTACCCTCGAGCCAGAGGCATGACGGGGTGGCCTTCAGGGTTTGTGGTTGAAAACAAGAAAAAACTATGACGATCTGTCTCAAAAATAGGAATGTTCTGGAAGAATATTGGGAAACTCATCATGAAGAGAGAGCTGGAGGATAGCTTGAAAAAGAACAGAAACTAAGGCAGTTCTGGGGGACCAAGAAACAGGCAGTTGAGCGACCTCTTTTAGGACAACCTCTTGTGGTACAGATGCCACCCCTCCACTAGACACACCTGCTACACAAGCCTCTGGCTGCTGACTCACCCCCCACCCCCAGATGATAAGTCCTGGGCAGGAGGGTCTAACTGGCTGGGTCCAGGTCACATGTCCAGCCACGCCCAGGCTGCTGGGGGTGGTAAGTATCTGGCAACTTCACACGGCAGCAAGCTCCACACTCCACCAAGATCCCACACAATGAGAGTCCCCAAATCAAGAAGCAGGGTTGGAGGCTGGACTCCCAAAACAAAAGCATGAAGGCTTCTCTCCTGTGATTATGTAGAAGGGGAAAGGTAAGAGGAGAGGGCAGGAGAGGGGGCTGAGGCTGGAGATAGATGCTGGGGTCGTATCAGGAGAATGTTCAATTATTAATAAGAGCAGGTCATTTAACAAGCATTCACTGCTACCTCCTACATCCCAGGCACTGGAGTTACGTGCAGATAAGGTGGTGCCCCAGCCTATAAGGAGAACCGAAGTAGTTCAGCGCACAGACTATGAAGAGGCTGGCTTCTCTTCTGGTTGGCACTGGAGAGCCCATCCTGCTTTGTACAGCGGATGTCCACCTTGACTGGGTCAGTGCTTGGACTGCTCTGACTGATTACTATTTAGAACATAATTCCTGCTCCTCCCCAGAAGGTCTCCGTCCACTGTGCTAAGAGCTATAATGCAGTGCACTCAGGGGACCACCACCAGTTCCTGACTTGTGTTTAGGGCTTCAGAATTCACAAAGCATTTTCCCAGTATTGACTCATGGGCAAATTTCCAGGATTCTATGTTTGACATGTGGATGATATTCTTCTTCCAGATCTCAAAAATAAACATAACCACTCTGTGTTTGGTACACAAGGGAGTACAGAACTATAGAAAAATATATAAAGCAAATTTGATAACTTCTATTGGAGAGGAGCACAGAGATCTATGTAAAAGAACAGTCACTGCAATGTGATTGAGGAGTCAGTGGAAGGAACTTAAACATGCAACAACGTGGTGGTTAAATAAACCATAGAACAGTCATTGGAATGGAAAACTATGAAACCTTTAGAAAGCATGCTTTTGAGGAATACATAATGCCATGGGAAAATTCTTAAAAATAGCACTAAAGAGAAAAATAGATATTTATGTAAGTTCGTGTGCACATGACTTTTGTTCTTTATAGCAATCCCTACGTGCATATTCTCTACAATGAATATGCATTATTTTTGCAATCGTAAATCATGACTGTACATAGAAATCACTTTAAAAGATGTTTAGCTGATGGCAGCACCGCGTATACAATATATATTTCTCTATCCTGGGGGTTGAAGCCTGGCTCCTCTTTCATATATAATTTATCTCTCTCTGGGGCTTGGTTTTCTCAAAAATAAAGAGGAGACAATATCTCTGAACTTATGGGATGGTGGCACATTAGACGAAATGTGTAGGAAAATGCCTAACCCCATTCTTGGTTAGAGTGATCACACAGTAAATGCCAGTTCTCTTAAAAGAAAGCAAAAGCTCCAATACTGACAGCACACTGGTGTGAGTTCTAATGTAGAAAAGGTGACGGGGTCAGGGTACTGATGTGTAATTGACCCAGGAATAGTTTCCCAGGGCTGCCATAACAAATTACCACAAACTGGGTGACTTAAGACAACAGAAGCTTGTTCTTTCACAGTTCTGGAGTCCAGGGGTCTGAAACCAAGGTGTTGGCAGGGAATTACACCCCCCAAAGGCTCTAGGAAGAATCCTTCCTTGCCTCTTCTGGTTTCTGGTGTCTGCTGGCAATCCTTGGCTTTTCTTGGCATGTAAATGCATCGCTCCAATCTCTGCCTCTGGCTTCACATGGTTCTTTTCCCCCGTGTGTCTGTGTGTCGCTTCTCCGCCACCAGTAACACCCTATGAGGGCTCAGGACAACCAGCCTGACCTCATCTTTGCTTGATTATATCAGCAAAGACCCTATTTCCAAATACAATCATATTCACAGGTGCCAGGGACTAGGACCTTCACTTATCTCTTTGCAGGACAAAATTCAACCCATAACAGACCCCAACCTTCTCTCTATAAAATATCAGCAGTTAGAGCAAAACAGAAACACACTGCCCAGGGGCCAGTGGCATGAAGGAGAAGCCAGTACCGTTCTGGATCTGTGCCTGCTTCCATGGCAGGCTGATTGGTGGAAATATTCCTGTCTGTACATGTATATGTTTACTCTGGATTTGTCCCAACACCTGCCCTTTCCAATCAGGTGACTAACTGGCCTCTTTGTATTTCTCTGCTCTAGAGATTTGTACAGGATGGAGAGAAGAAGCTGCTTGAAGTCAAGGGTTCCTTCTTCCTTTCTTTGTTTTTTTTGTTTTTTTTTTAAGGTCTAAACTTACTAAACAGATTATACTGTGAGTCCAAGAAGGGCTGGACTCAGATGGGTGTGGTTTTGAGGGCTAGGAAGGAGAGGGGAGAAGTTCCTACACTGGGAAGAGGAAAGGGATGGATTTGTTTGTCCCAAACTGCTGGATGACAGTACTCGTGGAGGGAACAGACCCCAAAAGGGATGCTGGGTGATGCACCTGGGCTGGCTCAACTCAGGAGAAGGGCTCCAAGCCTGGGGAAGAAGAAGCAGAATTACTAGACCCAAAGGGACCATAAGGAATGTGACAGCGGGCTTCTCAGAGGAAACCACAATGACCTGCTTAAGTCCCAGGACGTTTGTAAACCCCTAGGGAAAGGGGAGGCCCAATAAAGACTACAATGTAATGGCTCACTCCCTGGAGGCTCAGGGTTGATGTAAATGCCTCATTTCTTGTGCACTTGGGTTTGCAGCTTGAGGTTCAGTCTGACACTTAATGTCCGACAAGCATCAGAAGGAAAAATAGAAGTAAACCTCCCAGCCCCGCTTCCTCTGGCTTCAATCCCTCTAAAAGAACACTTACAGCACTTGCATCTCCCCTCAGCGCCCCCAGAGACCCTCCTGCTGGGCCCTGGGCTGGACCGCAGGGCGGACACGTGGACACTCATGCCAAGGCAGAGCTGAGAACCACTGGCAGCTCCAGTTAGTTCCCTGGGCAAGATGGAGGCTTAGAGAGAGGGTCTGTGGGTGCAGTAACCCCCATCCTCTGTGACAGCCCCAGTAAAGATGGAGGTAGGGGCAAAACCAGGGCTGAAGCCTGGAATGTTAGCCTGAGGGCTTTTCCCATGGAGAGGGATGAGGAAAAAGAGTGGGATGAGGGGCTGTGTCTAGCACTGAATTAACAGAGTCAAGATGGAGAGGTGTTCTCCCTCGGGGTAGCATGTATCCTGGGTATGAAAAAGGGGCAAGGTTCCAAGGTGGACTTAGACTTAACAGTCCCAGAGACTGTAAGAACCAGGAAAGAACTTAAGGGAACCAGTGTCTGACGAAGCCCTACTATGTGCAGACACGTCATACTCACACAGGCATCAGCCCATTTAACTCTCACACTGGTTCCCACGTTAACAATGAAGAAGCCGAGGCAGAGGGATTAAGGCCCAGGGTCAGTCGGCTATGGCGCAGGATTGGAATAAGCTGTCCTGTCACAAGTCGATGATGAGGACTTGGAAAGCGAAGAACAGGACGCTATGAGCGAGAACATCGAGGGAGTCTTTCATTAGACGGAACAGTGAGGGACATCTCCCTGAGAAGGAGTGAGGCTGAGACCTGACAAAATCAGGCAACTGAAGAGTAGAGAAGACGACTGCAGTGAGAGGGTACGGCACGTGCAAAGGTCCTGAGCCAGGAAAGACTCGGACATGCCCAGGGAACTGAAACATGACCAGTGTGTCTGGAACATTTTGAGAGAGAAGAAAAGGGGCTCAGAGAAGACACTAGATCATGCAGGACCTTGCAGGCCGTGGCGAGGAGTTTAGGGTTCATCCTTTGGGCCAGGGGAAGTGCCCAAAGGGCAAAGGCTGACTGACCCAGAGCCTAGCACTGAGCCTGACACACGGAAGGGGCTCAGTAAAAGGTTGTGGGACATATGAATACATAGAGCCATACTAGATTTCCAAAAGGATGGAAACTGCTGGCTTTACATAAGGAAGAGGAAGATTTCAGCCTTTGCCCATGAGAAGAACAAACAATTTCACCTAATCCAAATTCACTTTCATGGCTCTTTACCTAAGAAGCACACGGAGCTGCTGAAATCCACAGGTGCATCATGACAGAATAATTTCAGTAATCATCATCAAATGCCTCTATTTAAAAAAGCTCAGAAGATTGTATTAGTACACTCCAATATTTATGAAATGCCACTGTGCCATAATAAGGGTCTGAGAAAATTAAGATTAGGAGCAAGGGTTGCTCTTTCCAAGAGCGAAAGTGGCATGGTGGGAAAAGTAGCAATGTCATGTGGTTGCCGGGAACCTTGGTTTTCTGATCTGTAAAATGGAAGGATGGGAGCAAAGATTTAAAATGTGCTATAATAAAGGGCCCAAAGGCATTTAATAATGTTTATCAGACATTCCTTCATTAAAGAAACACCTGATAAAGACTATTTGCCCATTCATCCATGCATCCATCCAACACAATGGTATTCCGTATATACTGCGTATGACGCACTGAATGAAGCACTGAAGATAGGCCAGGAACAAGACTGTCGTGGTCCTTGTTCCCATGGAACTTCTCATCCGGCGATACAATGTACACTGAACAAGTAACATCAGTGATGCGTGTTCCTGAGGAAAAGAGCAGGGTGCAATGGGGGACACTTACAGAAAGAGCTGAGCCAGACTGGAGCATCTGGGGAGCACCGGCCTAAGGCAGAGATGCAAGAGCTGAGACACGAAGGGGAAGTACAAGAGAACAGGCTGGAGGCGAAGGTGCTACAGAGAGTGCCAATCTCACGTGAGCTCCTGAGGCTGGAGCATTCTGGCAACTGACAAAAGCCAGTGTGAAGTGAACACGGGGGGAACTGGGATGTGGGGGGCTGGACCCCTCAGAGGCTACAGCAGGGCATTGGTCTCCTCTCTCAGAGCAAGAGGAAAGCCTCCAAAAGATTCTAGGCAGACGCTGGGTGGGGGCAATGAAAGGGAGAGATAACGTGAACGGGCCTACATTCTAGAACAATCTCTGGCTTCTGTGCAGAGAGTGGGTTAAAGTCAGAAGAGGAAGCCGAGAAGTCTGTGTGAAAGTCTTCCAGTGACCCAGGCGAGAGGAGATGGTGCGTGGCACCAGGGCAGTGGCGGCAGAGACAGAGAGACGTGAGCAGACCTGTGATGGGCTCAGGAGGTAAAGGGGCAGCACGGAGTGATTGACAAGGAGAGGGGAGAGGAGAGAGGTCAGAGAGGAGAGTGACCCCTGGGTTTCTGAATCAGCACCAGAGTGAGGAAGTGGCCTTTTGAGACCAGGAGCACTAGAGCGTGAGTAGATGGAGATGAAGAAAGAATTCAGTTTGGGAGGGCTTCCCTGGTGGCGCAGTGGTTGAGAATCTGCCTGCCAATACAGGGGACACGGGTTCGAGCCCTGGTCTGGGAAGATCCCACATGCCGCAGAGCAACTAGGCCCGTGAGCCACAACTACTGAGCCTGCACGTCTGGAGCCTGTGCACCGCAACAAGAGAGGCCGCGATAGTGAGAGGCCCGCGCACCGCGATGAAGAGTGGCCCCCGCATGCCACAACTAGAGAAAGCCCTCGCACAGAAATGAAGAGCCAACACAGCCATAAATAAATAAATAAATAAATAAACCCAAAGTTTAAAAAAAAAAAAAGAATTCCGTTTGGGAGATGTTGAGTTTGGAGAGTCTGCATGACCCCACAGGGCATCCAGTGGGCTAAAGATGAGCCGAAAGAGCCTATGTGTGCATGCAAATACACACACACAACACACACACACACCACGCACACACATGCACTGTAAGATCTGAATTTATTTGGCCGACATCAGAGCTGGCCACACAGAGCACAGCAGACGCGGTAGGTAGCCTTCAGCAGAGGTGCACTGCACGCCTGGGGTTTCCAATGGAAAAAGTGATTCTATCACGTAACCCAAGACATTTTTCAGAGTAAAGTCAGCCTTTTTTAAGAACTATGATGGGACACAGGCACAGAGGTTGTCCCATGGTCACCTTACTAACGGGCACGTGCGGTTGTTGATGATTCTGCTCACTCACATCAAGCAAGATCCTACCAGATCTGAAAAGCTCAATTTTGTACCATGTCACAGCTTTATGATACCTGGGGCTTGTGTCTATACTCGGGAGAAACGTACACAAACAACTGATGCCCTTAATAGGAACTAGATAGAGCCATCCAGTAGCCTCCTGCTTTGGGGCCAAACTCAGAGTCAATAAGGTCCCACAGGCCACACCCTCACCTAGACATCTCTGAGCATCTCTCTCCAGCTTAATGACATCCTGGCAAAGCTGTGTCTCAGAGCAGCTGGGAGGACAAGGCATCTGGGCAGTGGGCTGTGTACACAAGTTCATAAGAGATGTCTGACGGCAATTGAAGTCATGGGGAGAGTTGAGGCCACCTGTGGCGTGATGGTTAATTTTGTGTGTCAACTTGACTGGGCTAAGGGATGCCCAAATAGCTGGTACGGCATTATTTCTGGCTGTGTCTATGAGGGTGTTTCCAGACTTGATTAGCATTTGAATTGGAGAACTGAATAAAGCAAACGGTGCTCCCCAATGTGGGTGGGCGTCATCCAATCCTCTGAAAGCCCAAATAGAACAAAAAGACACCCCCTCCAGGTGTATCTCCCCTAGAACACATTGGCTATGACTCTCATAGGCCTACGTCACACAGGTATTCATCAGGAATGTATATTAGGCCTTCAGCCCCACTGGTGAAGGATAAACTTGGCATTCAGGATGTCGGGACGACAAGTTTATGAGTAATATTTGGACTGCAGTGGTTCCCCTGCATATATACAAGCTATGTCTGTGTGGCCCAGAAGGAAAAAACAATGACCTCAAATTCTTGAGAAGCTTTCTTCCCCCAAAATCCCACTACTATCAGGCTCCCAGACAAAATTCAGTGATGTCCCACTGGTAGCTAAACCTTAGAATCTCAAAGCTAAAAGAAATCCTAAAATTTCCTGAATCCAGATGACATATGACTTCTCCCATACGCTTAAGAATTCACTCAGCCTTGGTTTGCATACCTCTGGGGATAGGGAACTTATTACCAACAAAGTTATCTACTGCCTTCCCCGACAGCTTGATCCAGAAGAAAGTTCTTCCCCATGAGTCATCATAAAAGCTACCACCCCCAACAGAGCCTCAAACACACTTGGCCACGTACCTGTAGGCACCGCTGGGTCCAGCATTGGTTTCTCCCACGTGTTAATCTGCTCCCAGGTAAACCCATTGGTCCCCAGGGCCACGCTGTAACCACAGTTGCTGTAGTGGTCATCAAAGGAACAGCCACCTGCAGACAAAAGAGACGTGAGTAAATATACCCTTGTGTCTGGGGCTTGGTTCATTACCCCCGTCTCATCAGCTCTTCATTTACAGCTTTGAATTTTAAACTCTGGAGGAGATTTTTTTTTTAAGGCAAGCAAATTGGATTTTTATATTTGCTTTGGTGCTCTCAGAAAAGACATTGGCATCTGCAGGCCCCCTATTTAAAAAAGTTAATAAGGCTAGTTACATTGATTTCAATCTTCCTTCCTGAGAAAGTAAACAGCAATGTCTCATTCTAAGCAGGAAAAATGAATGCCAGGGCATGCCTCTGTAATTGCTTCCTCCAACACGGAGAGATGCTGCAAGGCAGCAGAGCAAGCACTAGCTTCAGAGTCTTGCAAAACTAGACACGAATCTCAGCTTTGCAAAGCTGGGTCAGCTTGGACCAGATGCTCTGCCATCTGTGTCTCAGTTTCCTCACCTGGAATATGGAGGGAAAGATCCACTTGACAGAAATATCAGGAGGATTAAATGGAATAACATACGAAAACTAGCACAGAATAAATTCTCAACACCCACCTCCTTCCCTATAAAAGAAGTTTTCGTGGAGTAAAAATCAAATGTGTAGAGAGTTAGACAATCATGCACCTGGAAGGTAATAAAGTCAAGGCTGACAGTATTGAAAGCTTCTCCCTAAAAGTCCAAGCCATCCATCACCCACCACTTTGCAATGAGTTGTGTAAATTGGATTTTGCTGAGCATATGCTATGGGCTCTAAGTCCCCTCCAGGTGACATTAAGGGAGATGTGTGGTATGGAACTGGGGTTCCAACTAGGAAATGCTGGTCTGTCCAGAGAAGCAGGAGGTGACTATATCCTGGAAGGGGAAGGGGAAGAGGAAGAGGAGAACTAGTCAGGGCTTTAAAGTTCAGGAGCATCTCCACAAGCACAGAGCAAGAGGAAGAGCACTCCAGGGTGAGTTGGCAGGGTGCACAGAGGAACAGAGGCAGCACCAGGACTGAGTTTCACACTCGGGTCCATAGTTCCACTGCCCTTTCTTGTCTCCTTACTGCCAAGACCTCATCACATCGCAATCTCCCTCCCCTAAACAACCATTGGTTCCCCTGTCACACATCCAAACCACATCCATGGTTCTGCTCCACGTACAGAAACCATCCCTTGCCAGCCCCTTCCTGTGTCTGCAGCCTCATATAATATCACACCATTGTCTCCATTAGCAACAAAGGACAAAATCCCTTCTCTACCCCCAGACCTGGGATTTCCTCTGCTTAGTGCTGGTGGAAGGCCTGTTGACAGATCTGATACACACTGCTAAAGTAAACCTATACACACTGCTAAAGTAAACCTATGATGGCAAAGCTCTCTCCACTTCCTTTCTTGCAGAGTATGGAAACCCAGAAGAGTTGGGCCGGGCAAAGGAGAGCTGGACCTGTTTTGGTAGTGCAAGGGTTGGGGCTTGAGTTGAGAGTATTAAATAGCTTTGCACTAAAAAGCAACAGGAATTTGCAGTATAGACACCTAAAGAGAGGAGGAAGGAGAGGGAGAGAGAGAGATCCAAGAAACACATTGTAAAGCAGACACCTACAGAAGGTGAAAGCCAATGAGAAATTTCCTGTGATGGGAAATGGCTGATGAACTGGTAGAAACTAAAATTTCTGTTTACTTTCATTGATTCATTCTTTCATTCACAATTATTTAATTGAGCTCTTAGGGTAGATCCAGAAGAGTACAAGGTGCTATCTATACAGTGGTTTACAAAAGAGGCATGCTATCACTAGCATGAGTGAGGCAGACAGACAGTAAACAGGCAAACTAGTAAGTAACTCTGCATTTCTGTATGTGCTATGAAGGATGCGGTTGGGGTGAGTGAGAGGACCCCTAGGTTGATGTGGTCCAGGAAGCCTTTCTGACCATGAATTGGAGACAGTTCCCTGTCCTGTGATGAAACGTCCCTCCACTACATCCAACTCCACACTGAGAGCTGGCGACATACAACAGCCATGTGTCACGGGTGCTTCGGGAAACAAAGGGAAGAAGGGCAATGCCCAGTGTGGATGGATAAGGGTCAACAGACAAGGATGGAAGTCCCAAGAGACAAGAGGAAAGGTCAGGGGCAGAAAGCAGAGGAGACTTCATCCCAGATAGAGTGGACAAGGGAGACCTTTGAAAGGCAAGGACAGAGGCAATCAACCAGCTTCCACTCGACAGTAAGCTTCAGAATGGCTGAGAATGGCACTGGCACAGAGGAGGGGCTTAAGAAATAACCGTTGACTGAATGAACCCACAAATGTGAATGGGATGCCAGACAGAGACCAAACTACGTTCCAGTAACAGTGAGCCCACAGCAGTTCCCAAGCTCCACCTGCTCTTTCCAGTCTCATACGTACTTGTCACTTCTAATACCTAGAAAGCTACTTCCCCATATTGCCTGCCTGAAAATTCCAAACTACATCCTCCCCCAAATCACTTCCTCTATAGACCTTCTCTGACCAGAACAGCAGAGTAAACGCCACAGAGACGAAAACACAACACACTCTATTTAAAATGTAGAAAATAGTAGCAGCAGCAACAGTTCCAATTGCTCAAAGAGGCCTACCCTCCCATCCTTACACCACTGCTGCCTCACTGGAGCCTGTCTCCCAGCCTGTGGAAGACAAACAAACCACGTCAATGCCATTGACAACATCCAGATCCTGATGTGCTGGAACTGGTAAGTGAGGGGAGCCTGCAGCATCTCAAGGGTTCACGGGAAGAACTGACAAATCATCCTAAACTGAGATCAGCATCCAGGGCTACAGAAAGAAAGCATGGCCAAGATGGTGCTGGGTGTATGGCAAGCTGTTGAGGTCTTCTCTCTTGGGCACGCAAGAACTCTGTATTTCCAGGCCACCTTGCATCTGGGGAAAACCACGTGGTAAACCTTGGAAATGTGTAATAAAGTGATACTCACCATGTGCAAGACTAGCCCCCCCAAAATAATCTCTTACTAGCAATCCTTCTCACTTACCCCACTGTGAAGACCTTCAAAGGTGTACTTGAAGGCAATGCCATCAAAGAAAGAAAGATGTCTAGATCCCTGAGACATTCACTGGAGGAGTGTCACCCAGACAGTCGCCTGACCAGTAATACTGTCATTCAACATAATAGGAGCAAAATGCAGACTTTTCTAGTCTTAATATGCCACTGACATCTTAAGGCTTAGTTATTACCATAGCAGAGCCTTGCACATCCTGACTAATATAAGAAGCGTGCTCTCTTGAGCATTTGCTCCATGTCAGGCAATAAATTAGGCACTGATTACAGACTCTATCACCTTTGCTTTCACTTAACCCTCGCAACTTTGTGAAGTAGATTTTTATCCCTACTTAAGTATAAGGTAATTGATGCATTAAAGGGTTAAACGACCTGCTCAGGTAACATGGAAGGAAAGTGTCAGAGGCAAGTGTAAATCTATGGTGACCTAACCACAGAACCCATGCTCTTTCTAACAGACCAGAGAAAGAATGTATTCCCCAGAAACCAAGGACCAAGCCTTTCACTTACAAGGTGATGAGAGGGGGTTAGGAAGATAAAGTGCTTCCAAGGTGGTTGGGTCTTTCCCATTTGAATTCATTACCCTGCTTATTACCCTAGAAACATTTAATGAAGTTTTCTTTTTTTTTTTTTTTTTGCAGGTCTGTGCAGGGGCACAGAATTGACAGATATGATTCTTACCCTCACAAGGTTTGCAGAGGACAGGGAAAGATAACCACACAAACATACACTTGAGGGTGTGATGCAAAACACACTTTTACAGAGATACGTCGAAGCTCAAAGGAGAAATTATTAATAAATTTTACTTAATGGTCTAATTAATCCAATTCTCAGCTGCATTCTAGACAAGATTTAGGAGGGCTCACAGTTATACCTCTGGGCATCCCAGCTTACAGATCCCAAGCAAGGTCATATCAATAATGTGCCCCTAGTCTCCTGGATCAGGTCAGTCGCCCGCCCCTCACCTCCCTTCCTCCACCCAACGGTAGATGGCCTGCTCAGCTACCCCCGAGCTGAGTGCTGGCAGGTCCTGGTCCTCTACAGGGTAGGGACCCCTCTCCTCTTCACAGCCTCCCCCGGGCACCTCGCTGCCTCCACCTGCAAAGCTCTGGTGACCACTTCAACCTGCAGCCACTGAGCCAATGTCTTTCCCTTCTAACAGTCTGTTCTGTGATACTGGGGTCCCACAGCAGCAGGCCCGTGGCCCCAGTGACCTGGTTCTTATTTTCAGACCACAGCCCTCTCTTTCCCCTGAAGAGGAGCTGCCTTAAAGTAGAGCCAAAAGCAGCCTTACATTCTATTTTGAGCCACTATTTCTTTGGGACAGCCAGGCCCACCTGTCAGTTCTATTCCATGCCGCCAGAATTTGTCATCTATTATGTGGACCTCAGTGTCTCTCAATACAGAAGAGTTTCTAGGAACAGGCCCCTGTCCTGCACTTTATCACACATATATGTCCAAACTCCAGGGGTACACATGGTTCATGACTTTTCCGTGCAGCTCCTGGGCTCCCAGCAAAGCAGGATGCATGGCCAAGTGATCATCTGAAGTATCCCTGTGCTTTGTATAGATCAAGAACATAGACCATGTGGTAACTGGTTACCAATCTACCCTCTATCAATTAGAGTCCAGCCACAGTGGATGGACAAACACAGAAGCAGGAAGTACAGCATGATGGCAAAAGGCAAATTGAGGACAGAAGAAAGACAAGCAGGACAGAAGGAGAGAGTTACAAGTCCACCCTGCAATTTCCCACATGTCCACCTGCTGAAAGGGAGTTACCTATTTGACTCTGAGCTTCCGGAGGCCAAGAGAAAAAGGACAATCTGTTC
The DNA here is from genome assembly GCF_009873245.2 of Balaenoptera musculus. Classification (NCBI taxonomy): domain Eukaryota; kingdom Metazoa; phylum Chordata; class Mammalia; order Artiodactyla; family Balaenopteridae; genus Balaenoptera; species Balaenoptera musculus. The sequence continues at coordinate 17,296,739 of NC_045799.1, read as the reverse complement.
AGTTACTGGACACTCTGTGTTCATACAATAAAAGCCAAATTGCTCAGGTGAATTACAACCATTCCAGGTGCTTAGATCACACAAGAACTTCTCCAAAGGGGTACTGGTAACAGAAATCCCATATCCCATAACGAACAATATCTAAAACAACATCCACACAAGGGGTGCATGGCCAATTTCATGAGACTATTTCTCATAATCATTCTCAATATAAATTGATAGCATCACCCAAACATACAATTTAGAAAAAGCAACTCACTGGAGCCCAATATGATACAGTCTAGACACCTGCTCCCTGTCGATCTGACTTGACCCAGAGATAAGTTTTGAAAGCTATTCAGGAGAGAAAATACACTTGATAAATATTTTTTTAGCAAGCCTCCCTGAATTTTCTTCCTCTCAGCCAACAGACTGAGAAATGGAGTGGTTATGAGCTCAAGATTATACACTCTGGCAGCGATCTACACAGCCAGAGGGTGCAGCCCCTCTAGCTCAACTTCCTTCCTCTTTTCTGGGCCTTCATTTTCTGGGGTGCAAGACGGATCACGAAGGAACCTTCCAGTGGTCAAGGTTAAGGATTCCAGAGACTCAGAAAGACCTGGGGACTCTCAGGAGACCCACAGATGCAGAGCCATGCCACCAGCCCAAGGACTGGCTACTGAGAGCCACCAAAGGGAGGAGAAGGAAGGAAAGACTAGCTTCCCATGGACCCACAGCATGAAATATTCAAACGCATGATCTTGAGTCTCATTGTGGCTCCTCTTGCCCTTTCAAAAATTATGTTTCTCTCTCTCGGTGGAATTCCTTGGCACGTAACACCTGCTAGAAAAGGGTCCAGACCATCTCTGCAGGTGTTTGTGGCAGGCTACTTGGGGAAGACTTATGACTGGAGAGATCCCCCAAAAACACTCATTTGGATGCTCGTCTCATTCTGTTTCAAAGTGGTCCCATTCAACTGATACCAACTCCATCACTATCATTTTGGAAGAAAACAAAAATCTCCTAAAACTACCCCCACCCCCAGAACTGGGCTCAGCCTCCAAAGCACATGTCCTGGTTTGGAGAAGACCCAAATAATTGAGGGAGGACAGGGCAGTGCAGCCACAGGCCGAGGGAGGACCCAGCACTAGCTCTCTACACAGGGACAGAGAAGCTATTTCCCTGGACAGGTTGAGGTCAAAATGTAGCAAAGGCCCCAGATGCTCTGATGGGAGTCAAGCATATAAAGTCAACAGGGAAATGGAAAACTGTAGCAAGGAAATTGGATTTTGAAAATCCATTTGGGTTTGGTAATGTATAGCATATCAGCATCTGTAAGGGAAGTAAAAATAGTGCAGGATACATACTTTAAGATACATTAAAGTATAAATAAAGTTTACAGTGCCAATCAGAATTTTTTTAAACATGATCTCCTCTTTTGAAAATGAGAGAGGAATAGAATTCAATAAAAATATAAATGTGCCTGCCTCTGCATTTCTCAGATATGATCCTGTGTATTCTTGAACAGACTTGAGTTCGGAAGAGAAACTAACGGTTTTCTGGGCTTCTGCTCTTTCCCAGGCACTGTACTTGAGCTATGTAAGTATATATTTATATATGTACGTCTATGAATAGAGGTTAAGTCTAACCACCCCCACTCCCTAAGACAGGGGTCAAGCGACATTTTCTGCAGAGGGCCAGATATTAAAGATGTTCACCTTGCAGGTGTACTGGTTTTCTCTTGCTACCCAACAAGTTACCACAAACTCAAAACAACATCCATTTATTATCTCCTAGTTTCCGCAAGTAAGAGGTACAGACAAGGCTGCACCTTATCAGGGACTCACAAGGCTGAGGTCAAGGTATCAGGGGACCTGCTTTCCTTTCTGGAACCCGGGTCATCTTTTGCATGGTGTTTCTCAGAATTCAGTTCCTTGTAATTATAGGATCAAGGTCCCTCCTCTCTGGCTGGCCATCATCTAGGAACCAGTTCCTTGTAATTATAGGATCAAGGTCCCTCCTCTCTGGCTGGCCATCATCTAGGAACCACTCTCAGCCCCTAGAAGCTACCCAGAGTTCCTGTCATAAACCCTCTCATGTCTCACATCTCTTTCTGGGTAAGACTCCATTCTTTTTAAGGGCTCATCTGATTCAGTCAGGCCCACCCAACCAAGATCCTCTTCTTTTTGGTTAACTAAAGTCAACCAACTTGGGACCTTAATTACATGTGAAATTCCTTCACCTTGGTCACTAACATAACCTAATCGTAAGAGTGAAATCTATCCTATTCAGAGTCCCTCCCAAAGGATGGGGATTATACAAGACATGAATACCGGGGGCCAGGATTCTTGGGGACCAATTTGGAATTCTGCCCACCACAGAAGGCCACTGGGTCTCTGTCACTAGGACTCAGCAATGCCATTGGAGCAGAAACAGCCAGAAGCCACAAAGAAAGATGGGCAGAGTTATGTTCTAATAAAACTTGATTTACTGACACTGCACTTTGAATTTCCTACGATTTTTCACATCACAAAACAGTATTCTTCGTTTGAGTTGTCTAAACATTTAAAAATGTAAAAACCAATCTTCCTTTGTGGGTGGAGTACAAAATCAGTGAAGGTCCAGAATTGGCCTGCAGGCTGTAGTTTGTGAACCTTTGCTTTGATGCCATAAAAATTTCCAATTTTAACATGGTCACAGAAAAGTACCATGTTTCACCATTTGAGTGTTTGAGTACCATGTGCTTTTGATACCTCCTTCCCATTTCTCAGTTGTAGAACGTCTCTTCCTTCCTCCCAGAAGTGGAAGAGGGAACATGTTATCCACTGCCTTCCAAAGCTACACTCCCGGCCTGTAGCTACACTTCTTTTGAGAGAAGCACAAAAGGTAGCTGGATTTAAACAAGCACTTCACCGACATCACAGCATGTGTTCTCCATGGGTGAGGAGTAATGCTCCCACTTCACAGACGAGGAAACCAAGGCCAGAGCAGGTGACATTCTCAACACCACCCAGTCAATCGGGGGCAGAGCCAAGACTCCAATCAAGGACTCCTTTCTTAGACAGAAAGTCTGACAACCAGGGCAGACCTCAGCTACTACATTCACGGGAGACCCAGTGCAAAACCAAAATGCAAAGCCTTTTGCTTAAAAACTATTAAGAATTTCAACGTGGCCATAGCAGAGCATTAAACTAAGCATGGGGTCCTTCCAAGTGCCAGGCCCTGGGTGACTGCACAAGTCACAGACCCATGAAGCCAGCCCTACTCTGTGGACACACACATTCTAATGATAAAGCTCCCCGGCCTCCAAGTCATCGAGATGCTGCCCTTGTTCCAACAGAGACTTTGAAGGCAGGGCAGTATCTAAGTGGCTTATTAATCGTGGGCAGGCTATCGTGGGTAGGCGAGTCTTGCCCCCGGAATGAATGTAAACCAGCCTGGCATAAATTGAATTCCTTTTTGGAATATCTAATTGAATTTGCAGAAGTCTGTGCCAAGGGGGGTGTTTAAATAAGTGCACAAATATGATAAGAAGGCCTTCACACCATTATATCTAATTCAGTAAGCAAAAATAATGGCAGGGCACGTTCCAATTAGTGTTTGATTTATTTGCTTTAACAAATCCAATTAGTAGCATGTTTTATAAAGTCATCTAATGTCAAACACTCATGGACTCAACAGATAGAAACAATAGTCTTAATAGGAAAAAAAAATGTTTTAAAGCTCTTTGAACAGTGAACTTATTATAAATAAGATGATGTCTCTCTGATGGCTGAGGTATTCCCCAAGGACCAGGGAAACAGTGTCTGATCTGCTCATCTGGTTCTTTCTCCCAGAGACTCTGGGAGGCAACTCAGGTTAATTTGGCCCATTATAATAAATCCAGGAAAACAACAAAGGTGGAAGCAAGCAAAGGGACTTCAAGGGAGAATAATGACCTTGCTGCAGGGTGTCTTCTAGACCAAGAGATGTGTTCTGACTTCCAAGGCAGCGCAGTGGAGCAGGAAAAGACAAGGCTAACGGAAACATCGACCTTCTAGAACCTGATCCAACACCCTCACACCCTCTCCAGACTCCAGTGTTTTCTCTCTGTGAACTAAAGAGTTCAAGGAGATTAGCGTCCCTCGGGCATGCGCGCCTTGCGTGGTGGATGATGGTTTCTGACCAGTGAAACGGAGCATCGTAGGGTTTAAAGCTATGGACTCTGGAGCCAGCATCCCAGCTTTTGTATTTTATTTTATTTTTTTTAACTGTGTGACCTTGACAAGGTTATTTAACCTCTATGTGCTTCAATTCCTCATCTGTAAAACAAGGATAATCGTAGTGCCCATCCCTTGGGGGTTGTGATGAGGATTCGGTAAATGTAAAGACTTGGAATGGTGCCTGGCACATAGGTTCTAAGAAAGTATTTGCTAAGTGAATATTTAACCCCAATGTATGCATTAGAAATGGGAAAGATAGCTAGATAGCTATGTTATCTGTGTCCACGTTGCATAATCTCAAAACAAATAAAATATTTTAAAGAAGCTATCTGAGCTGGTCCAGCACATCCTGTATGAATCAGCAGTGCCTACGGCGATAAGCTATTGATATGCGCTGTCACTCCCAGCTTCATTCACCACTCACTGCTGTGTGACCTCAGGCAAATCACCTAACCTCGCAGGTCAGAGATTCTTCCCAGGTAACAAAGGAATAAATTAAACTCTCTCAAAGGGCACTTCGATTTCTGACACCCTGGGAGATGGCGACTGTGTATCCACATATCACCCAGCTACATCTGCTGGGATGCTGGTGGGATACAGGAGGGCCAGGTGTCCCCTGGAAATAAAAGCCTCTGTTCAGATCAGCTTCCCTGCAGTGTCTGCTGCGGGCCTCAGTCTGGTGCATCTTAATGTCCTACAAGAAGAGAGCACAGCGGAATGTGGCAGGCAGACTTCCATCTCCTCACATGTGCCAGCCCTCCCAGGCTCCCGGAGAGAGCGGGGAAGAGGGCCGTCTGCTCTGCCGCAGGCGATGTCTCAGCAGATGCTGTTCTGCATTGTGACCAGGAGGAAAGAACGAAGAGGCGCCCATGTGTGGGGTCAGCACTCAGCTTCACCCTGCCAAGAGGATGGGGGTGGGTGAGGGACAGTGGTCACCTCCGGTTAAAGTGAAGATGGCTCAATTTGGAGACCAGCTGGAGAGTCCACCAGCCTGAACAGCGGCCCCACCCAACCCAGCAAGTCTGTTTTTGTTTCCTCCAAACAACCCGGGAGCAGATTCAGGGATTCCGCTGCTCTCCCATGTTTCAAGAGGGAAGGGGTCACCTGGCCCAGCTCCTAAATTTACAGGTGGGCAGACAGGCATAAAAAGGCCAAGGCTGCAAAGAGAGGGGTGCAGAGCTGGGATGGAAGCCAGCTCTCCTGGCCCTGGGCCAGAGCTCTGCCCACTCAGAAGCCAGAATAGCATCTTTCATCTTTTCTCACACCATGCTGATGTCTTTTTTTCATTTTTATTTTTGAGGGAGCAGTGAAAGAAAGAGATGGCCGAGGGTCATAACCCATTTCAGGGAAACTTTAGATCGGCTGGGAAAGGTGAGTAAAGGTTTCCTCTACACAGAAGAAAGGGCTGACACTGCTTTCTGGCAGGAGTCATGTCATCTTCTGAAGACCTCGGAAGCCCAAGTCAGCTGGATGGCCTCAGGGTCTTTGCACTGCTGTTCCCCCTGCCTGGAACACTCTCACCCTAGCGCTTCACGTGGCATCACGTGGCTGGCCCTGGGCATCTTCCACAACAAACATCAAATGTCGCCTTCTCAGAGAAGCCTCTCTGAACATTCCATGGGAATCAACTTCCTCTCTTCCCCAATTCTTAACATACCGTCTTGCTTCTGTTCGATGGTGTTATTCATACCCCCTGAGTAACTCTGCAATTATTCATTTACTCATTTGCTTATTTTCTGTCTTCCCACCACCCGTTTAAGTCCACTGGGGCAGGAAGCATACGTCCATGTTCTTTGCCACTGAATCCTCAGGACATATCAAAGAGCCTGGCACTTTGGTGCTTGAGAGCTTAAGGGAAACTCAATACATGCCTCATGAATGAATGAATGAATGGACTGTAATGAAGTGTCAGGAGTGCAAGACAGCAACAGAGGTTGATGCCCAGCTTGGTTCTGGCACTTTCTTTATGACCTCTGGTGGGTCAGAGAAAATCTCGAGCCTCCACTTCCTTATCTGTGAAGTGGGAACAATAATTACAGCTACTGGCGTTTATTGAGTGCTTACTGTGTACTGTACAAAGTGATTAAATTTGTCATTAAATATTCTCATTTAATCCTCAAGAAGCCTCATGATATTGGTACTATTACTACCCATGCTTTATGCATGATGAAACTAAGAACCAGCTACATAACCTGCCCCAAATCTCACAACTAGGAAATGGCTGGATTGGGGTTTGAACCAAGGCAGTCCTATTCCAAACGCCACAGTCTTAGTCACTAGGTCATAACCCTAAGTGACCACTAACCTTGCTACCTCTACAGGAATATCTGGCTTGCTAAACACCTCTTCTTCTGAAACTGACTTATTTTTTCAATAAATTTATTTTATTTATTTATTTTTGGCTGCGTTGGGTCTTCACTGCTGCGCACGAGCTTTCTCTAGTTGTGGTGAACGGGGGCTACTCTCTGTTGCGGTGCGCGGGCTTCTCATTGCGGTGGCTTCTCTTGTTGTGGAGCACGGGCTCTAGGCGTGCGGGCTTCAGTAGTTGTGGCTCGCGGGCTCAGTAGTTGTGGCTCACGGGCCCTAGAGCGCAGGCTCAGTAGTTGTGGTGCACAGACTTAGTTGCTCCACGGCCTGTGGAATCTTCCCGGACCAGAGCTCGAACCCATGTCCCCTGCATTGGCAGGCAGATTCTTAACCACTGCACCACCAGGGAAGCCCCTGACTTATTTTTAACATATAATTTTTTCAAAGGAAAAAAGAAAGAGAAGCAGCCACACATCCTGAGCCCTGGTCCAGGAAGACCAACAAGGTCAGGCCCCTGGGTCTCCACTCACTGTCCTGAAGGTTCAAGGTCATGAGGAGTCACATGGTCCACACATGGCTCTCTCTGGGTCTCTGGTGCTCCCTTTGACCTCACTGTAAACCTCAGCTCCATTAGTGACATGCCCTAGAGAACCTCAGGAGACACCACAGCCAAGTGCTCCTACCTGGCCCAGCAAGGAGTGACTCTTGTAATAATCACGTCAAGAATCCCTGGGAGAGAACATCTTCAGGTCATTCAAAGCTTTCCCAAGTTTCACCTTGGGGAAAATCAGCCTTCTGTGCCTACTCTGTATAACTTTAAATAATTAAGTGGCAGGCTCTTTACAAGCACTACCTTATTTCTCTTACAGCAGCCCTGTGAGTTGCTCTTTGGGATTCAATGTACAATTTTGCGAAGTTGTAATCTGGGGCTCAGAAAGGTTAAGTAACTTCCTCAAGGCTACACAGCTTGTAAGGGGCAGAGTCAGGAATCAAATTACTTTCAATCTGACCCCAAAGCACAAGCCTTCTCAATGCTATCATAATGTCTCTTGCATGAAAAACCAGTAAACTCCTCCAGTTTGGCAATTCTCATGCCTCCTTATTATCTCTCTGAATTAACAACCCATGCTTGAATGACATTCAATAATCCTAGATCGGGTAACGACTGTGCGCCAGACATTATTCTAGGCACCAGAGACAGAGCAGGGATTAAGAGCTCTGTGTCCCTCTTTCACAAAGCTCATGTTCTAGTGGGAGCCAAACAAGGAAAACATGGAGAGAAATAAAGCAGGTAAGGTACCCACCTTGGCTTGTCACATACAATCATACTTTGAACGTGATAGGCATTCAATAAACATATCCATAAGGCGGGCATAGAAAGTGATCCCTGCTATTCCTTGCCAGGCAACAGGTCAGCCATTCCACATAATCCCACGTAATCCTAACAGTCATTTTATGATCCGGGAATTACTCATTCTCATTTTAAAGATGAAGAAACTGAGATTCCAATGAGATAAGAACCCAGTCCAAGTTCCCTACATCTGTGGATTCTCTCTTCCCTTTCCCCAAAGGCCATCATTTCTCTGCTACACAATGCCATGCCTACAAAAGCTTCAGAAACATTTAAGACTGGTTGACGATACTGGTTTATGTAGTCAGTTTTTATATGTATATTAACATTTAATTACATAAAGTAAAAATTAGGTTTGCATACAGTCAATTAAACTCAATAATAGCATCCAGCGTTATATAAATCACCCAACTGATCACTGTGTAGATAAAATATTTATTGAGGTCTGAATATTATCATATGTATAGTTGCTGTGAGCTCTCTCAAATCAGTTAAGTTTCGGCAAATCTGTCTGTGGCGGCCCGCTGGGTGGGCTCCATCTACCAGGGCCTGTTAAACGTGCATTAAATGTGGAATGAAAGATTCCATTAAGGACAGAGGCTAAAGGAGCCTCAATGAGTCTAAAGCTCATATTACCTGGATGCCACGATTGGGTCAGTCCACTAAGTGTTCTGAGGTCTTAGGGATGCTGATGGTGCCTTAGGTAACTGCAGTTTCAGCTGTGCTAGCATGTCAGCCTGTTAAATCATTAAACTTGTGCACTCTGTTTTCTCAAATGTTGATACTTCGGTTCCCTGGAGAGGTAAACCTCACTAAGACAGAGGCACCCACAAACAGGAAGCAGGCACTCTGCTAGTGATTAAGGAAGTGGCCTCTGATGAACATTTCAAAAAAAGACAGCATTGTTCACCTCTGTTTGTTCTTTAGTTCTTCTAGGTCCTTGTTAAACATTTCTTATGAAAAAAAAAAAAGTGCATGGTAACAGGCTAGTCACTAGTGGGTCTTTATGCTGCTACTATCTGAATCTTAAGTCTAATGAAGATTTGTGATTAATAATAAACATTTTGTTGTCCTCCTCAAGAAACAAAAACAAACAAAAAAGATAGCAGGGCTGTCACTAAGATTCCTAAGCACAAAAAACACAGCCAGTACCTCAAGGCCCCCCCCCACCAACCCCGTCTCCACCTCTCTAACACCAAGGAGTTCATGTCCAGGACACATAAGCATGTTTCTCATCTTTGGAACAAGCACTCAGCCACTTCTAGCTCTATGCACATTTTCTCTTCATCTGTGCCTCCCTCTTCAACTTTCCAGGACCCTTGTGATGACTTGGGCCCCACCCAGATAATCCAGGATAATCTCCTTATTTGAAGATTTCACTAAATGTTGCAAGGACTCTGCAATCCTTATGGTAGTAAAATGCCGCAAAGAAAATTCTGCATTGAAAGAATGTCTAACTGCTTACCATAATGATCCAGCCTTTTATGAAGAATGCAAAATGGAATACCTGAAGGAAAGGGAAGAATTCAGAAAAACTGGAATTCCTACCAAGAAAAGGCTGCAGAAGCTTCCCACAAGCAGGTAGGCAAATATTCAAATGATACTCAGTAATGCCAATGTTCATGGAAATCACAGTCACCTGAAATGATGGACTCAAAGAAGTGTTTGCTTTATCTTTAATTATGGAAATAATTTTATCTGAAATAAAGATTTTTTTTAAACTTAAAAAAAAAAATCTGAAAAGTCCCAACGCACAGGATCCTATGAGCGCAGCCCCTGCCAGCATGACGCCACCTCGGGCTGAAACTCCTCGGAACAGAAATGAACTTCTAACAAAGCCACTACTTGCTAAACCACATCATAGCTCAGGTCCTGACAGGTCAAGAGCAGCAGGTGGTCTTGAAGATGGAGGATTTGCCTGGAAGAAAGGAGCCTGCATTACAGGTTTGTCTCTGCCACCAGCTGGTTGCATGACCTTGGCCGAGTCACGTTCCCTTTGAAATGCAACCTGGCAGGAAGCTCCTAACAGCCTCTCTTAGAACCTCAACACCACGCCTAAGAAAACACTGGAAAAGGTGAAAACTTCCAAAAGAACTGAAAACAATAAAACTATCATTAGCATCCGGAAGAAACAGAAATGGCAGCAGACCACTCATGACACCCTTGTTATAATCTGGAAGAAGAAAAGTTAAATTTCATCTGCCTGGAATTCACTAGGCAGACCATGTGTTCCTTCCACACTGTTAACCCCCAAGTTCAGAAATACATAGCTCTTAACAACTAGGAAACCACGTCATTGGGCCTCTAATGAAGAAGACTTGCTCCAAGCACTTGGAGTCTCTCTTCCTTACCGTCTCCTTCCTGCATTCAGAAAATAAAATCTGGGGCTTCCCTGGTGACGCGGTGGTTGGGAGTCTGCCTGCCAATGCAGGGGACAGGGGTTCAAGCCCTGGCCCGGGAGGATCCCACATGCCGCGGAGCAACTAGGCCCGTGCGCCACAGCTGCTGAGCCTGCGCTCTGGAGCCCATGAGCCACAACTGCTGAGCCCACGTGCTGCAACTACTGAAGCCCGCGCACCTAGAGCCCGTGCTCCACAAAAAGAGAGGCTACTGCAATGAGAAGCCCTCACAACGCAGCAAAGAGTGGCCCCCACTCGCCCCAAGTAGAGAAAGCCCACGAGCAGCAACGAAGACCTAACGCAGCCAAAAATTAAAAAAAAAAAAAAAAAAAAAAAAGGGTCATCATCCTCATCTAGAAAAAATTTTTTAAAATTTTAAAAAATAAAATAAAATCTTCCATGTCCTGGCTATTGTAAATAGTGCTGCAATGAACACTGGGGTGCATGTGTCTTTTTGAATTATGGTTTTCTCAGGGTATATGCCCAGTAGTGGGATTGCTGGGTCATATGGTAGTTCTAATTTTTAGTTTTTTTAAGGAACCTCCATACTGTTCTCCACAGTGGCTGTATCAATTCACATTCCCCCCAACAGTGCAAGAGGGTTCCCTTGATTCACTTCATTCTACAGCAGAAATTAACACAACATTGTAAAGCAATTATACTCCAACAGAAAATAAAAGAAAATAAAATCTTTAGGAAAAATAATAAAAATGATTATGATTACAAAAAAGGAATACAGAGGAAAATGCAAAATAAATCATCATGAAAACTTAAGAGAAGATCGCTAAAGATTATTTACTACAGGAACCTGATGAATGCTGTAAAAAAACATTCAGCATCCTCATAGGATGCAAAAAGACCCAGTGCTTTGGGAAACAAGAAGAGAAAGCTACAAAGGGAAACTAACGTAAGACGCAAAGACAATAGGATTGGGTGACCTGTGGGTTAATAAAGAATTTCAGGAAAAGTTGAAATGCAAAAAGCAGAATCAAAACCAACATTAGTGAGAAAGATGGTGGCATAAGAGTAGATTTCTCAAACCCTCCGACCTCAACACTGACTGAAATGAAGAAAAAATTCCACACAAAAGTAGCAAAGAAACCATAAATATTGAAGCTTACAGTGTTGTATTTTTTTCTCATGGACTTAAAGGATGCAAGACAACTTGGGCCCACCCAAAATGCCAGCAAGCTATTCACCGTGCAACTCATTCTTGAGAGAACTGCACAGTCTGATGGATGGAATTCTGGAAAAGCCAGTGGTGTTTGCCAGATGGGATGCCAGGGGCTGTGAGAGGGAGAAGCTGTGGAAGAAAGGATGCCCGATTTGGATGCCTTTTGCCCCTCTTGCATCAACAGCATTTTAAGGCCTCATTAGACTGTTTCTGGCTTTTTCCCTCTAACCCATTCTCCCTGGGGCCCTGGGGCCTACTTTCATCAGGGAGAGCCCACAGACTGAAAGGCTAAGAGCTGGGGGCAGAAGGAAAAGGGTGAGCAATGGCAAAACAGTTTTTCAGACAAGGACCAAGAGCAACCACCAAACTAACAGCACTCATGAGGATCGTACAACTGTCCCCCATGGCTGACACCCTGAAGCCAGGGGAAAGAGAACCTGGCTCGGGTACCACCGGCAAGTGCATGAACACTTCCCCGAGGGGCAACTACCTAGAAGCCTGCAAAGAACTGATGGCAGAGAGCCCTTCCATGTTTCCCAGGGCTCTGGCCATTAGCAGCTGTACCTCCACTAATGCAGAGAGAAGCAGAACCACATCCCGATCACACCCCACTGGGAAGACGGCACAGCACATGGGTGATGAGCATCTTGGAGCCCAGGCTACGACCACGTGACCTTGGACAAGCCACTTCACCTCTCAGAGTTTCAACTTCCTCATCTGTAAGAAGATAATAACATTACCCTCCACCCCAGGAGTAGGTCTGAGTGTTGTGAGCCTGAAGCTTAAACAATCTGAGGAGGGGACATTCTTTAGGGAAAAGACTACAAACTTAGAAAAGGGACTATTTATTTGAAATGAGAAAAGAAATCACAACAAATAATAAACTTCTAACAGCCTACAGGTACCACAAACACCGTGCAGTCCAGAAGAATAACATTTTTATTAATTATCTTCCTGACAATCTATTCCCTTACCTTCCTGGCTGCATTCCCTCGGATGACCTCTTCCTGACAATAATTTTACAACATCATTTTTTATAGAGAGAGTAGAAACTTCAATATCCCTTCTAGCAGGTTGACTGAAATTTGTTTATTATTATTAATAATTGTTTAAAGTTTCCTTCAAGTCCACCAGTCATTATTTCTATAGTGTAAACTGTAGGTTTGTAGTCAAATTGGGGGAAATCTCTATCAAATTTCGTTCATGTATATTCTGTAATACTTCAGGGTATTACAAGTGTACTTGTGTACTGGGTAATCATAAATAATCTTTGATTTGGTGATATCATCTGTGTTCCTGCCAGTCAGTTCCACACCAGGGCAGTGAGTAATGGTTTAACTACACACAGGAAAAACGTGTATGAAACATATGTGTATACGTATACATATACTATATTGCATATGTGTATATGTACTATATAATACATGTATACATATAGTACATATATGTATATATATTTACATGTATATTATATATACTATATACACTATATATTTAAAATACATATGTATCTGTATGTACATATATATATATGTATGTTTATATCTCCCATTAATTCAAACTAAATTTCAACTTCCACTTACCTAGGTCCCTAAAATGCCCCTGACTACTCCAAAAGCCCCACATCCAACTCCTCACCTCCCAAAGAAAAGTATGATAAAGGGACAGGGGGAGGGGAATCCCACAGCAGTCTTAACCAACCGTGGTTAAAATTACCTTTCTTTTGATAATTGTATAAAATAGATGACTATCTGAACATGCTTCCAGGGCCTCTCCCAGGACCTTGCAGGAGTAATGCGACAGTGAGAGAACCCCAGTAGGTTCACAGGTGGAAGGCCCTGAAACATCCTCCCCGGAGGCATAAAAGAAGCGGGACACGGTGTCTGGCTCCGGAAGTGATCAATATCCCTCTGTGCAGCCGTGCCACATTTCTGATGGAGGCACCTGAGACCTGTCCAGACTTGACGAACCTCCCTCTACCTGCGAAGCTGCACGTCTCACCCTCCTAGCTTAACATCAGACCTCAGGCAGGAGATGGGGTGGGCCCTGGGGGGCAAGATCTGTAACACCCACCAACACTGAGTTACTTTCACGCACACAGTTCAGATTTTATCTTGGTGAAAAAAACATTCAACACCTGTGCTAGCAAACATTGCCACTGCTATGGTCCACAGCTCCAGCAAAATACTGTAATTCATATTTTTGCCCGGTTTGCCCGGTTGCTAAAACATGCTGAGGCCAATCGGTATTTTAGACTCTTGTTAATTTTCCCACTCCCTGCCTCTTCTCCCTTGCAGTTCCCTCCATGCCTCAGTCACACCTTTGAACCTTTAAGCGGATATCATAAAGCTCATTACCTTATCCCCTTCAATCCCTGCAGGTCGCTCGGATGATGATATTTTTCATGAGAAGCACATCACAAGACACACCCCAGACCACAGCCCCCAGGGATCACTTAGGAACCCTGCTGCACACTTGGGAGTTTGAAACTGTTTTGATTCCCGTTCACCAGAATCACCCTGATCTCCTCCTATGAGCTTTTATACAGATTTCTCTCAGCGGCTTCCCAATGGCCCTGGGAGGCTCCTCAAGGCAAGCCTTAAGAAATAGAGCTATGGCCCTGGTGGGCAACATATGTACACCAGGAATTTGTTGGGAAGCAGCAATGCATTCGATGGTAGAATCAATGGCAATTTTCATATTCTCCTTTATCATTCCCTACTTATTTTAGAAATAATAAAGGTTATGTAAGATAGGGAAAACTGTGGTCTTACTGAAAACTTAGGAGAAATGATGTTGATAGAGGGTGGGCTTAAAGGAAATTCATTCCACCTGCTCCCCAGGGAGCCTACAGTCTGCACACTGCTCTGAGCCCCGCTGAGACCTCCCTTCACTCGGCGGGGCCTTGGTATCCACGAGAGCATCATTAAGAAGCCTCCACACAAAATAAGGATGAAATTGAAGTGGAGGGGACTACAGAACACAAAATCTTCTTTGAAATTACTCACAAAAGCACATATTCTTAAATCATGGTGCCCCCTCCAAAAAAAACCATATTTATCTTATGTACTTTGTGAATCTTGGTAGGTACACACACACACACACACACACACACCCCACCCTCCTAGATTTCTAAGGGGAATTAAAAGAGACAAACAACATGTAGAACCTAGAAAAATTCTGGTACATTTTAAGAGCTAAATATATATTAGCTGTTACTGTTCTTATTAGGAATGCCTATAAAATTCATTCATAATTTAACAATCCACATTTGAACAAGTTATAACTGTTGATAGATATTAACTAGCAACTATGCTGGTTACCCTAATGTCACAAATATTCAAAATTCCCACTAGCACCAACACATTTCACAATATGGCACCTTTCGGTTTAATTAACATCTGAGAGGTGTGTAATTACATAGGGGAACCCTACATCTATTTATACACAAATCTATATATATGCATGTATATGTCAGGTTTATTAGTTTTATTCTAACTGCAAAACTAATACATTTTTACTGCAAATAACATAGAAAAATTAAGAATACAAACGCCTCTAAACTTCTCTCTTGAACAGTCACTGGTATTTATTTGTGATCTATGGATTTTGAGTTTTTTTCCCATTGATATAAAAATTTTATTTTCTAAAAAAAAAAAAATGGAACCAGAGTGAACATAAGCTTTGCAACTATTTTTTTAACATCTTTATTGGAGCATAATTGCTTTACAATGGTGTGTTAGTTTCTGCTTTATAACAAAGTAAATCAGTTATACATATACATATATCCCCATATCTCTTCCCTCTTGCGTCTCCCTCCCTCCCACCCTCCCTATCCCACCCCTCTAGGTGGTCACAAAGCACCAAGCCGATCTCCCTGTGCTATGCGGCTGCTTCCCACTAGCTATGTATTTTACGTTTGGTAGTATATATATGTCCATGCCACTCTCTCACTTTGTCCCAGCTTGCCCTTCCCCCTCCCCGTGTCCTCAAGTCCATTCTCTAGTAGGTCTGCATCTTTATTCCCGTCTTGCCCCTAGGCTCTTCATGACCATATATTTTTTCTTTTTTTTTTTTTTTAGATTCCATATATATGTGTTAGCATACGGTATTTGTTTTTCTCTTTCTGACTTACTTCACTCTGTAGGACAGACTCTAGGTCCATCCACCTCACTACAAATAACTCAATTTCGTTTCTTTTTATGGCTGAGTAATATTCCATTGTATATATGCGCCACATCTTCTTTATCCATTCATCTGTTGATGGACACTTAGATTTGCAACCTGCTTTTAAAGTGCATTACCATATCAGGGCTATATTTCACTAAACATTCTCCTAAAACCTAATTTTAATGGTTGCCATCCTATACACCTATAATTTACTGCACCAAATTTTCTTATTTTTGTTGTTTTCATAATTTGCTATTTATAAAGTAAAGAGATAACCCTTAAGACACGTCCACGTTAACTTCCTTAGGATAATTTTCTGAAAGTTGAATTTCCAGAATCAAAGAACACACATAATTTTATACACACAGGCAAAGAGCCTTCCAAAACAGCTGCTCCAAGAAACACTGCTATCTGCAGTGTGTGAGAGTGTGTGCTCACTTCCTTTTCATCCCACCAGTACTCAGTATCATTGTTTTTAATCTTTGTCAATTTAATTAGTGAAATGCAGAGGCCCATTGTTTTCATTTTCAGTTGTTTGAATAGTACAGAAAGTTGAATGTTTTTCATAAGTTCAACTGGCCATTGGCATTTCTTCATTGGCAAGCTGCCTGTTCATGCCCTTCACTCATTTTATGATTGGGCTGTGTATCCATTCTAACTTAAAAGTGCTCTTCATAGGTTAAAAACATTAACCCATTTTCTATATTTTTAGTTATAAACAGTCCTCTCATTTCTCTTCACCTCTGAATTATTTTTACCAGATGACCACTGTTGAGTATAAAGTAAAATCTGTAAATCACTTCCCCCTCTGGCAGAACTGCCTACATAGAATATCTGCTACTCGGGTATTTGATACTGCAGAAGAATAAATATTCAACTGCATTGGTGATTCTCTCATCAAATTATAAATATATTTAAATCTTTAATTCACCTAGAAATAAGTTTAATGTATGATATGGCCTATGAATCTAACTTTATTTTACTTTTTAAAATACTTCTCATTATTTTTCTAGCACCACTGAGTAATCCACCTACTCCTTGATAACTTATTACATTTTACATGCTTACATATACATGGGTCTATTTCAGAGCTTTCTATCTGTTCCATTGATCTATGTGTCTAAATATATCACTACCAACATGCTGTAATTATTGTGGATCTGAATATGGCATAATTAGTGGTAATGTTAGGGATCAGTTCAGGAAAACAGACTGCCTATGTTTAAATCACTGTCCTATCTCTTACCAGCTAGATGGCTCTGGGAAAGTTTGCTAACGCCTCTGTGTCTTAAGTTTCTTCATCGACATAACATCAATAATAATCCTCTCTTCTTCGTAGAATTATCGAGGAAATTAAAATGAGTTTATGGATATAAAGTGCTCAGAACAATGCCTGACACACAGTGAGCACCCAGTAAAGGGTCTCCATGGTATCGAGCCCCTAGGGCTGTGATAACAAAGTATCACACACTGGGCGGCTTAAACAACAGACATGTATCGTCTCACCGTTCTGGGGGCTGCAAGTCAGAAATCAATGGGCTCCTCTTATCTCCCTCACCCACTTCTGGCATCCCCATACGACCCTTCCCTCTGACAACTACCTGTTTGTTCTCTGTATTCATGAGTTTATTGCTGTTTTGTTGTTTGTTCTTTCATTTGTTCTGTTTTTTAGATTCCACACAGAAATAAAATATTTGTCTTTCTCTGACTTACTTCACTAAGCATAAGGTCCATCCATGGTGTCACAAAGGCAAGATTTCATTCTTTTTTTATAGCAGAGTAACAGATACACATATATATATCTATATATAGATATACATACATATATATATATATCTCTCTCTCACATCTTTTTATTTATTTATTTACTTTTGGCTGTGTTGGGCCTTCGTTTCTGTGTGAGGGCTTTCTCCAGTTGCGGCGAGTGTGGGCCACTCCTCAACGCGGTGCGCGGGCCTCTCACTGTCGCGGCCTCTCTTGTTGCGGAGCCCAGGTTCCAGACGCGCAGGCTCAGTAGTTGTGGCTCACGGGCCCAGTTGCTCCGTGGCATGTGGGATCTTCCCAGACCAGGGCTCGAACCCATGTCCCCTGCATTGGCAGGCAGATTCTCAACCACTGCGCCACCAGGGAAGCCCCTATCTCACATCTTTTTAAATCTGTTCATCTGTCAGTGGGCACTTAGATTGCTTCCATATCTTGGCTACTGTAAATAATGCTGCTATGAACACTGGGGTGCATACATCTCTTGGAATTAGTGTTTTTGTTTTATTTGGATAAATATCCTAAAGTGGAATTGCTGGGTCGTATGGTAGCTCTATTTTTAATTTTTTGAGGAACCACAAAAAAATGATAATAAATGAGTCATGGGAATAAAATGTACAGAGTGGAGAGTATGGTCAATAAGAATTTAATATTTTTGTATGGTGACAGACGGTAAATAGACTTACTGTGATGATCATTTTGAAATGTATAGAAATATCACTATGTTGTGTACAAGGAACTAACATAGTGTTGAAGGTCAATTATACTTTGAAAAACAAACAAACAAACTCATAGAAGAGACCAGATTTATGGTTACAAGAGGCAGGGGGTGGTGGGAGGGGGAATTGGATGAAGGTGGTCAAAAAAGTACAAACTTCCAGTTATAAGATAAATACTAGGATGTCATGTACAACATGATAAATATAATGAATACTGTTGGATGTTATATATGAAAGCTGTTAAGAGAGTAAATCCTAAGAGTTCTCATCACAAGGAGAAATGCATATTTTTTCTTTTTCTTTTATTTTGTATCTGTCTGAGATGATGCATGTTCACTAAACTTATTGTGAGAATTCCTTCAAGATGATTGTAAGTCAAATCGTTACGCTATACGCCTTACATTTATACAGTGCTATGTGTCTATATCTCAATAAGACTAGAAGAAAATAAAACAAAATCTTGAGGACTTCCCTGGTGGCGCAGTGGTTAAGAATCCGCCTGCCAGTGCAGGGGACATGGGTTCAAGCCCTGGTCTGGGAGGATCCCACATGCCGCAGAGCAACTAAGCCCGTGAGCCACAACTACTGAGCCTGCGCTCTGGAGCCCGTGAGCCACAACTACTGAGCTGACATGCCACAACTACTGAAGCCCATGCGCCTAGAGCCCGTGCTCCACAATAAGAGAAGCCACCGCAGTGAGAAGCCCGCGCACCGCAAGGAAGAGTAGCCTCCGCTCGCTGCAACTAGAGAGAGCCTGCTCACAGCAACGAAGACCCAATGCAGCCAAAAATAAATACATAAAATAAATAAGTTTGTAAAATAAAATAAAATCCTGAAAAAAGAAATTTGTCCTTAAAAAAGAAAAAAAAGAAAAAAAATCAATGTGTTGATAGGGTTGGCTCCTTCTGACAGCTGAGGAAGAATCTGTTCTAGCCTCTCTCCAATTTCTGGTGGTTTACCAGAAATCTTTGGTTTTCCTTGACGTACAGATGGCATTACTCCAATCTCTGTTTCCGTCTTCACATGGCGCTCTCCCTGTGTCTCTTCACACTGTCTTCTCTCTGTGCAGGTTTGTCTCTGTCATAATTTTTAGAAGGACACCACTCATAATGGATTAGGGCTCACCCTAATGACCTCATCTTCTCTTTGTTAAATCTTCAAAGACCCTATTTCCAAATAAAGTAACATTTTGAGGTACTGAAGTTAGGACTTCAAGATACAGTCTTCTGGAGAACACAATGCAATCCATAACAGCCTTTGTAATGTTGAATGACGCCAGTATCTGACAGTTTAGTCTTAATATTGGCTTTAATGTCAATGTTTCCAATTTTTCATAGCAAATGATGACATTAGCTTTAGGTTTAGAAAAGCTTTGGACTTTTTTGTTTTTGTTTTTGTTTTGAGTTTTGTATTACAAGTACTCCTCTCTCAACTTCTAGTTGACCAAAGCATTTAGCGTATTGGGTTGCTTGCTAAACCAGAATGGATGTTGTATTTTATCAAAAGCCTTTTTGGGACTATTGAACTAATCATATGATGATTCCGTGTTGATGTATCAATGTGACATATATCACTGCATTTCCTAATGTTGAATTTTCACTATATTTCTAGGATAAATCCTGTTGCATTAGTGCTATATTATTCTTTAAACATTCTATTGAAGTGAATTTGAGAGTTTTCGTTTTGGTGTTCACTTTGATGGTTGCATCCATCTTCATTTGTGACACTGTCCTATATACTCCCTTGACAAATTTCACAACCAGGATTGTTTCTGCTTTTTCAGAAAAGAGGTCTGTGGATCAACCCTAGGTGAACCTCTTCAATCCAATCCCATCACTGTATCTCCTAGGAACTACTCCAAGTGCGAGGCAGAAGGATGGCACCTTTTCCTGTTCCCAGCCTGGTACAATCTTTAGTCATGTCAATTTATTTTAAGGAAGGCAGGGTGATTAAGCTACCTGCGCTCAAAACCCCTTCTTCCTCTGAAGCCTGGCCCGTTGCACATATTTGTACGAATAACCCACAAAGGCTATGTCACTGGTCTTCAAGGGTCCTGAGATCCTTAGAATCCAGTCCAAATATGGACTACTACTTAGTAATAAAAAGGAATAAATTCTTGATACACACAACAACATGGACAAGTATCAGATGCTATATGTGAAGTGAAAGAAGCTAGACTCATAAAGCTAAATAACGCACGTTTCCATGTATCTGACATTCTAGAAAAGTCATGTAGAGCAGCAAAATCTGTCACCCCAACGTGTGTGTCTTTGGCATGAGGATTAATTTAGGCTGATTATTTTCAAGAAACAGAAGACGCAGGGGACTATATTCAACATCCTGTAATAAACCATAATGGAAAAGAATATGAAGAAGAATACATATGAATAACTGAATCACTTTGTTGTACACCAGAGGCTAACACAACATGGTAGATCAGCTGTACTTCAATTAAATAGATAAATAAATTTAAAAAAGAAAGAAAGAAACAGGTGACTCAGGAAGTCTTTCTTTTTACCTCCCCCTTAGCTACCTAAAGAATTTAGATAAAGGGCTTGTATCTGGAATAGGCCTATCACCAGAGATGTCTTCAAGGATCTGGGCCGGGTATGGTGGGAGGAACTCGGCAGGACCTAGAGATCAGAGCCCTCTCTGTATCCCATTGTCTCTGTGGGGCCCTGCAAACATCTGTCTACCAAACTTCTGCTTTTCCAGCTCCTTGGGAATTGTCTTCCTCCCCTTTGACTCAAACCACTCCCGCCAACGTCCTCTTTTGTCTTTGGCTGAGGACAGCATTTAAGGTGAGAGCCTCATCCATTTTGGTGAGTTACTCAGTTTTCCTGAGTCTCCCCCCATATACATGTTATTAAACTTTTGTTTGATTTCTCCTGTTAATCTGTCTCATGTCAATTTAATTCTTAGACCAGCCAGAAGAACCTATAAGAGTAGAGGATTTATCTTCCTCCCTGACAGTCAAAACTATAGGAAGGGGACTTCCTTGGGGGCGCAGTGGTTAAGAATCCGCCTGCCAATGCAGGGGACACGGGTTCGAGTTCTGGTCCGGGAAGATCCCACATGCCGCGGAGCAACTAATCCCGTGCGCCACAACTACTGAGCCCATGTGTCACAACTACTGAAGCCCGTGCGCCTAGAGCCCGTGCTCCACAATAAGAGAAGCCACTGCAATGAGAAGCCCGCGCACCACAATGAAGAGTGGCCCCCGCTTGCCACAACTAGAGAAAGCCCGCGCACAGCAACAAAGATCCAACGCAGCCAAAAATATAAATAAACAAATAAATTTATAAAAAAAAAAATATATATATATATATAGGAAGTGCAAACATATCAGCAGTTACTAGGAGTGGAGGGTGAGGGAAGTGTTTGACCACAAAGGGGCAGCATGAGAAAATTTGGGCAATAATAGGAAAATATATCAATACCACATAAGGGGTAAGCAGATAGGGGTATGAGTGAAACAAAATTGGCCACACGTGATAATTATGGAAGCCGGTGATGAGGGTTCATTACGTTATTCTGTGGTACATGTTTGAGGTCTTACCAGACATACACTTAAAAAAAACCAACACACAGGCCAAATGCATGTCCGGCAGGGGCTTGGCAAACATGGCCTTAGGGAACCCTTTCCAACTCCAATCATCTGAGGCCTTAGCCCTCCCTAAACGGTCTACTTCATGAGTGTGCTATCCAATGACTTAATAAGCCAAGAGAAGGAGGAACAGAGAATAGCAATTAAGGAAACAGAGGCAGTCCAAACTTTGGCCCATCCAAGCAAAATGGCTACGCTGATGCTTTTGTTAATGTCTTGAGGTCAGAGCCAAGAGAAAATCACTCCCAGAATGACAGCCTTTGCCATTTTAGGGCCTCCCTGGGAGTTCAGCTGCAATGTTCAGTGTGCTTCAAAATCTGAGCTTCTATTAAAAAGTTCATCGGGCTTCCCTGGTGGTGCAGTGGTTGAGAATCTGCCTGCCAATGCAGGGGACACGGGTTCGAGCCCTGGTCTGGGAAGATCCCACATGCCACGGAGCAACTAGGCCCGTGAGCCACAACTACTGAGCCTGCGCGTCTGGAGCCTGTGCTCCC
Source organism: Balaenoptera musculus (assembly GCF_009873245.2). Taxonomy (NCBI): domain Eukaryota; kingdom Metazoa; phylum Chordata; class Mammalia; order Artiodactyla; family Balaenopteridae; genus Balaenoptera; species Balaenoptera musculus. The sequence continues at coordinate 17,274,576 of NC_045799.1, read as the reverse complement.
AACAAGAGAGGCCGCGATAGTGAGAGGCCCGCGCACCGCGATGAAGAGTGGCCCCCGCTTGCCACAACTAGAGAAAGCCCTCGCACAGAAACGAAGACCCAAACACAGCCAAAAAAATAAATTAATTAATTAAAAAAAAAAAAGTTTATGGCAAAGCTAAGAGTACCCCCTGTCCTCCCCCCACCCACCCCGGCAGGAGGCACATGGCACGTCCCAGGCCTGGCCCAGCTATAGGTAAGGCCCGTGGGTCTCTTCCCCGACCGCAGATCTCTGAGCTTAAAGGCCCTCTGCAAGCTGCTTTCTGGGTTTGCTCTTTCACCTCCCACTTCCAGGTTCGTACCCGAGGCCTGGATCCCCCCCAGGATGTGTATGCATCCTCAGGATGGGAGCCAGATTCCCCCTTGCGCTCTGCACCGGGCAGTGCCGCGATGCTGGTGTCCCTGGATCACCATGATGTCTTAGTAGGAGGCGGCTGCCTGAAGAGCACTCCTCCCAAAGTGTCTGCAGCTTTACTGCAGGAGACAGATAAATTGCTGTTGTTTTTGAAAGCCACTTCCCTCACTAGGAGCATCTTGTTACCAAAGGAAAACCTCAGAAAAGTTAAACAATTAGCCAGTGGAATCACACTGCTTCCTGGCTGCCCATCAATCCAGAATGGAGGAGAATTCTCATGCGCGTGGGAGCTCACCAGGGGAGGCAGGTACTACTCTCCCCACTTTACTGATAAGGAAACTGCTTCCAGAAGCCATCCAGCTAATAAGGAACGAAGCTAACGTGTGAAGCTGGCTGGGAATGGTTCTCTCTGCTCCTTCATCCTCCCAGAGTGGGGGGAAACTGCTCATGTGATTGGTAAGCCGGCCACTCCTTGGGCTACATTTCACTAGGGGCAGTCACGTGTCTCAGAGGTGCATCTCTCTGCCTCTACAGCCTCTGCCCACCTGAGCTCAGGTGCCAAGTCGTCCGCCCTGCTTTCATCTCCCACTTCCCAGTTCATTCCTCCTCCCAGGCCAGGTGCAGTCAGCCCACCTGGGCGGGATCCAGCACCATCATTCTCTCTCTTTCCCGGGGACCAGCAGTGAGAATTAAGCCAGTGCTGCCATTCATGCAACAGGGTAAGCGGCGAGTCAGGACAGAGCTCAGGTGACAGTGGTGAGCTTTACCTGAGCCCTGTGCTCCTCGAAAGCAGTGAGGGGCAAGAAATCCACCCCCTCCCTTCTGTGTTCGGGCACCTGCTTAGTACAAAGACCCACCCCTTCCCCACATGGCTTAGATAAGACTTGGGATGTCCCCTCTGTATACCTATGACAAAGCCAGACATAGATCCCCTGCAAATTCCCATTCTTTGTCTCAGAAATAATCAGCTGAACTGTTTATCTCCACTGACCAATCTGGACAAAATAACCACTAACTTGCTTCTTTCCTCCCAACAGGGCCCGTGAGAGGATCACCTGGCGGCAAAACAAAACAAAACAAAACAAACCATTTCCTGCTCCTGTAATGGATCAGGCCACCTGCTCACCCCACCCACCACGGCCACTTCTCTCCATCGCAACAGTCCTTCTCCCCGGACCGCAAATGCCCCCCTTGATAAACTCTTCACTACTGTCCAACTTGTATTTTTTCCTTTGACACTGTCTTCAGAAGGATGGAAGATGAAACCTAACTCCCACTGGAAACTTAAAACACAGTTTATCAGACATTCTGCAGTGAGGGGTTAGAGAGCACTGGCTTGGATTAAAGGAACTGGTACCTGCTTCCAGCTCTGTGTGCACGTACTCTGTTGGGGCCCTGGGTCGGCTGCCCCAAAATGTATCTCAATGGCATATTGGTTATTTTGAATTAAAGTTACTTAAGAGATGGCCAACGCAAGAGGAACCCTCTGACCCTCCTCTCTGTCTCCCAGAAAGCAGGAAATAAATCTCTCACGTGAAAGGTGCCCTCCCCACATCTGGAGGTAGAAGGACACCCTTATGGCCAAAGACAGAATTCGGCCCTAGAAGCCTATATAAACACACCTTGTTACTTCTTTAATTTACTACCCCAAGCCCAAACTCTGTTTAGATTCTTCACTAATTGAGCACCCACAACCTACATTTCTTGGTCCTGTCCATTCCTCCCAAATTTATTGTTTCTTTGTCTGAAGAGCATAAAAGTTGCCTGCTTTGGCCACTTTGAAGGTCCCATTTCTAGGGAACTCTGTGAGCATGAATTAAAACTTGTTTTAAAAAGGGTACAAACGAACTTATCTACAAAACAGAAACAGAGTTACAGATGTAGAAAACAAACATATGGTTACCAGGGGGAAGGTGTGGGGAGGGATAAATTGGGAGATGATTGACATGTACACACGACTATATATAAAACAGATAACTAATAAGGACCTACTGTATAGCACAGGGAACTCTATACAATACTCTGTAATGGCCTATATGGGAAAAGAATCTAAAAAAGAGTGGATATATGTATATGTATAACTGATTCACTTTGCTGTACACCTGAAACTAACACAACATTGTAAATCAACTATGCTCCAAAAAAAATTTTTTTAAAAACCAACAAAAAACTTGTTTTTCTCTTGTTAATCTCTCTTACGTCGATTTTATTATTAGTCCAGTCACAAGAACTCAAGAGGGGTTGAGGGGGAAACCTCTACCTTTCTGACAACTCCGTCAGTTAGACTTCTGAGGAAAGGTGAGCAAGAATCTGAACTCTGTCCGTCTCCCTCTTCTGTTCTCTTCCTGCTCCTGAACACTGGAAGAGACCCTCTCAGCTCACACCACACCACCATGCAACTCCCTAAATGTAAAACAAGACTTCCCAAGGCAAAGAGTGGACTTCTCCGACTTCTCAGGCACTGAGGGATGACACCCGGAGACAAAGCAGGCACATGAAAGCGGATGCTTCTCCTGTGCATAAAACAAAACACTTCTGGAGAAGTGTTCTCCTGTGTAAGCTACAGGGGTACCCATCATCTCTCCAGCCCCTTCAGGGCTAGGGTCCTCCCAGGAAGACATCAGGGGACACCCTCTGATTTGGCCAAGCAGCTGAGAAGATAAACAGCACATGTCTGTTTTTTCTTCCACATCTTTATTGGAGTATAAATGCTTTACAACGTTGTGTTAGTTTCTGCTGTACGACAAAGTGAATCAGCTGTATGTTTACATATATCCCCATATCCCCTCCCTCTTGAGCCTCCCTCCCACCCTCCCTATCCCACCCCTCTAGATCGTCACAAAGCACCGAGCTGATCTCCCTGTGCTGTGCAGCCCCTTCCCACTAGCTACCTATTTTACATTTGGTAGTGTCTATATGTCCATGCTACTCTCTCACTTCATCCCAGCTTGCCCTTCCCACTCTGTGCCCTCAAGTCCACTCTCTACGTCTGCGTCTTTATTGCTGCCCTGCCACTAGGTTCATCAGTACCGCTTTTTTAAATTCCATATATATGCGTTAGCATACGGTATTTGTTTTTCTCTTTCTGACTTACTTCACTCTGCATGACAGATTCTAGGTCCATCCACCTCGCTACAAATGGCTCAGTTTCGTTAGCACATGTCTTAAGAAACTCAACTGCTGGGGGCGTTGGGCAGCAGGAAAGCTCTGTGACCGATGGTGGCTGGGCCCCACCACCTGAGATCCCTTTGAGGACTGAACACTGATCTACAGACATATGACCATCGGATTATGAGACCAGTGCTCAAAGGCATGAGAGTTATGGCTGGTCTGTGGGGCTGTAGCAGAGATTGGCAGCTACAAAAGACCAAGACCAGGGGGCCAAGTGCTGAACTTTTTTAACAAATCCTTGAAACATTTTGCAGTACACACTGTGTGCCAATCCCTGGGCTGTTTTTACCAGTGTTATCTCATTAAATCTCCCCTCCACCAAACAAACAAACAAACAAATAAATAAAAGCATTTGATTTAAAGTCACAGGGACTTAATACTAAAACAGAACAACAGATAGACCTTAGATTTCCACCAGGATATGCAGAATGCCTTCCTTGTCTACTCATCTGCATAGTTATTTTCTTTTTGTTCTTTCCTTGAGTCTAGTTCAAGGGATCTTAAACTGCAGTGTGCATAAGAATTACTCAACCAAACATACTTTATCACGAGCACCTGAAGGGATTTTCCAAGGGTGATCTTGATACGCAAGACCCAATTTATCTGTTGACTTCAGAACCCAATCCCCACCTAGGATTCCAGTCCGCTGAGTTACAATTTATGATCATCACAGAAGGGGAAGTGCAGCGAGCGCAGGTACAGGTGGAACATCAGCATTCGGAATGTCCTAGGTGATAAAAACACATGAACAGAAGCTCTCGAGCTGTCTCTGCCACTCGCAATTTAAGGATGAATAAAGTGAGTGAGTTGAGTCAGAGACAGGGAACAAAATGTAAGTGAATGGATTAACAAATTGTGGTAGATCCTTGCCATGGAAGACTACTCAGCATGAAATATTAATACACACAACGAGATGGACGACGCTCACAAACAGTAGACTTAAGTGAAAGAGTCAAGCGCAACAGACTATACACCGTGTTATTCCTTTTATATAAAACTGTAGAAATGGACACGCTAGAGTATCAAAAAGCAGATACGTGGTTTCCTGGGGCAAGGAGTTGGGGGAACATGACAGGAGACAAAGAGGGGGATAGAGAGGAAGTGATGCCAAAAGCTCAGCTTCTGTATACACCAGTGCCAAATCGAATCTCGGAGACAGAGTTTTGGGTGAAGTAGAAAAGGATAGCGTTACTACTTTGTCAGGCAAAGGGGGACACAGCGGGCTCCTGCCTCAAAAAGCTATGTGTAAAGCTATTCTTTTTTACTTCACCCAAAATTCGGTCTCCGAGATTCGATTTGGCACCGGTGTACAGAGAAGCTGAGCTTTTGGCATCAGAAGGAGGGCTTCTTGGGGTGAGGGAATGATTCTGTATCTTGATGGGATGGTGGCTACATGATTGTATACAGTGATCAAAATTCACTATGCTGTACACTAAAAATTTTATAGTCTGGCAATACTGTATCTTAATGCATTTTTTTAAAAGGGGAAGGGAAAAGCTCACGATCCCCCCACAAAAAGATTAGAGAACCTTATCCCAAACAAAACGATTAAGCAGTAAGGGTCAGAAGATTGCACAAAGCAGAATCAGATTCTTCCCTTCAGATTTCTCCTCTCTCATTTGTGGAAGGAGAAAGAAAGAAAAAAGAAAACGTGAGAGGTGCATTTGAATCTTTCCTTTCATATCAGGGCGGTAATCAGGGCAGAGAAGTGGGTAACAAGTTATACCAAGAGCGTTTAATTAAACTGAGCAATCATTAAACTGGATTTAAGAGTGCTTGTGTTTGTGAAACAACAAAATATTTACAGACATTTTCTTCATCCCCTTCATTAGTTTCAGACTCCGCAGGAAATATGGAGGTTGGGAACAGGTCCTAATGAGATCATGCAAATTTTAACTACCGAGGTTACAGTGGCAAAGAGACAGCACGGAAGAACACTTACGATGAAATGTTAAGTGAGAAAATCAAGGTATAAAAATGATTCTGCACTAACATTACAAGTGGTTAAAAAAAATTATAAGCCTGGTGGAGGTGGGGGGATGGGGGGCTCAAGATAAAATATATTCTACTAGTGATGGTACAAGGAAGGTGGATCTAGGGTATTATTTTCATCTTCTCCGTTTCCCAAAATTTCTTTAGTATTTTTTTTCCTTTCAAAATAAAAACACTGAAAAAAAAGAAAGAAAGAGAGAAAGAAAGAGAGAAAGAAAGAAAGGAAGGAAGGAAGGAAGGAAGGAAGGAAGGAAGGAAGGAAGGAAGGAAGGAAGAAAGAAATTGCTTAGTAGATTCAAATTAGTAGATTCAAATTTATTCCCATGGAAAGAAGCTTATGAAATATTGAGTTAATTAAAGTAAGTTAAATAAAAAATACAGTCAGGTTTATGTAACATTATGCATGTTGTCTATACATCTATGGATCTATGAATAAAGAGATCACTGAAAAAGATATTCCACAAAACGATAATAAATAAATAAATATTTAAAAATAAAAAACTATTGCAGGCATGTAAAGGCACACAGGTTCACTATCTCTTTGCTCCCCCTTAGAACAAGACAAAACTGGAATGAGTTCTCTCTAGTTGCTGTGTCCGATCTCATGGCATTGTATCTGGCACGCACTCCATTCAGGCTCTTGCTGCCGCCAGGACAGTGAAACCACACTCCCCAAGGTCACCCATGACCTCCATGCTGCTGAATCCAAAGGTCACTTCTCAGAACTCATTGGCCCTATGAGCAATACTAACACAGTTGAATGTTCCCTCCTCCCCTCTCCCGATTCCAGACTCTCTTGTCTCTTGCCCTTCCACCTCTCTCTTCTCAGCCTCCAGGCTGGAATCTTTCCCTCTTCTTGATCTCTAGATGTTGCAGCGCTCAGGGTCAGTCCTTGAATTTCTTCTCTTCTCCCTATTTCCTCAAGAATCTCAATCCAGGCCTGTGACTTTAAATATCATCTATACACTGACTACTCCCAACTTAACATGTCTACTGTAGAGCTGTCCCCTGGACTCTTAGACTTGTGTCTCTAACTGCCTGACATACGTACATGGATGTCCAACAGATATGTCAAGCCTACGTGTCCAAAGCGAATATTTCCCACGCTCCTCCAAACCTATTCCTCGAGGCTCCCCTGGTGCCTCAGCACCTCTTGTAGATTTCCTTAGTCTTGTCTACACAGCCAGGAGTTGCTTCATGAAATTCTCTCCAGTTACACACTTTTGAGTAGAATTTCGTTTTCCTGCAGGAACACCGACTAGGATGTCACGACGTCCCTGGAGAGGAGAGTCCCCTCCCTTGCCACCACCCACTTAATGATCCTCATCTCAACCTACCTTACCTGAGGGTCACCCAAACACACAGTAGCATTTAATGCTTTTGTGTCCTTATCTTCGTAGGCAAGTGAAGCCTAGGCCACCTTTTCCCCCACTGTTTCCTCATCCAGGAGATGTCCTTCCAGCATCCAGGCTTCCCCAGGGCAGCCTTCTCTGACCACCCCTCCCACCCTATGCTGGGTTGGTATCTCACCCTGTGGTTCCCTACACCTCACTCAGGGCTATTTGGGGAAGGGCCCTACTGATGCCAAATCACGGCTGCAGGGGGACCAGTCATATCTGTGGCATCCCCTACACCTGGGGACTCCACCTGGACATCGAGAATTCAGAGGTCACTTCCAGGGATTTCTGGGTCCGCAGGTAACATAAATGCACAAAGCCACCAGTGGAGCGATAGAGAGATGTGGGATGTTCAGCAAGCCAAAGAACACGGTGCCTATCTAAAGGCATCCTGAAGCAATTTTTAAAGAACACTGTGTACTCAGAAGAATTCAGGCCTGTGCAATGAGCTGGGCTTATGGTCCATGAATTTGCTATCTCTAAACCAAATGACATCCAAAGTCCCTAAATCTGCAAGACCATGGGGATTAATACTGAATGACGGCTTCCTGACAGACAGAAAATGCCTGCACATAACTTTTCAGGTGACAGATGGGCAGACAAGGCCCGCACATCACCATCTAGGTGACAACACACTTTTCACAAATCTCTTCTCAGTCCATCCTCTAATAGCCCCAGGAGGCAAGTTCTTATTATCCCCATTTTGCTTTTGAGAAAACTGAAGCCTGGAGAGGGTAGATGATTTAACAAGGTCACACAACGAGGACTTGAAAGATCCCGAAACCCTGGCACCGATCCCTGGTCCCCGAGTGCACTGCTGGGCCAGAAGACACTTCACAGGCTGAGGGACACCCAGGGTTCCCTTGGGCCAGCAGTGTCCAGTGTTGCAATACCCCACCCATTTCAAAATGGTTGGTGCAGTCAGATACAAGCTTTGGACCTGTGAAAGGACTCTCATTAACACCACTTTAAACCTGCCTTTTAACCCTCCATTTTTTTTTTTTTTTTTTTCAATTACAGCTTATGCTGCAAAGCCCTGGAAGATCTCTGGCGTTAAAACAACACACAGCTAGTTGAGGAAGGCCGTGGCATCTTCATGAAAGACACCTTCCACTGTGGTAACAGAAGCAGCCATGGTCTGATACACAGGGTATGCAGTGTTCATTACCATCTGAAGCCACAATTTGGGGAAAAAAATTTTTTTTGATGTGCAAAAGCACACCTACAGGAGCAAAACCTGGCAAGAGGAACAAACTTGTCCTAAATCCCACACAAATATCTCAATGTCTTTGCCAGGATGGTTTAAGTGTAAATGAAATAGCTTTGAATTACATCCTCAAGGTGAAGAAAACTGAGCTCACACGAAATAGCTAATAGGGGCAGAGAATATCATAGCTGGTAAACTGCCTGAGCCTCACCCCAATCCTGAAAAACAATTGCTGCTCACCTCGCTTTACAGATAAGGAAATAGTGTTCTAAGAGGTTAGGTGAGTTGACGAGGCTGAGTGGAGATGTGAACACGGGTTGCTGAATTCACAAATCTGTTCTTTCAACCTCACCCGTGATTCTCAAGGTTGTGCTCCAGAATCCTCATTCAGTAGTTCAAGGGTGAGACTGAAGCATCCTTATTTTTAAAGAGCCTCCCAGGTGAATCCAATGCAGGTGGTTCCCTGTCCATAATATGAGAATTACTGTGGCCATATCGTGCTGCCTTTCGGAAGAGAAAAGTACCCTCCAAGATGAAGACAATGCAAAAAATGATGAGAATCCACCCACGAGCTCATTGCCAGGTCCATAAGCCCAGTCTCTGCAGCAGTGTTGGCTTCTAAGCAAGTCTCCTAAACCCTTTCATGCCTCCAGCACAAGCTCTGATAAATCCTAGTACCACCTGTACTAATATTTAGTTAATATTTTTTAATGACTTTTTCTTAACTTACTTTAAAAAGAAACCCCATAGCACTACCAAAAATAGAAACCCATTCTCATTTGCCATAAACACATAATGAGGTTAAAAGCAAAATTAACAGAAACCCTAAAACAGTAAGTAAATATTGGCTAGATACTGTTGCTCACCTAGGTTTCTGATTCTGAGAGCTGCTTTCTTCTAGATAAAAATGGGCATTAGTAAGTGTTAGTAGGGCAGGGCGTTACAGACACCCCTAACCTGAGAGGTTCTCCTTGCAGAGGAGGGATAGCAAAAGAAATGAAAAGAGCTTTCTCTATGTAATTCAATGCTCTGGGATGCCCATTCCACACACCACCTAAAATTTCACTAACCACCACGTGCCATAATTTGGTTGTAATTGGCCTAAGGTAGTGGTTTTCAGATTTGAGGGTAAATCAGAATCCCCTGGAGAATCACAACGTGCTTTGGTTTCTGATTCAGTAGGTCTGGGGGTGGGGCCTGATAACTTGAATTTCTGGTAAGTTCCCAGGTGATGCCACTGCCTCTGGTCTAGGGACCCCACTTTAAGGACAGCAGAGCAGTTGAGCAAAGGAAGGCTTAATTCCCGGCTCTCCCAAACACTGATGAGGGGTTGTCACCTGCATGTGGGTACCAGGTACTCGTAATCTCTATAGTCTCTTTGTAGATTCCCAACATCAGACAACGTGTTATCCCAAAGCTTTCAATTACTTGACTCCAATATTCTTCCAGAAGCCTCCTCTCAGGGGGAGCTAGACTCCACAAGCTACATCTTTCAGATGGGCTATCTCCACTCATGGTCACTCCTGATGGGTGGGGAACAGGAAGTCTGGCTACCGTGATGCCCGCTGACCCCTGGGGCTGCAACAGCACATCAGGCCAGCCAGCGAACCTGACCTCCAGCAGGCCATGTGCCTGCTTCAGACCCTGTTGTCTCCATGATGTGGCTTTTGCACCTGCCTGAGGGACCATTTCTGGTCTGCCCTCCCTCTCCGATCAAGCCTGAGCTGATGAACCCACGTGACTCACCCGCCCCTGCTCCCTCCCCACCCCTCTTCTCCTCACTTCCTGGACCTGCCTGGACCCCTGGCACAGCTCTTCCCCAGGTCACAGACTCCAGCACTGAGCTGTGTTAGCCTGGACCCCACTCCGGGCTCCTCTCCACTAACTGTTAGGTTCAGGTAGCAAAGAACAAATATTGTTTCAAAACAACTCTTACTGCAATTCACTCCCCTGCACCTGGTGCTTTTAAGGAGCTTATAGAATCAACTAAAAGGGATCAAGAAAAACAGTTTCGAGGGGGATAGAAATGTCCCACTGGAAGCACTTCCCAGGAAACCTTGGGCCTGGACTCCGGCCATGCACCCCAATGGGACCACATCCCTGAGGAAAGAATTCACCAGGTGTGTCAGAACCCATGCAATGAACAAGGGCTCCCAGGTCGACACAGCCTCACACTTATTCCCTGTGTGTCCCGGGGACTCTGGATCTCCACGTGTCTCATTTCTTCCTCTTCAATACAGAGGAAATCATATTTACCTACAGGATTGTTGTGGGAATGGAATTAAATAATGCATGTCAAACCCCAGCAGGGTGGCAGCCAGGCTTACAGTGTGTTCCCAGGAAAGGACGGCAGCTGCTGCCAACACGAGCACGATTATTACTGATGGAACAAGCACTCCGGGTGGGGTGATCTCAACTCCTGCTCCAGGCCACCCAGAGACTGTTCACACCAGGGAAGGGAGGTCTTCCTGCTGGTGCATGCACACGTGTGTGTGCCTGCGTGTCTGCATGCTCAAGCACACATACACATACATACACACACACATGCATGCGTACACACACACACTCATTCAAGGTCCCAACAGCCGTGGAAGCTAAAACAACATGGGTTATGATGCGCAGGTGGTGTCTTCACGTTGCTCTTGAAATGGTTGAAGGCCTGCAATAAGAAGGCAGGAAGAAGAAACTCCACTCATCCAGGACTTCTCGTCCCCAGAAACAGGGTAGGGTATGGCAAGTCCCAGAGCTGAAGCCACTGCCTCGTAAGTCGAGCAAAGGAGCAAAAGGCACAGAGAGGGCAGGGGAAGAAGAAGGCGAGGGAGTCAGGCATGAGGCATGATGGACCTGGCCTGCAGTCCAGCAGACCAAGGCTCAAAGTCACGCCCCACTCGCCTCCTGCAAGTGCTCACATGCACGACTTCACCCCCAAGGGGTTCTGTTTCCTCTTGCGTAAACCAGTATGATATGGTGAACTGAGCTGTCAGGGGCATGAAATAAAATTCTAATAGGCATCTAATAGTCTAAAACACTAATTAGGCATTTATGCTGTGCTCAGGCCTCTGTGCATTTCACTCCGTCCTCAAGCCATCACTAGAGTTCTCTCATTTGACAGAGAGGTTAAGTAACCTGCTCAGGGTCACACAGCCAGTCAAGGTCAGAGCTAGGATCTGAACCCACGCAGTCTGCCTCCAAGCCACCTGCTGTTAGCCATAAGCATCACAGCATGCTGCCTGGAACATGGCAGTTGTTCATATAAACGGGGTCAGGGGCAGAGGGCAGGGGTTTGCTTTCCCAAAGCCTCTATCTGGATGATGAGAAGGGGAGTGAATCTACAGACCTGATTAACCTAAACCCAAGCCCACTGCACAAGCCTCTGATTCCCTGCCCCAAATTTAAACAGCTGCTCCTTCAATGTAATGGAACACAAATGTCTGAAGAGCTTCAAGTTTTAATTATCAAAGTCCTGATGAAAATCTGAATCAACAGCTGCTCCCGGCAAGGCGGCCCTCAGAGATGCCCAGAGAGGGACAGAGGGCGGGGAAGGGAGGACACAGTCCAGACAGGACGCGGATGACTGCAGCTGTCTGGGGAGCCCCAGCACCTGCAGCTGTGAGCTGTGGGGTGGATGAAACGGACAGGGAAGAGGCAGGAGGAGGAGGGAACCTCTGGGGTGCACCTGTCCTTGTGCCATAGAAGCTGTGCATCTGGTGTATGTCTTGTGAAAGTGACAAGGTGGAGGGATGACAGCAAGGACTGTGGGGATGTCCTGCGGTGGTGTGTCTGGTGGGTAGGGCAGGAGTGTGGGCACAGCTGCCCAGGGGGCCAAGAAGGGGTCAGCGGGGCAGGAAGCAGGTGTCAGAGCAATGGCCTTCAGCCAGCTAAGAGACAGCATGTGACAGTGGCTTCAAGGCTTCCGCTGTGGCATTAACTCCTATGTATCAGGTAACAGGGCCTCTACCCATCCCTACCACCTTCTCTTCTCCAGGTGAGAAACATCCCCGATTCCATAGCCATTCCAGGAATTGCCACTCAATGCAAAAGCCTCTCCCCGTTTGCCTCAATACTGAAGAGAAACACAGTTCCTCTCCAAGGACTGACCTTGTCATATCTTTTGATTCTTTTCATATCTAACATCTTTCCCATCAGTGACTTTGGATAACTCCAAGCTGGAAATACTGGAATAACAAAATGTCCAGGAGAACAGAATACATTACTGTGCTCTTTTTTGCTTTGCCCATCAGTTTGGTAAGATGGCAGTGGAAGAATTACTGCCATCGGGCGTCTAAGCTGCTACCACATTCCAGGAAAGAAGTCTGGGATGCAGGCTGGACAAAGTAGTTCTCTCCTAGGAAAGAATTTTATGACTTGAAGGCAAGGATACTCAGGAAAGGGTTATTCATACCAATGCAAAGGAATTCAGAAGTGTTCAAAAATAGGACACTAGTTGAATATGCATGGTCAACTCAAGCAGCTGAAGGGCATGCCGTTCAACAATTCAACAATTTCGAGTACCAAATAACCCAAAGTGGGGGGACACGTGATAAAACATTAAGTAATAAAGCAGGACGTGAAATAGACTGTCACATACATAATTATTCCAACTGCATTTAAAATATACAAATGAATAAATGTGAGTATTAAAAAAAGACAGGAAGGAAGTGTACCGAATAGAACATTAATCACCTCTCTTCTTATGGATTATTTTTTCTGTATACTTTCATTTTTTTCTACATTTTCTACAGAAAATATGCATTACTAAAAACTTAAAAAATTTTTTTTTCAATAAAAAAGTTTAAAAACTAGTAGAAAAAGAATAGAGAAGTTAGGAGAGAGAATGCTTGGACTTAACACAGCCCAAATCCTACTTTGGGCAAACCTTTCCTTTCTCTCACAGCCCTCAGAGCCAAATGATGGGGACATTCTTTTCCCCTTAAATCAATTCTACCAGATAATATTTGGCCTGATGTCCATAGGAATACAAGTGTTCTCAGCCCTAGAAAGCATATGTCAGAGAAAATGCCTTAAGAACCCATTCCTGAATGGACTCTCAAGGATTAGCAGTTGTCATGGCAACCTGCTAGCAAACAATTTGTTAAGTACTTGAAATTTCTCCTCCACTACTGATTAGTAAATGGGTATTGGAATGGTCCTGTAACTCATCACTGCCAGCTGTGTGTCCCATCAGTGCCTAATCTGACTACAAATGGTCCCCAAACTAGGGAGCTTGACTCTAGGCTCCTGCCATCAGCATGCTTGGTACCCATTCAAGGAAGCAGTCACTTGGGAAAAGTTTAAGCATCATCTCCCTGTACTTGTTTCTGATAAATCAGGACAAAGGCTTGGTGATGCTTGTTGATGGTGAGAAAGATGAGCCCTGCTTGAGAACACCCACGACCACAGACACCAGGCTTCCAGCATCAGTGCAATGGAAAACCACCAAGGTGCCCTCCCAGGTTTCTCCTGGGGCCAACAACAACATCAGCTGAGGGGGCCAATCACTACTATTCCAGGTCTACATTCTGGAAGCCATGGGCCAAATCCTTCTGTCATTTTATGAAGTCTTCCCCCAAGGAGCCAGAAGTCTGCCCATCTACCAAGGATCTGCTTCTGCTGCCATGTGTCCCTGGGCCTTTGGCCCCATATCATTCATTCAACAAAACTCCCCTGAGAACCCCGACAATGTGATGGGTACCAGTAACGTCCTATGTAACCGCCCCAATTCCTCTACTCTCATAGACAATTCCTAGGACTGGCCTTCTCTACCATGAAACAAACCTCCGCACTGGGTGGGGATTAGCTGATAGAACACAGCACAGGCACTCAGTAAATATCTGTGGAATATTTTTTCCTTCTAATTGGAAAGTGGGCATGCACAGAGCCAACCAACAGTATTTAGCAGGAGGAGCCATGAACGCAGACAAAATGCTGGTATGAGTGAGCCATGGCCTTGGAATGCACAGAGTGAAGGTCACGTCCGGTGGTTTCCATCTTAGCTACACAGCACTGAACACTCAACCCATCAACGTTGTTCCTGATGGCATTCCTCCCAGTTCTCACATGCAGCTTGGGAACCACTGTCTGAGGTCACTGCAGCCTCCTGGTCCCCTGGATGCCACACACAGGCCTGGTTTGGGCACCGGTCCTACTGAGTCCATCCTCTCAGAGAGAAAGAAACCGGGGGCAGAGAGGCAAACCAGGGATGGGTGACTCTGAGAACACAGGGCCTGTGATAAGCCTGGGGTTGAGTGAAGGCAGAGCTCACTCCTTAGGGGGCAGAAGATGGAGGCTGGAAGCCAGGCCCAGGGCTAGAACTGAGTCTGAGGGAGATGTGGGCTCCCCCCAAGAGGGTCTTGGATGAGAGGCAGCTCCGACAAAGCAGCTGTACCTCCCAGTGGGGCGCATGCCTGGTCTGGACAACGAGGTCAGGGCCCAGCTGCAGCTGAGGTTACAGGTGAAGGCACGGGTCTTTAGAAGTGTCCAGTGCACATCTGTGACCAAAAGGTCAGGGGACTGAGATGGGATGCAGACAAGGAAGCTCAAAAACTTAGAAGAGGGTGGTATCTGAAGGTCTGGCTGAGAAGGGAGGTAGGGGCAAAAGGGGAGGGACTGTATCTCCCACACCAGGCAGCCTGGTCAGCGGCACCTTGCTGACTCGCGTAACCAACGCGTCCTGGTTTGCCCAGGACATTCCTGACTTTAGCACTGAAAGTCCTGCATCCTGGCAAACCGGGACAGTCAGTCACCCCACTGCCAGCCTGCCCTCAAGCTGGGGCCTCACCGTGTTCTTTGAGAAGGACCCTGAAAACCTTGTGTCTGCCCTAGACACTTCGGTTAGTTCTGAAATGACTACCTACACCTGAGTTACCTCCTGAGCAGACATCTACTGCCACTTGGAGATGGCCGCAGTTGATCCAAAAGGAGGAAAACACAGAAAGGCAAATGATAAGTGTGTTTCAGAGAAGCACAGAAACCAATGTCCTCATCTCTGCTCTCGTTGGTCTATCTGCCCCCTGCTCTCCCAACCTCTCCTCCACATGCAACCTCAGAGTAACCCTTCCAGACTCCAAATCTGATGAGGCCACCCCTTTGGGGACCATACCTGGGCTCCCTGTTGCCCTTAGAAGAGAGTCTAAGCTTTGGCCTGGCCCACAAGGCCGTCCTAGACCAGCCTCACCCATCCCCCTGGCCTCTTTCCTGCCTTGCACACGTCTGCCTTGATGAACTTTTCAATTCCCGAACTCAGCCAAGCTAACCCATACCTGCAGGCCTTTGCACAGGCTGGCCCTTCAATGTAGAATGCCCTCTGCTTCCCTAGATCCTCATCCTGCACTTACCAACTGGGTTTATTTGCCTGCTCAGGAAAAAACCTTCACTTTTCCTTCCCCGTTCCCTGTGTATAGGACCAACTGCTCCTCTCTCTTTTTTTATTTTATTTATTTATTTATTGATTGATTGATTTTTATACAGTAGGTTCTTATTAGTCATCCATTTGCGCCTCTCTCTTTGGCCTCCCACAGAGCCTGAGCCCTCATTTCACTATACTGTAATATTTTTATGTTTACATGCATCTTGCTCATCATGATTCCATGAACTCCTTGATAACAGGGATTGAGTCTTTTTGAACTACATTTTCCCATCACTAAGCATGGTTCTGGGCACAAAACAGGCATACAGTAGGTGTTTGCTGGTTGACTGACTGACTGACTGATTGATTGACTAAGCTTACCTCCCCCAAACTCTTCCATGTGACACTGTATTTCCCTCCAAGTTTTTAGCCATTACTAATGACAGACAAAGTGCCTCTTTAAATTTCCAAGTGCTGGGCTTCCCTGGTGGTGCACTGGTTAACAATCCGCCTGCCAATGAAGGGGACACCGGTTCGAGCCCTGGTCCAGGAAGATTCCACATGCCGCAGAGCAACTAAGCCCGTGCGCCACAACTACTGAGCCTGCGCTCTAGAGTCCACAAGCCACAACTACTGAGCCTGCATGCCACAACTACTGAGCCCGCATGTCACAACTACTGAGCCCGCATGCCTAGAGCCCGTGCTCCGCAACAAGAGAAGCCACCGCTCGCCACAACTAAAGAAAGCCCGCGCGCAGCAACGAAGATCCAACTCAGCCAAAAATAAAATAAAATAAATTTATTAAAAAAAAATTTCCAAGTGCTTATCACAAAGCTTTCTGTTTGTGCCTACCAGCTTGTGCCGTCAATGGGGTGAGCCTCACCACGGTTCTGTCAAAGCACCCTTCATTCTACTGATTTACTTTAAAATGCAACTCAGTGGCTTCAAGTGAGAAGGAGGATGCAGCCACATCTTCAGCCTGTCCCCAGACATCAATCACCTGCCAGTTGAGGAGATGTGACTGTCATCTCCCCAACCCGACACGATGATTTTTCTTCACCACAATACGAGCCCAGTGAGCCCTACAATCATGGTGCATTCCCTATCAGCTCAACATCCTATGCAATTTTTCAGAGAGTGTGATGCTATCTGAAGATAAGTGCAACAGTCTGGAACTCATTTTTCCCCTGTGCCTAACTTTCAGCTTCCTATAAATACCAGACAGCCTTCAAGGCAGGGACACACCGCTGCATTATCAAACAAGCATCGCTTATGCCTCTGCCTTGAGCAGTGTCTGAAGGTACTGAGAATTCACCCATCTTATTATGGTATGCTAACGCAGTTTGCTGGGCCTGAAATTGTGCCAAATATCACTGTCAGGAATGCTTCAAGCTAAAGTGTGTGTGTGTGTGTGTGTGTGTGTGTGTGTGTGTGTTAGCCAAGGAAAGAAACAGGAAGGAGAATTCAACTCTAATAAAGGAATATAGTTTCCAATGGGCAGGCAAAAAACAGAAGTGTGTTAGTGATTTACTGCTGCGTAACAAATTACCCCCAAAGCTTAGCAGTTTTAAGTAATACACTTTTCTTGTCTCACAGTTTCTGTGGATCAGAAATCCAGGCACAGCTTAACTGGGTCCTCTGCTTCAGCATCTCATAAGGCTGCAGTCAAGATGTTGGCAAGGGCTGTGGTCTCATCTCAAGGCTTGGTTGGGGAAGGACCTGTTTCTAAGGTCACTTAGGTGGTGGTTGGCAGGATTCAGTCTCTATGGGCTGTTAGCCTGAGATCTTAGTTCTTTACGAGCCATTAGCTGGAGGTCTCCCTCAGATCCTTACCTCCTGAGCCTTCCTACAGAGTATCTCACAACATGCCAGCTTGCTTACTCACTGTGATGGGCAAGAGAAAGTACCAGCCAAGAAAGAGTGCTAGGAGGATACAAAATAGTCTTTTGTAACCTAATTAAGGAAATGACATCCCATGACATTTGGTATATTTTATTCTTTGGAAGCAAGTCTGTAGGTCCAGCCCACAATTGAAGGGAAGGGATTACACAAGGGCACAAATACTGGGAGATAGGAATGATTGGGAACCATGTCAAAAACTGCCTACCACAGAAATTCCCAATAAACCCCAGAAACGTATCACCAGGGCCGCTTGCCTAAGGCCTGGCACATAAGAGTATTTGGGAAATTCATTCATTTTTCAACAAATGTTTAATGAGTGTCCGCTATGGAAATAGCACTGTTCTAAATGCTACGTGAACAAATGCAGAAGTAAACAAAACAAAAATCCCTGTCCTCAGAGAGCTTATATTCGAATGGAAAGAGACAGACAGTAAACAATATATGTAATGTGCTGGACAGAGCTAACTACTATGGAGAAAACGAAGCAGGGAAAGGGTGAGGGGTATGGGCTGAGATATACAGCGTGTAGGAAGGGCCCCCATGAGAAGGTGATATTTGAGAAAAATCATGAAAGAGACCAGGGAACAAGCCACCTGGCTATCTGAGAGAAGAGCACTCCAGAAGCTGTAGGTACAAAGGTCCTGAGGCAGGAGTATAAGCCAGTGGGGATGGGGTGGCCTAAGTGAAAGAGAACAAGAGAGTAAGAATGAGACAAGAGGGGTGTGAGGGGCTGACCACATAAAGCCTTGGAGGCATTTGTAAGAACTCTGGCTTTTCCTTTGAATGAGCTGAGGAATTCCTGGAGACCTGGGACAGAGGAGTGACATAAAATATCTTACAGCTTAACAGACTTCCTCTGAATAGTGGGTAGAAAACAAATTTTAGTAGGGTGACACGGGCAGAAAGAGGGAGATAGTTAGGGAGCTGCTGCTCTAATTCAGATGCGAGCTGATGATGGATTAACCCAGGGTGGTGGCAGCAGAGATGAGGAGGTTAGATTCTGCATGGATATATATACATATATATATTTGGAGGTGCAGCCAAGGATTTGCTGATGTGTTGAATGGAGAGTGTGATAGAATAGGAATCAGTGACAACTCAAGGTTTTGGGCCTAGTAACTAGAAGAATGGAATTAAAGGTTGAGGGAAGGGCGAGTTAGAAGTGAAGGTCAGCAGCTGTCTGGGATGTGGCAGAAAACAAGGGAGACCTTCAGACTTGGAGTCAGAGCCCCTGAGACTGAGCATCAGCTTGACCTGGGTGGTCCAGCGTGCTTCACACAGTACCCTTGGCCTTGGTTTCTCCCTTTACCTGACAATGCCCAGCCTTTCAGAAAGCACAGACTCCGCCAACAGCCCAAACCTGTGAAGTGGGAATTCCAGCTCTACAGGTCATCTCTGCATATCATGATGCTATAGAAAAACACCACGGCTTGCTGTGCAGGTAAATGATGCAAACTATCCCAAGAGGACAGATTACCGAAAGCCAACATTCAATGTAGGCACATCTATTGTGTTCCAGGCACTATTCCAGGCACTGCTCCTATGTTATCCACACGTACACACAGGCATGGGGCTCACGGGGTCTCTAGGGACTGTGAGGCTGTTGGGTTCCCTGGCTGTGTGCCGAGGTTATTGTTCCATATGTCCCTTCTCTACATTAAGCTTCTCAGAAGTGGAGGCCAAGTCTGGGACTCTCTGTAGCACAACAGTTACCATGAGCAACCTGGTCTCTGCCTGTGTACTTTCAGTGATGGGACCCTCCCTACCCCATGAGGCAGCCCAGCCCATGCCATCACTACAGCTGGTGGTAGGAAGCCTTCACCAAAATCTGATCCTACAGTTCCTCTCCAGTAGCCCCCATTCAACTTCTGGAGCCACCAGGAAAATTTCCTCTCCTTTCCAAATCACAAGTTTACAGAGAGTTAAAAGCAACCCTTAAATCTTCATTTGATGCCAATGATAATAGCACTAGCTAACATGTGACTCATACTTTATGAATCACACTTGACAAAAGTATTTTCACAGACATTATCCCATTCGCCATCCATAATAGCTAAAAATTAATTGCTAAATATTATTCAGCTCTCAGTACCAAATGGGACAATGAACGGCAAAACCCTTGATAAAATTTGTGACGATTTTACTCTGTATGATTATTCCAATTCTTTAGATGAGACATCAAGACCCAGAAGTTAAGCCACTTAGAATATCTGAGTAAACTAGTGTTAAAAGATAATCCAAAAACGTAAAATCATACAGACATAAAATGAACATGTGATGACTTGCTTTATTCTATCAGTAATTTATTTTATTCTATCATTAATCAATGAAGATTAGGAAGATACTCTAACTGGTTCAAAAGAAAACCCAAAGAACAACCACAACCACAGACAAGAAATATTCAAATAAACGTGCAAATGGAGGTAAAATTATTTGGGGGAGGTTGCATGGGTCACTGGAACCTCTTCCTGATGGGACAGAATGTGCGTATCTATCAGGTGTCTACAACCTATAAAATAGGTTCCATAAAATCAAAGTCGGGTAACCCGGAGGGGTGTCCTCTAGAATGGAGGGTCTAGACAATCATAGCTTTCCACTGAAGCACAAATTTCCTCCCTACCCTTGCACAGCTGGGATCTGAACTTGGTTCTTTACGACTCTTTCCACTTCATCACAGTGTCCTCTAAGAAAAGCTGTTTAAAACATTCACTGACTTTTTTTAAGCCTCAATCATAAAACGGTTAGACTTTAAATTGCTGGCAGCATAGGAGAGAAGGTGCAGAAAAAGACTCCGAAAAAGAATGAGTTCAGTAACAACATTACATCTCTGACTGTCCTCATTTTTCCATGTCAGGAATAGCCTTTCCCTTCCTCTTTCCAGCAGCCTATTTCTTATTCAATAACATGTTGTGCTGGGTATTTCCAGCCTGAGTCCCCTCCCGCACGCTCCTTAAAGAGGGCTCCATTGTGCAGTAAAAGGAGGTAAGGGGTTCTGCCTGGTTTGGGTGTTAGGGAAAGTCTATAGTGTTTCAATAGCCTCTTTGTTCTCTCTCTCAATAGTTCCTGTGTCTTAAGAAATTACAAAATTTCATTCTTCCTATTGCATTAGTACTTTGAAAAAATAAAGTTCTAAGGCTTAAGAACGGCATTTATAATAACGTCACAGGTCTAACCTGCACTTACTGCCGGCAGTTTAAACAGAAGGTTCCTTGAGAGGTGAGCAATAAAGCAGCCATTTTAGTACTTGCTCTCCAGAGATGCTTTTATCAACTCACTTGCCTCCTTAACCGGTGCTGGTTTCTGTATAACCCACAGAAAGAGGAGACACACCAACCAGCTCTCACACATGTGCATGGGTCAGGGCCTCTTATTAAGTGCGTTTTTCCCAAATGGCAATGCTTAGCACACTCTGATGGCAAATGCTTAAATATTTCATCAATTTCAATGTGATGTCAATTTCTCCCACCAGGCAAGGTGGCCTTCTAGGCTCCTGCGGGGTGAGGGAGGGGAGCCAATTCCAGAGTAGAATGTGACTCTGAAAACGTACAGTTTTCATTCCAGATGTTGCTTATGCCTACTCCTTCCATTCAGCCTGTGTTCCCACCAGCACTAGCTCAGAAAGTGGAAAAGCTGGACACAGCTTCTCTGTTTGATTGGGGAATGGAGCTCGTCTATTTTCCCCTTTTCTTTTCTCCTCTTCTCCCTTCCTTCTTGAGAGCTGGGTCTGTCTTGTTCATCTCTGTATCCAGCATCTATATCAGTACCTGGCTCAAAGCTGGTGCTGAGACAGTGTTCACTAAATCAAATGGAAATCAATCCATTGGTTCAATTTTCATCCACTCATCAAATATTCACTTGCTACCTGTTATGAGCTATGTTCTCCACAAAGAGCTGGGGCCGTCTCGGTGAATCAGATAAGGTTCTGGCTTTCAAAAGGCTTATTAGTGAGAGAGAAAGGTAATAAACAAATACATGGACACATGATATCATTAATGAATCATAACGTTTCATGTAGAAATAAGGGCTCTGAAGAAAAAAGGCAGGGTAAAGTCACAGAGAGTGACAGAGTACTGAGAGGGGAGATAATTCACTTTACCTTCTATCCATCCATCCATCTAACAAAAACTCACTGAGCACTTTCTTATCCACTCAGGGAGGACTTGTTGGACAAAGAGATAAAGGTAAAGCAAATTATCTCCCCTCTCAACACCACTACTCTGTCACTCTTTGATGGGCAATGGACAAGAATATGCTAGCATTTATTGAGTGTCTACTGTATGTCAGCATGTCATATATGGCATCAGACCTTTTAAACACAGTTATCTGATTTAATCCTTAAAATATAATCTTCCCAGGAGACAGTCCTTATTACCTGAGGTTCACCATGGAGGATACAGAGGCTAAAAGTCATTCAAGTACCTTGCCCAAGATCACCTACCTACAGAATGTAGAGCCAAGATTTGAGTCTAGATTCCTCTACCTCTAAAATGCATGCTTTGTGTGTCATACTGTAACAGCTCTGGACCTGAGGCATCATGCCAGATACTATGGGAGACGTAAAATGGTCAGACAGCAGCCTTTGACCTTGTCAAAGAGATCACAAGCCACCAGAGAAATGGGATATATTCACATAGCCACAACCAAGGCAAAGAGGACATGTATTTGAAGAACAAGAAAAAGGGATGAGTTGGAATGACCCAGGAAGCAACATGAAAGGTTAAAATGGGTTCATAAAGGCAGAATAGATCTACAAATTAGAGATGACGTTGAATGAAGGAAGGGAGACTATTTACTCCGTTGAGCATCCACAATGCATTAGGCATATAGGAGATGCAAAAACATATGTAACACCTGCCCTTGGGCCGAAGGACAAGCTCACTTCTAGCTCAGACGCCAGGTGACCAGAACCTGATGTGCATCCCCCTTGGGTAGAGCCCAGAGAGCCATAAGGGCGCTCAGAAAATGAAGACTCCACTCTATGGTTTTCTCTTCTCTTGAAGCTGGGTACATTTCAACACAAAAATAGGATTTCTGTAGTGGGTTTCTACCTTGGCTTCATTGAATACCACAAATGTTATCTGTATTTCTAGGTAAGCCTGGCCTTCAGCAAAATAAAAGTTCAGAAAAGAGCTCCAAAGCCCACTCAGATGGGAACAGCCTAACCTCTCAGAACCTTGGCTTCCTCATCAGTAAAATAAGATGATGACTCAAAGAATTCAAAAGTCATTGTTAAGATTGAAAAATGTCATCCTGCAAAGGACTTGGCATAGAGCCTGGCCCATGCCAGATGCTCAGCAAATAGCAGCTTCAACCTGCCTCCCTTGTCTCTCCTTTTCTATAAAAGGTATACGGTAGTCGAGAAGCCCTGCAACCATCCTGCTTCTTCCTATACCGTTTTCAATACATATATCCAATGGGTCATCAAGTCCTGCCAATTCTCCTGTCCATAGTGTCTCTCACATCCAATTCTTCCTTTTATTCCCACAACTTCCAACCTGGTTGGACTATGATGGCTTCGTTTTTAATATTTTTACTGAAGTATATTAATTTACAACATTGTGTTAGTTTCAGGTGTACAGCAAAGCGACTCAGTTATATACATAGTTCCCTGTGCTATACTGTAGGTCCTTGTTGTTTATTTTATATATAGTAGTGTGTGTATGTTACTCCCAAATTCCTAATTTATCCCTCCCCCCAACTTTCCCCTTGGGTAACCATAAGTTTGTTTTCCATGTCTGTGAGTCTGTTTCTGTTTTGTAAATAAGTTCATTTGTATCATTTTCTTTAGATTCTATAAATAAATGATATCATATGATATTTTTCTTTCTCTGTAAAGGGAACCCCTCTACACTACTGGTGGGAGTGTAAATTGGTGCAGCCACTATGGAGAACAGTACTGAGGTTCCTTAAAAAACTAAAAATAGAGTTACCATATGATCCAGCAATCCCACTCTTGGGCATATATCTGGAAAAGATGAAAACTCTAATTTGAAAAGATACATGCACCCCAATGTTCACAGCAGCACTATTTACAATAGCCAAGACATGGAAGCAACCTAAGTGTCCATCAAGAGAGGAATGGATAAAGAAGATGTAGCATGCATGTGTATGTACACACACACACACACACACACACACACACACACTGGAATATTACTCAGCCATAAAAAAGAATGAAATAGTGCCACGTGCAGTAACATGGATGCGATGGCTTCTTAACCAGTCTCCAGGCCTCATGTTTGTACCCTCCAGTCCTTCTCAGCCCCAGATCACTCTTCCTAAAACACATCTCAGGGATGTCACTCCCTGAGATGCCAGAAAGAAAGAGATGGGACTTACATGTCACGGGCCACTCTCACATGCCTTACTTGGCCCTGAACTCCTTGAGGCAAGGGAAGGAAGTGTTAGTAAAATGGGAACGTCCTCCAAGAAGAAAATTATGCTGAAATCGGAAAAGTCCATACACCTATCGTGAAGGAGAGGCTACATGATATCGGACGGGACACACCCAAACAGGCTTGCCCTCGGTGGCCCCTGTAGTTGCAACATTAAAAGGCACAATCCAGGGAGTGACATGAAAGAGGCCACACCAAAGTGGCCCTTCCTTAGCACATTTCATCTGAGAAGGCATTATTCTCACCAAAAACAGCAAAATACAACTCTCTTCAAGGGATGGAGGCAGGAGCCGAGCCCAGGAGAAGAACACTGTAGCTGCAGAAACACTGTGGCCGCGACTGGAGCGAAATGCAGGCCACCCAGGGGGAGCCACTGTGCTGAGACATCAGCTGATAGGGACCTAATTCCAAAGGTACCACAGAGGCTTTGCAGATGCCCAGACCAAAGACATTCTGCAAAGAGAAATGGGCGTGGCATGTCCACACTGGTTGGTGAGGAACAAGAGGGACCAGAGGCGAAGTGGGACAAGGGGAGGATGGGGCAGTCAGCAAGCAAGAAAAAAGACAGGTCCCTATCCACCCACCCCAGTCACAGCTCCCAGAGAAGAGCATGTACAAACCAATAGCAGAGCCTAAGTGTGTATTTCTAGATGGCGAATGTTCTTAGGCTACAATGACTTTTCCCTATGGAAGCCTTCCTTGATCAAACCCCATCCAAAAAAGAACAGGCTAGGTCCTCAACACACCCTCTTACTGTACTTTGCTTCCAATGCCTCTATCATTTTTGTAGTTGTATAAGTGTTTGTCTAAAGTGTGCCTCTTTGCACTAGTCTAAGGGTGAAAGAAAACCAGGGGCCTTTTCTGATTTTCTCTCACAACCCCAGTACTCAGTACCGTCATTAGCTGTGGCTCAATGACCTTTATTCAGGGTCTACCTCTTCTGAGTTTCAGTTATTTTATGCCCAAAAAGGATATTGTAAGTACCATCCTCAAATTTGACAGAGGACTCCAAGAGATAAAATGCATAGAATATTTTGGTCCTCACTGGCCTATAAGAAGTGTTCAGTAAATGTCTATCATTACTTGATTGCTTTGGTCAGGGGTCCATAAAGGCTTGTTGCATAAATGGAGAAACGCTTACGCTAATTGCATGTTAAGCTCTGCAACAGAGCCTTGGCATCCACAGAGGTTAAAATTTAGCACTTCCACTCTTCATGAGAAGGGCTCATGGCTCGTCGTCATGTGATGTTTTTCTGCAGCATCCATTTCAATCATCCATTTATTTAGACCAAAACCCAGACACGATTTGAAGGGGAAAGAGGTCTTTCAACAGGGCTTCCCGGCTCAGCCAAAACTCTCGTGTTAAGGACATACAGGCAGAAGCCCAGATACCTGGCTGCCAAACAGGCTGAGGTTAGGAAAACGTGACATTGTAGAAGGGGTACCAAGAAGTCCCCAGACACCCAGAGGTTATCAGCCCATAGTAAGATCAGAGCTCACCAGCTGCTGGAACTGACCCAGCCACTCTAAAGCCAACCTGTTGGGGGACTGGCTTGTGGCTGGGTATGCAGAGACTTCAGGTTAGCAACTTCTGCCCAATGCCTGGAGCTGAGGTGGCACGAGAAAGCCCAGCCTAACGAAGAGTGCTGCCCACGGAAGACTCAGCAGCTTACTCCTCCCCTCCTCCAGGCGCTGGACAGCACCACCACCACCAACTGGCTTCAGTTCTCTGGAAGGATGCAAATCAGGCAGAGGAAACAGGAAGCACAACCTCCACCCTGGCCAGAATCTCCCACTTTCCCTGCTGCTACATCCCCTGCATTCCCTTCTTCTTGCATAAAAGATCTGAAGGCGCCCAATTAATCTCTCTCACCATAGAGCTCAAAACAAGAAACCTCACTGCCATTATTTAAGCCCCCTTCGCTCCAGGGGAGCCTGGTCATGAGTCGAACCTCATTCATTAGGGTCAACCCACGGGTGAAAACAGCAGTCAAAATAAGGGAGGATCTGGGTCCGGTCCACCTCCAAAAACACCTTCCACACCTCTATGCCCACCAACTCCCCACTGAGTCAAGATTTCTAAAAAGCAAACATGAGAGTGCAGAGAAGATTCCGGTTTAGAATCTCAGAGCTGGAGGACCCAAAAGGGCTTCTGCTGGAATGTCTGTCTTCCCAAGCAGACAAGAAAAGCAAGAGTGGATTCTTCCCTCCTGGGGACAAATGCAAGAACTTGCGAGCTGCTCTTCCTATTCCACCACCGAGCTCTCCAAACCATCCTCCTCAACAAGAGCAACACGACCTTCCTAAAACACAAATCCAGCCACACCGCTGCCCTGCACTGGCTTCACCTGAAACTTAGAATAGAAGCCATATCCCTGGAGATGGCCCACAAGGCCCTACGTGGAGAGCACCCCTTCTACTCCTCCAGCTTCTCCGGAGCCACATTCCTTGTGTGCTCTCCGCCCCCAACCCCACCTCACTGGTCTTCATTCTGTTCCCTGAACAGACTGGGCTCTCTCCCACCTCAGAGCCTTTGCACCTGCTGTGCCCTCTACCCAAGAAGCCCCCCACTTTTCACTGGCGAGCACCTTCTCTTTGGTCAAGTCCTAACAGCATCTCCTTGGAGAACCCTTTCCCACCCACCATATATAAAGTCCACACAGGGCTGCTTTTACCTTGAGTGCTTGCTTGTTTTTAGTCACGGTATTCACTATAGTTTGCAATTTGTTTGCCTTCGATGTTTTAGTTTTTCTCTCTCCACTGGCATATAAGTTTTCATGAAGGCAGAAAATCTCTCATCTTAGTCACTGTTTAGTCCCTGTGTCTGGCACACAGTAGGAGCTCAATAAACTAGCTGAATGAATGAATAAATGAATGAGCTCACCCACCATTTTGCAGATGAAATGAATATTCACTAGCATCATTTGTGAGCCAGGCATTGTGGAAGGAGCTATGCATATATGTATCATATTACATATAATACATATTATATATAGTATGTATATATTATAAATATTTCTGGTTTTATATATTATAATAACATATAAATGTACTGTTAAATGTATTTATATATTATTTTATATGATATTTACATACCATATATTGATACATATGTGTGTGTGTGTGTGTGTATACATACAAGTACATACGTTTATATGTGCTCATCTAAGCCTCACTGGTTCCTGTGGGACAGGCATTATCATCACCATTTTACAGATAAGGAAACAGGAGCGCAGAGAGGTTAAGTAATTTGCCCAAAGTCACAGAGCTAATAAATGACAACAATTTGACTTTTGTGATCAGTAACCACCTCTGGTGGATAGTTCCAGATCCCCGATCTGGAACTAAGCACGCCCCCCAAGGTGGAGCACAGGGCCATGTGGTAAGTGAAAAGGTCTGTTTTCTGCACCCCTGCATCTGCTAGGCCACTCGGGTGTCAAAGCCCAGGGAGAAGGCATGCTGGCCACCCTGCCCCTGTGATGGCCGCTGGCAAATTACTCCCTCTCCCCAGCTCTATTTTATATCCTGCAGGAAGCCGGCTACCAGGGAGGATTTAAACGTGTCTGCCAGAGCGTCTGCTGCCTCTCCTGGGGCTAATCTGCCATGAAACAGATGCAAAGCTTCATTTATCACTTCCAGTGCAACATGAAAGAGACAAAACTCCAGCAGACGCTTCCTGCTTCCGGTGTCCGACAGGGCAGGGCCTCTCCCACCAGGGCCTCTGAGGGGCCGGCTCCCCTGTGGGAGGGCTCCCCTCCCCCCGCCCTCGGTGCCCACACACCCTGCAGTGGGTCCAGAGCTCTGCGGTCTAGAGATGGGCCACCGCACCTCTCTGTCCGTCGGGTTATTTTTCTCTTTCAATTGAGGTGAAATTCACATAGCATAAAATTAATCATTTACAAATGTACAATTTGTGGCATTTTTAGTACCTTCACAACGTTGTGCAACCACCACCTTGATCTAGTTCCAAAACATTTTATCACTTCCAAAGAAGAACATCACCCCCCTACCACCATTAAGCAGTCACTCCCCATCCTCCTCCTCCTAGCCCCTGGCAACGACGAATCTGCTTTTTGTCTCTATGGATTCTCCTATTCTGGACATTTTACATAGATGGAATCATATAATGTGTGACCTCTGTGTCTGGCTTCTTTCACTTAGCGTCATGTTCTAGAGGTTCACCCATGTTGTAGCATGGATTGGTATGTCCACTGGGGTTTGGACCACTTGCCAGCTGGAGATGTCAAAGTGTCTGGTGAGGGGTACAGATAATGCACAGGAGATAGCCCGTCTCCTCTCCCCTGACCTGCTGAGAAGTGGGAGAATCAGAGTCATATTCACCTGGAAACTTTCTCCATCTGCAAAAGCCCAGAGGGGGAAAATGCATCCCACCTCCATGCATCACCCTGGGGAGTGCCACAGGGTGGCAGGTGGCAGGGCTAGACCAGTTAGGGACACCAGAGTCCAGCCTTGCCCAGCCCTGGAAGGTCCAGCAATCATAAAGAGGAAGGGGAACATTAATATTTATGTGCCTGCACATACCACAGGGAGATCAGCTCGGTGCTTTGTGACCACTTAGACGGGTGGGGTAGGGAGGGTGGGAGGGAGACGCAAGAGGGAGGAGATATGGGGATATATGTATACATATAGCTGCTTCACTTTGTTATAAAGCAGAAACTAACACACCACTGTAAAGCAATTATACTCCAATAAAGATGTTAAAAAAAAAAGAAAAAGAAATTTATGTGCCTGTACGCTTTTGCTAAACAAAACAAAACCTGGCAATCCCAAGAACTAAGCAACCCCAAGAGTTTAAATTTTGCTGTATTTTAGCTGCTAGTATAACATATTGTGGCCTGATCCCACTGTGGCATCAGCAGAGAACATGACACAGGGTCAGAATGTTATCAGTTCTTTAGACAAGAGCCTCGAGTTGTGGCTATAAATGCGACCGCTGAATTCTCTGGCAAAAAAATCAGTCCCAGGGCTGAACATCCATTATCTTCTAGCGGGAGCCTCAGCATCATTTGCGGTACATACTTATCTAGTTCTTGCTCCAAGTTTTCCTTTCTTCCTTCCCCCAACATCATGGCCACTCCCTTCTGCCCAAAAAAAGAGCAAGGTTTCTCAACCTCAGCACTGCTGACATTCTGAGCAGGTTATTCCTTGTCCTGAGCGGGGTGGGAGGGGCTGCCCCGTGCATTGTAGGATGTTTAGTAGCATCCTGGCCTCTACCCACTGGATGCCAGCAGCACCCCTCCCCGGTTACGACAGCCAAAAAATGTCTCCAGACTTTGCCAAATGTTACCTGGGAGGTAAAACAAACCTCAGCTGAGAACCACAGATTTAAAGTCAGGTGACGGCTTCCCTGGTGGCGAAGTGGTTAAGAATCCACCTGCCAATGCAGGGGACACGGGTTCGAGCCCTGGTCCGGGAGGATCCCACATGCCGTGGAGCAACTAAGCCCGTGCGCCACAACTACTGAGCCTGCGCTCTAGAGCCCACATGCCACAACTACTGAAGCCCGCGTGCCTAGAGCCTGTGCTCTGCAACAAGAGAAGCCACTGCAATGAGAAGCCCGAGCACCGCAACAAAGAGTAGCCTCCACTCGCCGCAAGTAGAGAAAGCCCACACGCAGCAACAAACAGGGTTCTGACTGGGTTGTCTGAGAATGGTAGGTATGGGATCTTGTGCCGTGCTTACAAAACAGGTTAATTACAAACAACTCTCAATTATCCAGGGGCCAATTATCCACCTTACCCTTACCCCTGTCCCCACACTACCTGCAGTCTGCCCAATTCAGCATCACAAGCAGCTGGCACTATGGGGAAGAAGAAGGAATTTAAAAATCAAGAATGCAGACTCACAGGGAAGTTGGATAATTTATTTTGTTTTGTTTAGGACACAGAGACTTGAGCGTGTTAAAATGCATCCTCCCTGCATCTTGTGGGTGCTTTAATGCTGCCCATTCCCCCATCCCCTCGGAGCAGAGGCACTAAAGGGAGGTGGGAATGGGTCTCTTCCTGTCCTCTCTGGATGGCAGGACAACCCTGGCCTTCTCCATGAGGCAGGGAAAATTCTAATACTACCAATCTCCCTCCAAGTGCCTACCTGTATCTCCTTCAGGCAAATAAACAAGTAGAGAGGTCTTCTCGTGGTTGACTAGCCCATACACAGTATCACAATATTTGAGGCAAGAGAAGACTAACTTATGCACAGAAAGAGAGAGCCCCACTCTCATTTAAAAAAAAAAAAACTAAACTAAAATTTCATTCAATGTCTCATCCACTCTAGCCTCTCTCCTCCCCTTGACAGCCAAACTTCTTATAAGAGTTGCCCTCGGGTTCAAGGTGGCGGAGTAGAAGGACATGCACTCACTCCCTCTTCACCAGAATCACAACTAACTGCTGAATAAGCATCAACAAGACGACACTGGAACTCACTAGAAAAGATACCCCACATCCAAAGACAGAGAAGCTGCAATGAGACAGTAGGAGGGGTGCAATCACAATTAAATTCAAATCCCATAACCGCTGGGTGGATGACTCAAAAACTGGAGACCAATTACACCACAGAAGTCCAGCCACTGGAGTGAGGGTTCTGAGCCCCACATCAGGCTTCCCAACCTGGGGGTCCGGCAACGGGAGGAGGAATTCCCAGAAAATCAGACTTTGAAGGCTAGTGGGATTTGATTGCAGGATTTTGACAGGACTCAGGGAAACAGAGACTCCACTCCTGGAGGGCACACACAAAGCAGTGTGCACATCAGGGCCCAGGGGAAGGAACAGTGACCCCATAGGAGACTGAACCAGACCTACCTGCTAGTGTTAGAGGGTATCCTGCAGAGGTAGGGAGCAGCTGTGGCTCACCGTGGGGACAAGGACACTAACAGCAGAAGTTCTGGGAAGTACTCCTTGGCATGAGCCCTCCCAGAGTCCGCCATTAGCCCCACCAAAAAGCCTTTGGGCTCCAGCGTTGGGTCGCCCCAGGCCAAGCAACCAACAGGGAGGGAACTCAGCCCCACCCATCAGCAGACAAGCAGATTAAAGTTCTACTGAGCTCTGCCCAACAAAGCAACACCCAGCTCTACCCACCACCAGTCCCT
This sequence comes from Balaenoptera musculus, assembly GCF_009873245.2. Classification (NCBI taxonomy): domain Eukaryota; kingdom Metazoa; phylum Chordata; class Mammalia; order Artiodactyla; family Balaenopteridae; genus Balaenoptera; species Balaenoptera musculus. Next base: position 17,243,669 of record NC_045799.1, on the reverse strand, counting down.
CCCATCAGGAAACTTGCACAAGCCTCTTAGATAGCCTCATCCACCAGAGGGCAGACAGCAGAAGCAAAAGGACTACAATCCTGCAGCCTGTGGAATGAAAACCACATTCACAGAAAGACTGACAAACTTAAAAGGTAGAGGATTATGTAGCAGAAGAAGGAACCAGATGAAACCACAGAAAAACAACTACATGAAGTGGAGATAGGCAACCTTCCAGAAAAAGAATTCAGAATAATGATAGTGAAGATAATCCAGGACCTCGGAAAAAGAATGGAGGCAAAGATCGAGGAGATGCAAGAAATGTTTAACAAAGATCTAGAAGAATTAAAGAACAACCACCTAGAATTAAAGAACAAACAAACAGAGGTGAACAATACAATAACAGAAAAGAAAAATACACTAGAAGGAATCAACAGCAGAATAACTCAAGCAGAAGAACGGATAAGTGACCTGTAAGACAGAATGGTAGAACTCACTGCTGCGGAACAGAATAAAGAAAAAAAGAATGAAAAGAAACGAAGACAGCCTAAGAGACCTCTGCGACAACATTAAACGCACCAACATTCGCATTTTAGGGGTCCCAAAAGGAAAAGAAAGAGAGAAAGGACCCGAGAAAATATCTGAAGAGATTATAGTCGAAAACTTTCCTAAAATAGGAAAGGAAATAGCCACCCAAGTCCAGGAAGTGCACAGAGTTCCAGGCAGGATAAACCCAAGGAGAAACACGCCAAGACACACAGTAATCAAACTGACAAAAACTAAAGACAAAGAAAAATTATTAAAAGCAACAAGGGAAAAACAACAAATAACATACAAGGGAACTCCCATAAGGTTAACAGCTGATTTCTCAGCAGAAACTCTACAAGCCAGAAGGGAGTGGCATGATATATTTAAAGTGATGAAAGGGAAGAACCTACAACCGAGGTTACTCTACCTAGCAAGGATCTCATTCAGATCCGATGGAGAAATCAAAAGCTTTACAGACAAGCAAAAGCTAAGAGAATTCAGCACCACCAAACCAGCTCTACAACAAATGCTAAAAGAACTTCTCTAAGTGGGACACACAAGAGAAGAAAAGGACCTACAAAAACAAACCCAAAACAATTAAGAAAATGGTCATAGGAACATACACATCGATAATTACCTTAAACGTGAATGGATTAAATGCTCCAACCAAAAGACACAGGCTTGCTGAATGGATCAAAAACAAGACCCACATATATGCTGTCTACAAGAGACCCACTTCAGATCTAGGGAAACATACAGACTGAAAGTGAGGGGATGGAAAAAGATATTCCATGCAAATGGAAATCAAAAGAAAGCTGGAGTAGCTATACTCATATCAGATAAAATAGACTTTAAAATAAAGAATGTTACAAGAGACAAGGAAAGACACTACATAATGATCAAGGGATCAATCCAAGAAGAAGATATAACAATTATAAATACATATGCACCCAACACAGGAGCACCTCAATACATAAGGCAACTACTAACAGCTATAAAAGAGGAAATCGACAGTAACACAATAATAGTAGGGGACTTAAACACCTCACTTACACCAGTGGACAGATCATCCAGACAGAAAATTAATAAGGAAACAGAAGCTTTAAATGACACAGTAGACCACACATAGATTTAATTGATATTTATAGGATATTCCATCCAAAAACGGCAGATTACACTTTCTTCCCAAGTGCACATGGAACATTCTCCAGGATAGATCACATCTTGGGTCACAAATCAAGCCTCAGTAAATTTAAGAAAATTGAAATCATATCAAGCATCTTTTCTGACCACAACACTATGAGGTTAGAAATCAATTACAGGGAAAAAAACATAAAAAACACAAACACATGGAGGCTAAACAATACGTTACTAAGTAAACAAGAGATCCCTGAAGAAATCAAAGAAGAAATCAAAAAATATCTAGAGACAAATGACAACGAAAACACGATGATCCAAAACCTATGGGATGCAGCAAAAGCAGTTCTAAGAGGGAAGTTTATAGCAATACAATCCTACCTCAAGAAACAAGAAAAATTTCAAATAAACAATCTAACCTTACACCTAAAGGAACTAGGGAAAGAAGAACAAACAAAACCCGAAGTTAGTAGAAGGAAAGAAATCATAAAGATCAGAGCAGAAATAAATGAAATAGAAACAAAGAAAACAATAGAAAAGATCAATAAAACTAAAAGCTGTTTCTTTGAAAAGATAAACAAAATTGACAAATCTTTAGCCAGACTCATCAAGAAAAAGAGGCAGAGGACTCAAATCAATAAAATCAGAAATGAAAAAGGAGAAGTTACAACAAACACCATAGAAATACAAAGCATCCTAAGAGACTACTACAAGCAACTCTATGCCAATAAAATGGACAACCTGGAAGAAATGGACAAATTCTTAGAAAGGTATAACCTTCCAAGAATGAACCAGGAAGAAACAGAAAATATGAACAGACCAATCACAAGTAATGAAATTGAAACTCTGATTAAAAATCTTCCAACAAACAAAAGTCCATGACCAGATGGCTTCACAGGTGAATTCAATCACACATTTAGAGAAGAGCTAACACCCATCCTTCTCAAACTCTTCCAAAATAATTGCAGAGGAATGAACAATACCAAACTCATTCTACAACGCCACCACCACCCTGATACCAAAACCAGACAAAGATACTACAAAAAATGACAATTACAGAACAAATCACTGATGAATATAGATGCAAAAATCCTCAACAAAACACTAGCAAACAGAATCCAACAACACATTAAAAGGATTGTACACTATGATCAAGTGGTATTTATCCCAGGGATGCAAGGATTCTTCAGTATATGCAAATCAATCAATGTGATACACCATATTAACAAAATGAAGACTAAAAACCATATGATCACCCCAATAGATGTAGAAAAAGCTTCTGACAAAATTCAACACCCATTTATGATAAAAACGCTCCAGAAAGTGGACACAGAGGGAACCTACCTCAACATAATAAAGGCCATATACAACAAACCCACAGCAAACATCATTCTCAATGGCGAAAAAATGAAAGCATTTCCTCTAAGATCAGGAAGAAGACAAGGATGTGCACTCTTGCCACTATTATTCAACATAGTTTTGGAAGTCCTAGCCACAGCAATCAGAGAAGAAAAAGAAATAAGAGGAATACAAATTGGAAAAGAAGAAGTAAAACTTTCACTGTTTGCAGATGACATGATACTATACATAGAGGATCCTAAAGATGACACCAGAAACCTACTAGAGCTCATCTATGAATTTGGTCAAAATTAATACACAGAAATCTCTTGCATTCCTATACACTAACAACAAAAGATCAGAAAGAGAAATTAAGGAAACAATCCCATTCACCACTGCAACAAAAAGAATAAAATACCTAGTAATAAACTTACCTAAGGAGGTAAAAGACCTGTATTCAGAAAACTATAAGACACTGATGAAAGAAATCAAAGATGACACAAACAGATGGAGAGATATACCATGTTCTTGGATTGGAAGAATCAATATTGTGAAAATAACTATACTACCTAAAGCAATCTAGAGATTCAATGCAATCCCTATCAAATTACCAATGATATTTTTCACAGAACTAGAACAAAAGATCTTAATATTTGTATGGAGACACAAAATACCCCAAATAGCCAAAGCAATCTTGAGGGAAATAAATAGCTGGAGGAATCAGACTCCCTGACTTCAGACTATACTACAAAGCTACAGTAATCAAGACAATATGGTACTGGCACAAAAACAGAAATATACATCAATAGAACAGGATAGAAAGCCCAGAGATAAACCCACGCACCTATGGTCAACTAATCTATGACAAAGGAGGCAAGGATATACAATGGAGAAAAGACAGTCTCTTCAATAAGTGGTGCTGGGAAAACTGGACAGCTACATGTAAAAGAATGAAATTAGAACACTCCTTAACACCATACACAAAAATTAACTCAAAATGGATTAGAGACCTAAATGTAAGACTGGACACTATAAAACCCTTAGGAGAAAACATAGGCAGAACACTCCTTGACATAAATCACAGCAAGATCTTTTTTGACCCACCTCCTAGACTAACGGAAATAAAAACAAAAATAAACAAATGGGACCTAATGAAACTTCAAAGCTTTTGCACAGCAAAGGAAACCATAAACAAGACGAAAAGACAACCCTCAGAATGGGAGAAAATATTTGCAAACGAATCAACGGACAAAGGATTAATCTCCAAAATATATAAACAGCTCATGCAGCTCAATATTAAAAAAAACAATCAACCCAATCAAAAAATGGGCAGAAGAACTAAATAGACATTTCTCCAAAGAAGACATACAGATGGCCAAGAAGCACATGAAAAGCTGCTCAACATCACTAATTTTTAGAGAAATGCAAATCAAAACTACAATGAGGTCTCACCTCACACCAGTTAGAATGGGCATCATCAGAAAATCTACAAACAACAAATGCTGGAGAGGGTGTGGAGAAAAGGGAACCCTCTTGCACTCTTGGTGGGAATGTAAATTGATACAGCCACTATGGAGAACAGTATGGAGGTTCCTTAAAAAACTAAAAATAGAACTACCGTATGACCCAGCAATCCCACTACTGGGTATATACCCGGAGAAAACCATAATTTGAAAAGACACATGCACCCCAATGTTCATTGCAGCACTATTTACAATATTCAGGACATGGAAGCAACCTAAATGCCCATCAACAGACGAATGGATAAAGAAGATGTGGTACATATATACAATGGAATATAACTCAGTCATAAAAAGGAAGGAAATTGGGTCATTTGTGGAGACACGGATGGACCTGGAGACTGTCATACAGAGTGAAGTAAGTCAGAGAAACAAATATTGTATATTAACTCTTATAGGTGGAATCTAGAAAAATGGTACAGATAAACAGGTTTGCAAGGCAGAAACAGAGACATAGATGTAGAGAACATATGGACACCAAGGGGGGAAAGCAGGGGGAGGGGGTTGTGGTGGGATGAATTGGGAGATTGTGATTGACATATATACACTAATATGTATAAAATAGATAACTAATAAGAACCTGCTATTTTAAAAAAAAATAGATACAGAAGGAAAAAAAAAAAAAAAGAGTTGCCCTCACTTACCTTTTCCATCATCTCACCTTCTTCTCACTCTCCAACATGGTGCAATCAGCCACGCTACCCCAGAGCTCCACTGAGACTGCTCTCACCAAGGTCCCCAACACTTGTCCACCATGTCACTGAATCTAATGACCACCCTTCATCCTCATCAAGGATGTAAGATCCCCGAGGCAGGGGATTTTGTCTGTTTTTTTGCTATTGCATCCCCACTACTAGAACAGTTCCTGGCACATAGTAGGTACTCAGTATATATCTGTTGAATGAATGGGTGAGTGAGTGAATCTCACTTGATTTCAGCAAGGCATTTTCACTACTGACCACTCCCTCCCTCTTGAAATGCATCCTTCACTTGGTTTCTAGAAAGCTATATACCACTGGTTCTCCTCCCACTCCTTACCCCTCCTGGGGACTCTATCTCCACCTTCTTTATGGTATCTACTTTCTTAGCCCGTCCATCAGATGCTCCTCAGGGCCCTGTCCTGGGCCCCATTCTCATTCATAACACTCTCTTCCTGGACCATCTCATTTATTCCCTAAGCCTCAGCTACCCCTTGGAGACGGCAGTACTGTTCAGGCTGCCCTATGTCCATTCCTCATTTGTCTCTAAGAACATCTGGATCACCCTCTGGAGAGCTGCCCTTCCCCACCCTACCCTGCCCCAGGGTCAGCCAATCAGAACGCCACATGCCCTTAGCCAGAGTAAATGGTTCGGGGATGGTCCTGGACCCAACACAAGCCAGTAGAAGTCTGGCCCAGGCTTTGAATGGTTGGCAATGAGCAGTTCTCCCTCTTCCACTGAACTCAGAGTTATAAGGACGTGGCCCTCTTCCCTCCCTAGGAGGAAAGCATGCTTAGGAGTTCCGCCAGGTCATAAGAAAGCAAAGTAAAAAGATGAGGGAGACCAGGAACTAATGACTCATGTGAGACCCTCGGTCCAGCTATGCTTGAAGAACCCAACCCCAGGAGGTTTTAATTAAACGACCCAATAAATTCCATTTTTTCTTATGCCAGTTTGTGTTGGAGCCTGTTGTGTATAACCAGCAGCCCCAGCTAGAATAATCACTGCCAGGCCTATGTCACCAGGCCTAACTCCACCCTCAGCATCAGACCCACAATGGCCTATGGACATTTTTTATGACCTCTACCACATGGACATGCTGCTGGAACACACTGAATCAACACCTGAGCCCAGAGCCCCTCACCATGTGCATGACCAGCCAACGCCCTCCCACACACTGTTTTCAGCCCACCTGTTAGACCCCCTGTCTAACAACCACATTGTTGTAACACTTGTAACCTTGACTTCCTCTCCATTAGGGTCCCACCTGATTCCTGAAAACAGAAATTCAGGAAGCTTCAGTAGGGAAGCTCATGCCCAAGGTGTCTGCTATCAATTCCTTCCCTCCCCAGACACGCATGCCATTCCCCTGCTGAAAGGTGGGGCCTATTCCTCCCCTCCCCTTAAATCTGCTCTAGCTTTAGTGGTTAGTTTTCCCAATAGAATGCAGGGGTCGTGATGTTCTAGGACTTCTGAGGCTAGGTCATCATAAGCCTTTCAGCAGCCACTGCCAGGGAAGAAGTCCAACTATCCTGAGAAGGCCATGATGTAAGGAAGCCCAAGCTAATGAAGAGAAGGTATGATGCCAACTAGCCCCCAGGTGTTCTAGCCATCCCAGCCAGGTGCTAGACAGATGGGTAGAAAAGCCATTCTTGGACATCCCAGCCCCAGCAGATAACAAATGGAGAAGAACCAACATTCAAAATATATGGACCCAGCCATCTTTAACCTTTGAGCCACCCAAGCTGAGGCCCCAAACATTATGGAAAGGTGGCACCTTTCCACCGTGCCCTGCCCTAATTTCCAACCCACAGAATCACGAACATATAGAGCAGTTGTTGGTTGATGCTACTAGATTGGGGGTAGCTTGTTATGCAGCAAAAACTAACTGAACCACTCAGATATTGCTTACCTTTGCCAGGCCATCCCTGAGATCTAACTAACTCCAGCCTCTTCTCTCTAAGGGAGCCCTGGCCAGAAAAACCTCTCTCGTAGAACCGAAATGAAGTTGTCATGTTGCCTATCTGACTCCCTTACTTACCATGGCATGTACTCCTCCGGGGCTCGGCACAGTGTCTAGTGCTAAGATATCAGTGTGTATCTGATGAAGAAATGAATGAATGAAAGCCAGGAGGGCTGTGTGCCACTGCCCTCTGCAGGAATGCTCTAAGAACCCTAGAACTAGCCGAGTCTTCGGGGGCTCCACACAAGGAAGAAGGACCGCAAGTGTTATTATAATAATAGCGACAGGTTCCAAGCCTGGTAATCATTAACTATCCCCAGGAGAGCTAGTTAGCTAGCAAAGAAGAAAGGCCCCTCCCCGGGGCTGGGAGTGCTGGTGCCCTGATGGCACTTGGCTTCAAACTGAACTCCCCACGCCTTCTCACACAGCCTCTCTGTCTATAAAATTGGTGGTTTCTATAGAAACAGAAGCACTGTAGTAAAGCAAAGGGAAAATCATACATTCTGTCAGCGTACAGAGATCAGTCCTGCTCTTATACGGGGCCAGGACTCTTTCACGCTTTATTTTTGAGCATCTCAACTTTCATTTCCATCCCAGCCGTTTCATCTCATATTTATGAGGCTCCTGCGCTGGTAATCTCGTCCCTCCTCGCCTAGCTGCTTTTGTTAACTATGACCACAGGCAGAAAAGTCTGTGGAAGCAGTGTGGCATCCCCAGCATCCCTTTGGGGTACCAACAGCTCCAAACCCCAAGCTCAGAGGCAGAGCCAGGCTGATTGGTGTGCTGGGTAGCACCCGGGATGGTGGACAGAGACCCTTGGTGAGGCTCTACAGCCCCCCAACTGGACCTTATGAAAATCGCTCTGTAATCGGGTACTTGTTTTACATGCCTACACCTTAGCTTAGACAGTCTCCAAGCTCATAAATATTAATATGTCTGCAATCTCTGTTTTGCACCCCAAAGCGCACGTAGCTTTCTAACAGGCAAGGGATTAGAACTTAGCTTGTATTTGAATTACTCATGCTGCCTCTGATCATCTATGAAGAAAATTAGAAAAAGCACAGGTTGTATTTTAATATTTTAGATGAAGGTCCGAATTTTGAGACACATGTTAACTCATGAAAAGTGCCTACTTTTATCTTGATTCACTCTTAGAAAAAGAAATCATATGATGTTTTCTGCATCAAAGAGCCCTTTTACATTACTTATTTGAGTCTGACCTAATAGCACTAAATGTGTTTTGCCTTTTTCCTGCTCTGATAAGTGATCGATTAGATGGACAAGAATAAGGAGACAGATGAATGAGGGGGATAAAGGATGAATGGATGGGTGGGTAGATGGATGGATGAATGGGGCGATGGGTGAGATGGATGGAGAGATGGGGAATGGATGGATGGATGGATAAGCAAATCACGTTGACCAGGATAATTTTTCTAAAATGTAAATATAATCAACCATTTATTCATTCACAACATTTTTGAGCACCTACTATGTGCCAGGCATGATGTTCAGCAGTGGATATTTGAGATAAGGTCCCAATCCTTGATTTCAATGTCTTTGGAGTAGGAAATGGGCTGAAGGAAACACGAGTGAGCGCAGGGACAGTCATGCAGTGTCTCTCACAATGGTCCCAGTGACAGCTGATGGTAGCTTGGCCCAGGATGACAGCAGTGGATACAGGGAGGCAGAAGTAGATTCAAGATTTATCAGCGGGCCTTGATGACTGACTGAGTCACACAGCCCTGAGTCTAACCCACTTACAGGCTGTAGAAGCCTCAATTTCCTCAGCTGTAGATGGCAGATAATCCCTCCAACCTCCTAAAGTTGCTATGAGGAATAGATGAGATGAAAGAGCCAGAGGCAGGGCCTGGCCAAGAGAACATTTTTAAGACCCCAAACTTTCATTTTAGGGAGAGACATTCAGACACCTGGTTCTAGCCCCCAGACTATGAGCCATGAGGAACACTAGAAGCTGTCAGGGGTAACGAGGAGGCAGAAGGTCAAGAGGGAGGACACAAAGGCAGAGCAAGCAGGGTCACACTGGCCACGCAGTGTCCAGCGCTGTCCCTCTCCTCCCCCAAGGCTTCAACCAGCTGCTGCCACAAGCCCGCTCCACACATATCACGCCACCCTCCTTAACCAGTGAAGCCTTTCCAGGACGCTGGGACCCATCCATCCCACTTGGGGGCAATCACCAAACCAGAACGTCCATGGAGCCAGAATCATGAGGCTGCACAGACCAAATTAGGTACTTCATGTCCTGCTCCATCAGAACCTTCCTGTGTCTCTTTATGTAGCCACAAAGCAAACAGAACAAAAGCACACCCCAGCTGCCTCACTAAGATCTTAGATGTGCTACTCCATTTGGTCCACAGGCCAAACCTGAGAGTGGGTTACAGAACAAGGGGTTTGGAAACAGATCTGCCAGTACCTTGCTGTATGACCTTGGGTAGACCGAACCTCTCTGACCATCTCCTTTCTTACCTTTCAAATGGATACAAAAGCACAAATTGCAAGCACCTAAAGAGAGGGTAGGTTTTCTTTAAATTTTAAAAAATTCAACTTTTTAAAAATCTTGGGCTGGATAAATAGTGCCTTGGTAGACACTTTCATGGCCTTCCAACTCACGACTGAAATAGGTCCCTTTTCCACCAGCTTTATTCTTTTCAGCACCACTCCTTCCTCTGCAGAACCTACAAATACAGTTGGACGGAGCCAACTGAAAAGAGAGTACGAGGTGGAGGGAAAAAAAGAAAATCCAAATCAAATGGCAGTTCCCTTATTTGGGAGGCTGCACGAAGGTGGGGAAGGGTGGACAGAGCCGTCCTCTCCTCCAGTGCCAAGCTCTCCATTAGCAAGCCCATGGCAAGGCAGGCATGGCCACCTCCAGTGTGTAGATGAGAAGACTTAGGCTCAGAGATGTTAAGAAACTTACCCACAGTCACACAGCTCAGTAAGAGGTGAAGCCAGGATTTGAAAGCAGGTTTATCTGAGTCCACACGCACTGCCGTCCCCAGTTAAATCATGCAGGATAAAAGCATCGGTGAGTCAGCAGTTAAACCACACTTTACTGCTTATTTGAAGGAGAATTTGAACGACCTCTGCTTCTGTGGGGCAAGTGTTCTCTCACCTCCACGTGCAGTGAGCCACTGTCGAATAGAGTCTAGCAGACTCCTAAAAGATGCTCTGGCCCCAGGATTCAGAGGAGTCATCAATCTGAGGCTTCCCAGATGACTGAGTCTGTCTAGACCAGGGTTTCTCAATCTTGCATTGCTGGCGTTTTGGACTGGATAATTCTCTGTTGTGGAGACCTGTCCTGTGCTTCGTAGGATGTTGAGCAGCACACCTGTCCTGTACCCACCAGATGCTACGGGTACTTCTCCCAGTTGTGGCAACCAAAAATCTCTCCAGACATTGCCAAATGTCCCCTGAGACAAAATTGCCCCCATTTGAGAACCACTGCCCTGGGTGGATGTATCACACCCTGAGAGATCACACTTGCGCCAGAGAAATATCACAGGGGCCATGGGGCCTCCAAGACCTCTCGCATAGGATAGGATGGCTGCACCGTGGTGTGGTCACGCAGGCTGACGCTAGGCCTTCTGCACTGCACACTGTGAACCCAAGCCTGTCAGAGTTGGTGGGTCTCAGAGGGACTAACTTAATGGATCCAACTCACAAGAGGCTGATGTATAACTTAGATTCCAGGGTACTACTTTTCCAGGAGAAACAGACCTTTCAAGCACACCAGATTTTCACACTATCTGATCAGCACATTCTTCCCTAGAGAGAACTATGGGGAAACAGAACCATGACGAGGCCACTGTTTGGTGAGAAGAACTTGAAGGAGGGATTGTTGGAAGACATGCGGGAGTCCTTCTAGGCAGAAGCTCCCTCCCCTGGTTGGGGATGGGAGCAAGCATCCTAGCATGCCGTATTCATTTCTGTATCTCCCATTGTTAAATGATAACCTAGTGGTACAGGCAACAGTTTGCCGATCAGACAGGTCTTATGGCCTGGGGGTTCCAGGAAGGGGAGGGCTGCATGTTATACATGTCTTCAGAAGATGCACAGCCCATGTGTGTTTGCTTCCTTTACCATTTGCAGTCTCCTTCTTGAAAGAAAGGGGTCGGCGGGGGAAGAAAGGAGGCAAAAGAGACTTCCCGCTACAGAAGGAAAACAGAATAGGCTCTAGAGAGGCTGCAATATCTCCCTCGAATCCGGCCTGAGCTGGGCAGTGGATCCAGGCTTCAAATGATGCTAGTTACCCACTTCTTTCTGGATCACCTCTGTCCAAGGAGATCTTGGAATCACTGTACTAGGAGAAGATGGAGGAAGAGACGAGAGGAAGGGAATGAGGAGGGAGGAGAGGAGAGCAGAAGGGGATAAAGGTAGGATGTGAGAGAGAGAGAGAGCGTGGAGGATAAGGAAGGACAGGAAAGAGGGCCTCTACACACAAGCTCATTCTCTACGGACAACAGGAGCCTAAGACACGCTGCATACTCTGTGCCCCTCTTAACGAGTCACAACGCACATGGCCATTTCAGCATAAATCATGTGAATAATCGCCATTAACATTTACTGAGCTTTTAGTGTGTTCCACACGTTATTCTCCACACTTATGTGTATCAACACCGTTAATCCTTACCGATGACTCTATGAGACACAGAGACATTAAATAACTCGGTCAGTCTATGTGACTAGCCAGTTAGTCAAGGTGCAGGGCAGGGAAACAAGGCAATTCACAGACCCTGAGAAGTCCTGCGTCAAAAGCCCACAGGACCAGAACTTCCCGCCCTTGCTTTTTTGTGTCTGTTTGGTTGTTGTTGCAGTTCTTGTTTTTGCAAGCAGCACCGTTTAACAGGCTGTAGAACATTCTAGAAAGCACGCTCTAGAACAATGGAGGTTTTGGTTCACCCTACTACCTGCATATCTGATGCCTTCATAAAATGAGCCTAAACTGTTGTGACTTAAAGGCATAACTCTAATTAGTATGATGATTATTAACATTTTGTTATTATATCATCAACCTATTTGTATTTAAATTCTACATTTAAATTTCGTAAATTTGTATTTATAAATCATAAATCTGTATTGATAAATATAAACTATAAGTTTATAATTGTAAATAATTATAAATCATATGAAAATATATGTATATTAAAATACATTATATTTATATTAAAATAAAATATAATTTATATTCTACTTACTTTTACACATTATATAATTTTAAATTATATATTTTAAATATTATAACAAATTTATATTATAATAAGTTAAAATATAAATTAATACATATAAATATTATTGAGCTATGAAACGTCCCCATAAGGAAAGTACTTAGATTGTTGTACCCAATTACCAGATGGAGAGGTGAAGGCTCCCTAAGATTATCTGACCTGCTCAGGATCCCAGACAGCAAGCTATAGGGCCGGCCCAAGAACGAAGGCTGATGTAACACACTCTCACTAAGATTGGATTCAATGCCAGGGCAGCAAAAGCAAGAGAAAAGGAGAAGTGAAGCAGGGAAGGAGGGAAAACCAACACAGAACGGTGCATCCCTAAGCGGGCCACAGCCTCACAAGATAATGCAGCCAGTAGCGTGGGTGCAGCTGTGTGGAGCCGCTCTGCCTTGGAAAGTTCCTTCCAAGAAAGGAAGGGAGAGGAATTGATCTGCTGCCCTGTTTCCGGGCTCTCTCACTGAAGTCTGTCCTGCAGAGAGTTCTGACTCCTGGATGCACAGGCTGTGATACCCAAGTCCCTCCAGGCAGCCCTTGGAAAAAGAGGCTCACACTTCACTCTAGAGGGCTCATCCAAGCCCTGTCTGCTCAAGCTTGGGCACCAAAGATGCTGCACCTTCCACCATGGTGGGTACAGTACACTGAGCAAGAAGTCAAGGCCGGGGGGCCAGACAGGCCCAAGAGAATGTGGTAGGCACATAAACTGAGTCCAGGACACCCACTGTCTTAGCCCATTCAGGCTGCCATAACAAAATACCACAGACTGGATGACTTATAAACAACAGAAATCTACTTCTCACAGTGTTGGAGGCTGGGGAGTCCAATATCAGAACACTGACAGATTCTGTGTATGGTGAGAACCCACTGTAACTTCACACAGCAGGAGGGGGTGTGGGATTTCTCTGGGGCCTCTTTTATATAGCACATGAGGGTGACCTAATCACCTGCCAAAGGTCCCACCTCCAAACACCATCACACTGGACAGCAGGATTCAACACATGTATTTGGGGGGAAACATTCAGACCACAGCACCCAGGTCTTTGAATTAAGAGCAAGCGCTCCCTCATTCAGTGGCAAAAAACATTCGACTTATCAAAGATCCCAGTGACCGCGGCACCTGTATCTAAACGACCTGTTGAAAATGCAGATTCCCCCGGCCACACCCTGGAACTAAAGGAGCAGCTTCATTCAGGGATGGGACCATGGAATCCATGTACTTTTAACAAGCTCCCATAGTGACTTTTGTGCACACTAAATTCCAGAAGCAGCTAGAACAGCACCATGAACTGCCCTGAGCATGCCTCAACTCCCCGACTCGCTTCAAGGGAGAAAAATCGAAACCCAGAAGGGATTAACTACAGATCAACAGAACAGAGCAATGAACTACACAGAAGGTCAAGTCCATGGTGCACAGAAGCACGCAGGAGAGGACGGTCCGCGAGGCAAGCCAACGTAACTAGGGGCCCTAGCAAACGTCACTTGCCCATAAATATTTATAAAAACAGGTCTCCTGGATACAAAAGGAAGTTAATTTTTCATATAGCTGTAGGAAAACTAAATTTGTTTTTAATATCATACTCTACATCGATTTGATATTCTATTTCTTTTTTGAGCAACCAAAAGACTCCATCTCTATTTACCTTTTTCTGTATGAGTGATGCTGTAGCCAAGAAAGGCCAGAGTGAACTTTCTCTCCTCGGGGATAATGACAAACTTCTGATTCTTCTCCAGTAAGACTGTCCCTTGGTTCTCACAGCCCTAGCTGACATCAAATGCCACTTAATGGAGAAAAATGACACAGGGTGAGGTTGTCATGGAAAGGGGGCCTCCAATGTCAGTCCCATGTGTGAGACTCTGTCACTTGTGAAGACTTTCATTAATAAACTTTCTACCAGGTACTGTTCCTCTGGAATATACCCACCTCTGGAAATTTTTAACAAGCTCACATTTAATTTCCTTTTTCATTAATTAATTTTTGTGTTAATCTCATCCATTAGCACCTAATACCTCCCAATTACACATTATAAGCTCAGAGGAAAGCTGATAATTGAGACCGTCCCAGGATTCCAGGAGTGCCCTGCTCAGAATGTCTGCTTTAATTAGGTTTTCATTAATTACTTTTTTAAATCAATTAATATTTTGTTCTTTCAGCCCAAGACGTGCAATCTCCACATCAACCACTCTTAAATGACACATCATTTATTGTAGTCAGTCAAGCAGTCAATAAGTCACCCTTTGGGTGTGTTTCACCCCAAAACATGAAAGTTTAGGCAAGCTGCGAATAAAAAGAAAGAAGCAAAGGTGATAGCTGGTCCAACCAACTCAACTGCAGATAGCGATCTGATGCCCAGAGAGGAAAGCGGCCTCACCAACCTCTCAGAATGTCCGTCTAGAATATTTCTCTCACCTTCACCTGTTTCCTGTACCTCCCCCAAGCTCATTACTAAGGTGAATATATAATTTATCATATTTCACAGGACACTTCTGAGAGAGAAGAGAACTGTTATTAATAATTATAGGGGCGCTCCAGGATTGTAATGAGTTGCAGCAGGGATAAGGGAGGATGGGGGTGTCGGCTGCTTCTTCTAGAGGCTAGGGAATGCAGCTGGACCTGGAACCAAAGCAGGCTCTCCATATCGACCAGGCCCAGAAGACAACACCCTGCTGGAGGACTGAGAAGACAGCAGAAGGCTGGCCACCCTGTGCCTTTGGTTGGAGAGTTTAACCCATTTACACGTAAGCCGTGTGGCTGACAGGGTCTTGGTGCTCCAGCCAGGTGTCAGGCCTGTGCCTCTGAGGTGGGAGAGCCAAGTTCAGTACACTGGTCCACCAGAGTCCTCCCGGCCCCACGTAACATCAATCAGCGAAAGCTCTCCCTGAAATCTCCATCTCAACGCTAAAACCCAGCTCCACTCAGTGACCAGCAAGCTCCAGTGCTGGACACCCCATGCCAAACAATAGCAAGACAGGAACACAACCCCACCCATTAAAAGAGAGACTGACTAAAATCATAATAAGTTCACAGACACCCCAAAACACACCACCGGATGCGGTCCTGCCCACCAGAAAGAAAAGATCCAGCCTCATCCACCAGAAAGACAAGATCCAGCCTCATCCACCAGAACACAGGCACTAGTCCCCTCCACCAGGAAGCCTACAGAACCCACTGAACCAACCTTAGCTGCTGGGGGCAGACACCAAAAACAACGGGAACTACGCACCTGCAGCCTGTCAAAAGGAAACCACAAACATAGTAAGTGAAGCAAAATGAGACGACAGAGAAATACATGGCAGATGATGGAGCAAAGTAAAAACCCGCCACACCAAACAAATAAAGAGGAAATAGGCAGTCTACCTGAAAAAGAATTCAGAGTAACGATAGTAAAGATGATCCAAAATCTTGGAAATAGAATGGAGAAAATACAAGAAACGTTTAACAAGGACGTAGAAGAACTAAAGAGCAAACAAACAATGATGAACAACACAATAAATGAAATTAAATTCTCTAGAAGGAACCAATACAGAACAACTGAGGCAGAAGAATGGATAAGTGACCTGGAAGATAAAATAGTGGAAATAACTACCACAGAGAAGAATAAAGAAAAAAGAATGAAAAGAAATGAGAACAGTATCAGAGACCTCTGGGACAACATTAAACACACCAACATTCGAATTATAGGGGTCCCAGAAGAAGAAGAGAAAAAGGGACTGAGAAAATATTTGAAGAGATTACAGTTGAAAACTTCCCTAAAACGGGAAGAAAATAGTCAATCAAGTCTAGGAAGCACAGAGAGTCTCATACAAGATAAATCTAAGGAGAAACACGCCAAGACACATATTACTCAAACTATCAAAAATTAAATACAAAGAAAAAATATTAAAAGCAGCAAGGGAAAAGCAACAAATAACATACAGAGGAATCCCCATAAAGTTAACAGCTGATTTCTCAGCAGAAACTCTGCAAGCCAGAAGGGAGTGGCAGGACATATTTAAAGTGATGAAAGGGAAACACCTAAAACTAAGATTACTCTACCCAGCAAGGATCTCATTCAGATTCAACAGAGATATTAAAACTTTACAGACAAACAAAAGCTAAGAGAATTCAGCACCACCAAACCAGCTTTACAACAAATGCTAAAGGAACTTCTCTAGGCAGGAAACACAAGAGAAGGAAAAGACCTACAATAACAAACCCAAAACTACTAGGAAAATGGTAACAGGAACATACATATCAATAATTACCTTAAATGTAAATGGATTGAATGCTCCAACCAAAAAACATAGTCTGGCTGAATGGATACAAAAACAAGACTCGTACATATGCTGTCTACAAGAGATCCACTTCAGACCTAGGGATACATACAGACTGAAAGTGAGGGGATGGAAAAAGATATTCCATGCAAATGGAAATCAAAAGAAAGCTGGAGTAGCAATTCTCATATCAGACAAAACAGACTTTAAAACAAAGAGTATTACAAGAGACAAAGAAGGACACTACATAATGATCAAGGGATCAATCCAAGAAAAGGATATAACAATTGTAACTATTTAGGCACCCAACATAGGAGCACCTCAATACATAAGGCAAATGCTAACAGCCATAAAAGGGGAAATCGACAGTAACAGCATCATAGTAGGGGACTTTAACACCCCACTTTCACCAATGGACAGATCATCCAAAATGAAAATAAATAAGGAAACACAAGCTTAATATGACACATTAAACAGATGGACTTAATTGATATTTATAGGACATTCCATCCAAAAACAACAGAATACACTTTCTTCTCAAGTGCTCATGGAATATTCTTCAGGATAGATCATATCTCGAGTCACAAATCAAGCCTTGGTAAATTTAAGAAAATTGAAATCATATCAAGTATCTTTTCCAACCACAATGCAATGAGACTAGATATCAATTAAAGGAAAAAAAGTGTAAAAAATACAAACACATGGAGGCTAAACAATACACTACTAAATAACCAAGAGATCACTGAAGAAATCAAAGATGAAATCAAAAAATACCTAGAAACAGATGACAATGAAAACACGATGACCCAAAACCTATGGGATGCAGCAAAAGCAGTTCTAAGTGGGAAGTTTACAGCAATACAATCCTACCTGAAGAAACAAGAAACATCTCAAATAAACAACCTAACCTTACACCTAAAGTAATTACAGAAAGAATAACAAAAAACCCCAAAGTTAGTAGAAGGAAAGAAATCATAAAGATCAGATCAGAAATAAATGAAAAAGAAATGAAGGAAACAATAGCAAAGATCAATAAAACTAAAAGCTGGTTCTTTGAGAAGATAAACAAAATTGATAAGCCATTGGCCAGACTTATCAAGAAAGAAAGGAAGAAGACTAAAATCAACAGAATTAGAAATGAAAAAGGAGAAGTAACAACTGACATTATAGAAATACAACGGATCATGAGATATTACAAGCAACTATATGCCAATAAAATGGACAACCTGGAAGAAATGGACAAATTCTGAGAAAAACACAACCTTCCAAGACTGAACCAGGAAGAAATAGAAAATATAAACAGACCAATCACAAGCACTGAAATTGAAAGTGTGATTAAAAATCTTCCAACAAACAAAAGCCCAGGACCAGATGGCTTCACTGGTGAATTCTATCAAACATTTAGAGAAGAGCTAACACCCATCCTTCTCAAACTCTTCCAAAATATAGCAGAGGGAGGAACACTCCCAAACTCATTCTACAAGTCGCCACCATAACCCTGATACCAAAACCAGACAAAGATGTCACAAAATAAAGCAAACTACAGGCCAATATCACTGATGAACAGAGATGGAAAAATCCTCAACAAAATACTAGCAAACAGAATCCAACAGCACATTAAAAGGATCATACACCATGATCAAGTGGGGTTTATCCCAGGAATGCAAGGATTCTTCAATATACGCAAATCAATCAATGTGATAAACCATATTAACATACTGAAGGAGAAAAACCATATGATCATCTCAATAAATGCAGAAAAAGCTTTTGACAAAATTCAACACCCATTTATGATAAAAACCCTCCAAAAAGTAGGTATAGAGGGAACTTAACATAATAAAGGCCATATATGACAAACCCACAGCCAACATCGTTCTCAATGGTGAAAAACTGAAACCATTTCCTCTAAGATCAGGAAAAAGACAAGGTTGCCCACTCTCACCACTATTATTCAACATAGTTTTGGAAGTCCTAGCCACAGCAATCAGAGAAGAAAAAGAAATAAAAGGAATCCAAATTGGAATAGAAGAAGTAAAGCTGTCACTGTTTGCAGATGACATGATACTACACATAGATCATCCTAAAGATGGTACCAGAAAACTACTAGAGCTAATCAGTGAATTTGGTAAAGTAGCAGGATACAAAATTAATGCACAGAAATCTCTTGCATTCCTATACACTAATGATGAAAAATCTGAAAGAGAAATTAAGGAAACACTCCCATTTACCACTACAACAAAAAGAATAAAATACCTAGGAATAAACCTACCTAAGGAGACAAAAAACCTGTATGCAGAAACTGTAAGACGCTGATGAAAGAAATTAAAGATGATACAAACAGATGGAGAGATATACCATGTTCTTGGATTGGAGAATCAACACTGTGAAAATGACTATACTACCCAAAGCAATCTCCAGATTCAACACAATCCCTATCAAATTACCAATGGCATTTTTCACAGAACTAGAAAAAAAACTTTCACAATTTGTATGGAAACACAAAAGGCCCCAAATAGCCAAAGAAATCTTTTTTTTTTAATTTATTTTTGGTATATGAACATCTAGTTGCCTATATATTCTTTTTTTTTCCCATATTTATTTATTTATTTATTTATTTATGGCTCTGTTGGGTCTTCGTTTCTGTGCGAGGGCTTTCTCTAGTTGTGGCAAGCGGGGGCCACTCTTCATCACGGTGCGCGGGCCTCCCACTATCACGGCCTCTCTTGTTGCGGAGCACAGGCTCCAGACGTGCAGGCTCAGAAGTTGTGGCGCACGGGCTTAGCTGCTCCGCGGCATGTGGGATCTTCCCAGACCAGGGCTCGAACCCGTGTCCCCTGCATTAGCAGGCAGTTTCTCAACCACTGCGCCACCAGGGAAGCCCCAAAGAAATCTTGAGAAAGAAAAATGGAGCTGGAGGTATCAGGCTCCCTAACTTCAGACTATACTACAAAGCTAGAGTAATCAAGTAGTATGGTACTGGCATAAAAACAGAAATATAGATCAATGGAACAGGATAAAAGCCCAGAGATAAACCCACGTACATATGGTTATCTTATCTTTGATAAAGGAGGCAAGAATATACAGTGGAGAAAAGACAGCCTCTTCAGTAAGTGGTACTGGGAAAACTGAACAGCTACATGTAAAAGAATGAAATTAGAACACTCCCTAACACCATACACAAATATAAACTCAAAATGGATTAAAGACCTAAATGTAATAAGGCCAGACACTATAAAACTCTTAGAGGAAAACATAGGCAGAACACTCTATGACATAAATCACAGCAAGATCCTTTATGACTCACCTCCTAGAGAAATGGAAATAAAAACAAAAACAAACAAACGGGACCTAATGAAACTTAAAAGCTTTTGCACAGCAAAGGAAACCATAAACAAGATGAAAAGACAACCCTCAGAATGGGAGAAAATATCTACAAACGAAGCAACAGACAAAGGATTAATCTCCAAAATATACAACCAGCTCAATATCAAAAAAACAAACAACCCAATCCAAAAATGGGCAGAAGACCTAAATAGACATTTCTCCAAAGAAGATATACAGATTGCCAACAAACACATGAAAGGATGCTCAACATCACCAATCATTAGAGAAATGAAAATCAAAACTACAATGAGGTATCACCTCACATGGGTCAGAATGGCCATGATCAAAAAATCTACAAACAATAAATGCTGGAGAGGGTGTGGAGAAAAGGGAACCCTCTTGCACTCTTGGTGGGAATGTAAATTGATACAGCCACTATGGAGAACTGTATGGAGGTTCCTTAAAAAACTAAAAACAGAACTACCGTACGACCCAGCAATCCCACTACTGGGCATATACCCTGAGAAAACTGTAATTCAAAGAGTCATGTACCACAATGCTCATTGCGGCACTATTTACAATAGCCAGGACATGGAAGCAACCTATGTATCCATCGACAGATGAATGGATAAAGAAGATGTGGCACATATATACAATGGAATATTACTCAGCCGTAAAAAGAAACAATACTGAGTTATTTGTAGTGAGGTGGATGGACCTAGAGTCTGTCATACAGAGTGAAGTCAGTCAGAAAAACAAATACCATATGCTAACACATATATATGGAATCTAAAAAAAAAAGGTTCTGAAGAACCTAGGGGCAGGACAGGAATAAAGACACAGATGTAGAGAATGGACTTGAGGACACGGTGAGGGGGAAGGGTAAGCTGGGATGAAGTGAGATAGTGGCATGGACATATAGACACTACCAAATGTAAAATAGGTAGCTAGTGGGAAGCAGCCACGTAGCACAGGGAGATCAGCTGGGTGCTTTGTGACCACCTAGAGGGGTGGGATAGGGAGGGAGGGAGGGAGATGCAAGAGGGAGGAGATATGTTGATATATGTATACATAGAGCTGATTTACTCTGTTATACAGCAGAAACTAACACAACATTGTAAAGCAATTATATTCCAGTAAAGATGTTTAAAAAAAAAATGTAATGTGTACACCTTGATTGGGCCCTGGACTAAATAAATAACCAGCTCTATAAGACAAAAAAATAGTAATAATTATTATGCTGGGCAACAATAGACGCAAACCAGGACTGTCCTCAGCACACCAGGACATACTGTCACCCAACCCATCACCTCATGCCAGCTCGCTCTTCCCCTGGCTGTTAGCCTGTAAATCTCCTGAGAGAGAACCATTTCTTCAAGGTGGCAGCTCTGCCTTTGCTGCCTTAATAGAGCCCATATTTGCCTGAAACACCAACACTCATCAATTCATTATAATAATATGATACATCTGCAACTTCTGACCTCTTACTCTTCCCCCTTTCTGTCATTTGTGTGTGTGTGTTAATAACACTTAACAGGAGAAACAAAATACAAGTGTACAATACAGTACTGTTAACTACAGCCACAACGTTGTACAGCAGATCTCTAGACTTTATTCATCTTGCATAACTGAAACTTTATATCTGCTGTAGAGCAACCCCCCAGAATCCCCTCCCCATAATCCCTAGCAGTCACCATTCTAATCTCTGTTTCTATGAGTCTATTTTAGACACCTCAGTAATTGGAATCACGCAGCATTTGTTTTTCTGACTGGCTTATTTCACTGAGCATAATGTCCTTTCCATACAATGATGTTGTCACATACGGCAGGATTTCCTTCTTTTTTAAGGACGAAGAACATTCCATTGTATGTACATAGCACTTTTTCTTTATCCATTCATCTTTCAATGGACCTTAGGTTGTTTCCATATCTTAGCTATTGTGGATAATGCTGCAATGAACGTGAGAGCACATATGTCTCTTCGAGATCCTGATTTCAGTTCTCCTGGATATAAATCCAGAGGTGGGATTGCTGGATCATACGGTAATTCTGCTTTTAATTTTTTAAGAAACCACCACATTATTTCCCCTAGCAGCTGCACCATTTTATATTCCCACCAACAATGTACACATGTTCCCATTTCTTCACATCCTTGCCAACTTATCTTTTGATTTTTTGATAATAGCCACCCTAATGGGCGTGAGGAGACATCTCAATGGAGAAAGGACAGTCTCTTCAACAAATGATATTGGGAAAACAGGACACCTAGATGCAAAAGAATGAAACTGAACTTTATATTGCATCATACACAAAAATCAATTCAAAATGGATTAAAGATTTAAACATAAGAACTAGAATGTAAAACTCCTAGAAGAAAACATAGGGAGAAAGCTTCATGACATTGGACTTGGCAATATCTCAGATATGGCATCAAAAGCACAAGTAACAAAAGCAAAATTAGACCAGTGGGACTACATCAAACTAGAAAGCTTCTGCACAGCAAAAGGAACAATTACAGAGAGAAAAGGCAACTTACAGGATGGGAGAAAATGTTTGGAAAACATGTGTCTCATAAGGAATTAATATCCAAAATACATAAGGGACTCCTACAACTCAATAGCAAAAAAAAATAAAAACGATTTAAAAATGAAGAACCTAGGGGCAAGACGGGAATAAAGACGCAGACCTACTAGAGAATGGACTTGAGGACACGGGGAGGGGGACGGGTAAGCTGGGACAAAGTGAGAAAGTGGTAGTGTATATATGCACATATATACACTACCAAATGTAAAATAGATAGCTAGTGGGAAGCAGCCGCATAGCACAGGGAGATCAGCTCAGTGCTTTGTGACCAGCTAGAAGGGTGGGATAGGGAGGGTGGGAGGGAGGGAGACGCAAGAGGGAAGAGATATGAGGATATATGTATATGTATAACTGATTCACTTTGTTATAAAGCAGAAACTAACACACCATTGTAAAGCAATTATACTCCAATAAAAATGTTAAAAAAAAAAATGGGCAAAGGACTTGAACAGACATTTCTCCAAAGAAGGCATATACAAATTTGCAAAAAGCCCATGAAAAGATGTTTAATTTCACCAATAATCAGGGAAATGCAAAGCATTCCCACTTTCTGTCTCAGACTTTTTAGTTCACCAAGTATCTTTTTTCATGGTATATTTTACCATTTCCAACGATTATTTTATAAAATGTTACTGAATTGCACCAAACTTCTTCCCCTAAGATTAACCTAATGGTTAAGAGTGAATTGAAGTAAAACACCTGGATTTGAACTTACTAGCGAGGTATCTTTGAGCAGGTTTTCTTAAGCTGTCTGTGTCACAATTTTCTCATCTGTAAAATGGAGATAAAATAGCACCTACCTCCAAGGATTCTTACAAAGATTCGATGAGTTAATACACACAGTGCTTAAAAGAACATGCGGCTGAGAACTTCCTTGGTGGTCCAGTGGTAAAGAATCCGCCTTACAACGCAGGGGACTCAGGTTCGATCCCTGGTCAGGGAACTAAGATCCCACATGCCGCAGGGCAACTAAGCCCGGGCACCACAACTACCGAGCTCACGCGCCTCAGCTAGAGCCCGTGTGCCACCAACTACAGAGCCCATGTGCCCTGGAGCCCACGCCACAACTAGAGAAGAGAAAACCCGCACGCCACAAGTAGAGAGAAGCCCGGGCGCCGCAACTAGAAAGAAGCCCACGCACTGCAACGAAAGATCCCACATGCCTCAAAGAAGATCACGCGTGCCACAACTAAGACCTGAGGCAGCCAAAAATAAAATTAAATAAATAAATAAATAATAAATCTTAAAAAAAAATGTGGCTCATAAAAAGTGCTACATACATACTTGCTAAATTTAAAATTGTAATAAAAAGCTAAAGAAGCAGTGATGACCAAAAGAAATAACCTTAAACTAAATTCTAACCCTAAGTCAAGCAGAGTATCTCTTATTCAAGGAGAACAAAGGAAAAGCAAACCAGATTTGGTTAAGCACAGCTTCTGGTGCCAAGGACTAAGGTAAGTACTTTAAATGCTTCATCTTATTTAATCCACACAAAAGCCCTGGAAGGTAGGAGTTGTTACTATCCTCATTTTACAGATGAGGCAAAAGGGGCTCAGACAGATGCCGTGACTGGCCTCCACCATACCACAAAACCAAAGCCCCCAAGAATTGAGCCCAGATGGGACAACTAGAAAAAAAAAACCTAAAAAATGAAAAAGCAAAACCAACCTCAGTGTCAGGCTGACTTTCACCTGCTTGCATTCTCCTTGTTTCTAGCATCTATCAACACCTATACCCAGAGGGCCCTGCTTTGTCCGTTTAA
Source organism: Balaenoptera musculus (assembly GCF_009873245.2). Taxonomy (NCBI): domain Eukaryota; kingdom Metazoa; phylum Chordata; class Mammalia; order Artiodactyla; family Balaenopteridae; genus Balaenoptera; species Balaenoptera musculus. Next base: position 17,219,342 of record NC_045799.1, on the reverse strand, counting down.
AGCCAGGACCCCTGGACAAGCCCTTCCTTGGCTCTGTGAAGAGCTGACACTGGCTAGAACTTTCAGAAAGATGTCCTGAGCCCCAAGGAGGAATCTAAAGGGATCAAGCACAGGAGGCAGAGAACTGGTACCACTGCCACTGAACAGTGCTCAATCCTCCACGGGGAGCTCACTCCTGGACCACACCAGCCTACCCCATTGCTGGGATGGTGTGGCTTTCACCTCCGAGGGTTGGCCCACTTCCTGGCACCTGGTCCATCCCCCTCCACTAATAAAAAGCTCCAGTCCCCAGGTAACTAAGAGCACCTCTGAACCCTGGCCACCCAATCCACTTACTACCTACCAGGAGGTGATGCAGATACAGTCACTGACCAGGTCATATGTACATTTAATGTATAGTCATGTATATTTTGATAATGTTAGGAAAGTACTGCATTTAGCCAAACCAATAGAAGTATCCCCTCTCTAGGTAGGTGTAGTCATCAGACAACACCTGTCACCCTGCCCCCTCGCCCACACACTAATGTGCATGCACATGTACACACACACACACACACACACATATGCATACACATCTCTTAAACAACTGGCTTGAAAAAGCAGCAGGTAATACAGTGACACAAGCAGCCACTGCCTGGGTAATAGAATGTCTCAAACAGCATCCCAAATAACTCATTTCCCTATTTTTGGAGAACATACCAGGACAGGTAGAACAGGCCCCCATTTATAAATGACTACAAAAGAAAAATATAACCAATATGGTGCCTAGAAAGATATTCTGTAAATTAAACAAGAAAGAATAAAGTATGCAGGGAAAACAGACTTTTCTAAAATGATTTGTTGCATGAAATGCCATTAAATTTCAGACTAACTGCTTTGTGTTCTCCATAAATTCAAGAAAACCTGGTTTCTATGAAAAAAAAAAAAAGAAATTTAAAAAAACTGAGATAAACAGAGATAAAAAGGGACCTAGTTAAAAGGTTAGAGGGACTTCCCTGGTGGCACAGTGGTTATGACTCCACGCTCCCAATGCAGGGGGTCCGAGATCAATCCCTGGTCAGGGAACTAGATCCCACGTGCATGCCGCAACCAAGAGTTTGCATGCCACAACTAAGGAGCACACGGGCTGCAATTAAAGAGCTGGCGAGCCACAACCAAGAAGCCCACCTGCCACAACTAAGGAGCCCACCTGCCGCAACTAAGACCCAGTGCAACCAAATAAATAAATAAAATATTTTTTAAAATAAATAAAAGGCTAGAAAAAATTTAAATACAGGTAATTAAAAATAAAGAGGGTTCTGAAATTCAACAGTTGATCAGGGAACTTTAATGTATTTAAAAGCTATAAGTCTCAGAACCGAGGCTGTGGAATCCTGAAGCAGTGATACGCAGAATAAAACTTTCCAGAAATGAAGAAAAAAAGAAGTCGATGAAGATCCTTATAGTGTTTCTGATTCTCGAGGAACATAAAACCTTATTTTATCCCCCATTAAAAGCAAGTCTCCATATATTACAGTATCCTTGCTCAGAAATACTGGATATTTTAGTTACTTTATACAATAGGATGCTGCTTGGAAGGGAGTAGAATGGGTGTCCTGGGTAGAAGAAAGGATTAGCACAACATGTATCCACATAGCAGACACTTGAGAGAAATCAGAAAAGATGTGCAGCGGGGGAGAGGGGACAGGAGACAAAGAGAGGAAAACACACCAACTCAACTGCCTTCTCCAGGGGAGCATGGGTGAAGAGGGCCCTGCATGCATCAGGGAAGGGTACTGTGGTGACTGAATAATGCCCCCCTCAAAAAAATGTCCATATCTTAATGCCTAGAACTTGTGAATATGTTATTTACATGGCAAAAGAGACTTTGTAGCTGTAATCAAGTTAAGGATATTGAGATGGGGAAATTCTCCTGGGTTATCTGATGGGCCCCATGTAATCACAAGGATCCTTATAAGTAAAAGAGAGAAGGCAGAAGAGTCAGAGGAGATGTGATGACATACGCCGAGGTCTGAATATGGTGGCACCATGCACCAAGGCCTAGAGGAGCCACCTTGCCTGAAAGGGCAAGGAAACAGATCCCCCCTAGAGCCTCCAGAAGGAACACAACCCTGCTGACACCTTGATTTTAGGCTTCTGACCTCCAGAGCTGTAAGATAATAAGTCACTAAACTTGTGGTAACTTTGTTACAGCAGCCCTAGGAAACTAATACAGGTGCTTTACTGAAAAGAGGAATAGAGGGCAGAATTAACTCCAGCCTCTATATTTTATACCTACCTTACAGGCTCGATGCTTTCCTATCATCAGTTGAAGAACTAACATTGACTATGATATTAAATGTAGAATTTCCATAAAGAGAGTTCAAAGAGGACTGAGTCTTTGGCATATTGGGTAAGCCTGTCACTACAGGTACCAGTATAGATGAAAAGTTCCCATAATAAAATTACCAGAAAGAAAATGAGGAATATGAAAAACAAGAGAGATATATGGATAATGAGAATTCCTAAAACATAGATCACATTTAAAAAATAAGCTACACAGAATGTCCTAAATATCCTAAATAATAATTTTTCAAGCATAAAAGAAGAAAAAACAAGGTATCTATATGGGTAAACATTTATATAATTAAATGATAATGTCAGACATCTCCTCTACAATACTAGGCTGCAAAAGCTAATGATTAAATATTCACAGGGTTTGAAGCACTCTTTGCTCATATATGTCAGAAGCAAAAATATATTTACAAATGTAAAAGGACTCAGAAAGCACGTGCAGAAACACCACCACCACCATCCATCCACCCATTCCCTCTGCCAATGAACTTTCCTCAGGAAACTACTAAAATAAATACCCTAACCAAATAGGGGTAATTTTTTTTTTTTTAATGAGAATGGGTAGTTATATTTTCAAAGGCCTGGTAGTGAGCACCAAAACAAGCTAAATAGGGATTTTTCTTTAAAAATGATGTAAACACAGTTATAAACAATATAAATGCTATTACTAATTCTTTTCAAAAAGATATACAGACATATAATTTAAAATAATAATGATTAAATTAGAAACATGGATAAAAATCCCACATGGCATCCCAAATCCTCAGCAACTGAGGAAATGAATAAGGATTAAATAAGAATATAGAAAACTACACTACCTGCCCTGTCCTGCACAGAGAAAGCCAACAAAACATTTTGTATTTTGAAGGCAATTAGAAATAAGTTTTAGGAAAAGTTAAATTTAGGTTTGTTTTAAACACAGCTAAATGTATCCAATAGTGAGACTAAAAGCAGGATGTAACAGGAATACCGAATTGATAAACCAGGAATCAGCAATCTCGTTCTATAAAGGCCAGCTGGTAAATATTTTAGGCTTCTGAGATACATACAGTTATTGTCTGTATACGCTTTATTTTGTTTTGTTTTGCAACCATTTAAAAATGAAAAAGCCATTCATGGCCTGCGTGCTGTACAAAAATAGGCTGTAGGCTGGAAAGCCCTGTACTAGGGTTAAAAAGGAAGGGAGGTAGAAGAAAGAAAAATCTAAAAACAAGCAGAAGAAACAGAAAGTATCTAATAGAGATGATCAAAGTCAGACAAAATAGAGCAGTTGTGACATTCAGTATAAATGGCCTCAATTTCCCTAGTAAAAGACAATGACTCCCAGACTGAGTCCAAAAATCGAGTATAACTAAATATTTTCCATGAGACACAATCTTAAGCAATTACATTCAAAAAAGGTTAAATGTGAACGAATGGGCAGGTTTAATAGGCAACTATCAGTGGAAAAAATTCAGGTGTACCAATATCCATATCAAAGTAGAATTCAAAGACAAGGCATTAAATAATACAAAGGAAGTCATTTTACACTGATAAAAGATGTAATTCACAAAGAAATCCTATCATGACATTTTCTGAAGCAAGTAACACTGCACTGAAATATATGAAGCAAGCTGTTAGAAATCAAGAAATCAACAGAAACATGAGTAAGGCAATTTAACATACCTCTCTGACTTTGCCCAATCCAAAAGGCAAAATTTAAATAAGGATAAGGAAATGTAACCAGTATAATTATTAACATTGATATAAAAGACATAAACAAAACCTTTTTTTCCTACAGAGAATTCTTTTTACTGTGCTTTGAGTATTTTTCAAATGATGATTTAAAAATAATGATAATAATGCCCCAAAAGAACCTCAGCAGATAATTTTTAAGTGCTTTATAAGCTGTATTATCTGATCACAAGGCCAAAGATTAAGTAACACTTAACCACTGATAAATTTTAAAAGAGCAGAGAAGATGGAACACACCACTATTCATTTCACAAAAATTTCTATAATAATCATGACACAAAATCTGACCAAAATTGCAAAAAGTATGACTATAAACCAATATCACGTGTATAAATAAAAATTTTAAAAAGAATTAAGAAACCAAGTCCTATCATATATGAAAACAATAATGTAACAAGACTAAGTAAACTTCATTGCAGAAATTTAAGGATATTTCAACATGAATAAATCAACTGATATATTTAATCCAAGGAGAAATAAATTTTAAATTAAAAATTATACAAGTGAATCAATAGATGCCAAAAGATATCTGATTAGAATAAATATCCATTCTTTATTTAAATTCTTAGTAAAAGAGTTGCATTATCATTATTTGAAAGTCATTATCTACCTAGGAAAGCCAAGATAATCAATAGGAAAATCATTATAACTTACACACAAATTCAACAAGATAGCCAGCATAAAAGTAAAGAAACTCACAGCTTTATCATGTAATGTGATCAACCAATAAGAAAATACAAAGCTGGGGAAGAAGACATCCCATTTGTCATACATCCATGTATAAATACGTGAATGCATATAAGTACGTGAATGTGTAAGTATGTGAATGCGCGCAAATACACGTACACACAAAATGATATACACATTGTGCTTGTAATGTTTAACAACTGATTCTCATGGGAAAAAAGTCCTGGCTTATCACATTTGCTATAGATTTCTGTGGTTTAAATATTCCCACCACGATGGATTGAAAATGACCAACATGGTACCACTGAATGTAGAACTTGGAAGAGAGGTATAATGGGATACCATTATACAGTATTTCTACCTTACTGATATACAATAAACATAAACAATTCTGAGAACATAGATAATAATAAACATACAATAATAATAAAAAGTCATGAGCTTTCAGTATTTATTACCTTTGTTTTCTAATATAATTTATATGATTGTAATTTTATACCATTTAAGTTTTAAGAATGACTATGTTTAACAACCATCTTATCAAAGTTCTGAAATTTTAATAATCAACTCTTACAAGCAGGTATAGACTGGCTCCAGCACATCACTGTTTTAAAAAACCAATAATCTCAACCAGAAAGATTCAGTACTTGTAACAAATATTATTAAATTTCACTGAGAGCCATAAAATAAAACAACAGAAACATATCATGCTCATAGATGGGAAGACTTAATATGCTCAAAATACTGACTCTCTTTAGATTCATCTATGTATTTAAGAAATCACAAACAATATCCTGATTTAATTTGCTTTGGGGGCAATGGCTGTGGGGAGGGGAGAGGGGCTAACAAAGCTATCTTAAATTTGATCTGTAAAAATAAACATGCAAGAATACCTAGGTAGATTCACAGAAAGACAGACAAGATGAAAAGGCAGAGGGCTATGTACCAGATGAAGGAACAAGATAAAACCCCAGAAAAACAACTAAATGAAGTGTAGATAGGCAACCTTCCAGAGAAAGAATTCAGAATAATGATAGTGAAGATGACCCAGGACCTTGGAAAAAGAATGGAGGCAAACACAGAGAAGATGCAAAAAATGTTTAACAAAGATCTAGAAGAATTAAATAACACACACGTAGAATTAAAGAACAAACAAACAGAGATAAACAATACAATAACTGAAATGAAAACTACACTAGAAGGAATCAATAGCAGAATAACTGAGGCAGAAGAACGGATAAGTGACCTGGAAGACAGAATGGTGGAATTCACTGCTGCGGAAGAGAATAAAGAAAAAAGAATGAAAAGAAATGAAGACAGCCTAAGAGACCTCTGGGACAACATTAAATGCAACAACATTTGCATTACAGGGGTCCCAGAAGGAGAAGAGAGAGAGAAAGGACCAGAGAAAATATTTGAAGAGATTATAGTCGAAAATTTCCCTAACATGGGAAAGGAAATAGCCACCCAAGTCCAGGAAGCACAGTGAGTCCCATACAGGATAAACCCAAGGAGAAACACGCCAAGACACATAGTAATCAAATTGGCAAACATTAAAGACAAAGAAAAATTATTGAAAGCAGCAAGGGAAAAACGACAAATAACATACAAGGGAACTCCCATAAGGTTAACAGCTGATTTCTCAGCAGAAACTCTACAAGCCAGAAGGGAGTGGCATGAAATACTTAAAGTGATGAAAAGGACGAACCTACAACCAAGATTCCTCTACCCGGCAAGGATCTCATTCAGATTCAATGGAGAAATCAAAAGCTTTATAGACAAGCAAAAGCTAAGAGAATTCAGCACCACCAAACCAGCTCTACAACAAATGCTAAAGGAACTTCTCTAAGTGGGAAACACAAGAGAAGAAAAGGACCTACAAAAACAAACTCAAAACATTTAAGAAAATGGTCATAGGAACATACATATCGATAATTACCTTAAGCGTGAATGGATTAAATGCTCCAACCAAAAGACACAGGCTTGCTGAATGGGTACAAAAACAAGACCCATATATATGCTGTCTACAAGAGACCCACTTCAGACCTAGAGACACATACAGACTGAAAGTGAGGGGATGGAAAAAGATGTTCCATGCAAATGGAAATCAAAAGAAAGCTGGAGTAGCAATACTCATATCAGATAAAATAGACTTTAAAATAAAGAATGTTACAAGAGACAAGGAAGGACACTACATAATGATGAAGGGATCAATCCAAGAAGAAGATATAACAATTATAGATATATATGCACCCAACATAGGAGCACCTCAATACATAAGGCAACTGCTAACAGCTGTAAAAGAGGAAGTCGACAGTAACACAATAATAGTGGGGGACTTTAACACCTCACTTACACCAATGGACGGATCAGCCAAAATGAAAATAAATAAGGAAACAGAAGCTTTAAATGACACAATAGACCAGATAGATTTAATTGATATTTATAAGACATTTCATCTAAAAACAGCAGATTACACTTACTTCTCAAGTGCGCACGGAACATTCTCCAGGATAGATCACATCTTGGGTCACAAATCAAGCCTCAGTAAATTTAAGAAAATTGAAATCATATCAAGCATCTTTTCTGACCACAACGCTATGAGATTAGAAATGAATTACAGGGGAAAAAAACGTAAAAAAAACAAACATATGGAGTCTAAACAATACGTTACTAACTAACCAAGAGATCCCTGAAGAAATCAAAGAGGAAATCAAAAAATACCAAGAGAAAAATGACAATGAAAACACAACGATCCAAAACCTATGGGATGCAGCAAAAGCAGTTCTAAGAGGGAAGTTTATAGCTATACAAGCCTACCTCAAGAAACAAGAAAAATCTCAAATAAACAATCTAACCTTACACCTAAAGGACCTAGAGAAAGAAGAACAAATAAACCCAAAGTTAGCAGAAGGAAAGAAATCATAAAGATCAGAGCAGAAATAAATGAAATAGAAACAAAGAAAACAATAGCAAAGATCAATAAAACTAAAAGCTGGTTCTTTGAGAAGATAAACAAAACTGATAAACCATTAGCCAGACTCATCAAGAAAAGGAGGGAGAGGACTCAAATCAGTAAAATTAGAAATGAAAAAGGAAAAGTTGTAATGGACACCGCAGAAATACAAAGCATCCTAAGAGACTACTACAAGCAACTCTATGCCAATAAAATGGACAACCTGGAAGAAATGGACAAATTCTTAGAAAGGTATAACCTTCCAAGACTGAACCAGGAAGAAACAGAAAATATGAACAGACCAATGACAAGTAATGAAATTGAAACTCTGATTAAAAATCTTCCAACAAACAAAGTCCAGGACCAGATGGCTTCACAGGTGAATTCTATCAAACACTTAGAGAAGACCTAACACCATCCTTCTCAAACTCTTCCAAAAAATTGCAGAGGAAGGAACACTCCCAAACTCATTCTATGAGGCCACCATCACCCTGATACCAAAACCAGACAAAGATACTACAAAAAAAGAAAATTACAGACAAATATCACTCATGAATATTGATGCAAAAATCCTCAACAAAACATTAGCAAACAGAATCCAACAACACATTAAAAGGATCATACACCATGATCAAGTGGGATTTATCCCAGGAATGCAAGGATTCTTCAATATACGCAAATCAACCAATGTGATACACCATATTAACAAATTGAAGAATAAAAACCACATGATCATCTCAATAGATGCAGAAAAAGCCTTTAGCAAAATTCAACACCCATTTATGATAAAAACTCTCCAGAAAGTGGGCATAGAGGGAACCTACCTCAACATAATAAAGGCCATATATGACAAACCCACAGCAAACATCATTCTCAATGGTGAAAAAATGAAAGCATTTGCTCTAAGATCAGGAACAAGATAAGGATGTCCACTCTCACCACTATTATTCAACATAGTTTTGGAAGTCCTAGCCATGGCAATTAGAGAAGAAAAAGAAATAAAAGGAATACAAATTGGAAAAGAAGAAGCAAAACTGTCACTGTTTGCAGATGACATGATACTATACATAGAAAATACTAAAGATGACACCAGAAAACTACTAGAGCTCATCAATGAATTTGGTAAAGTTGCAGGATACAAAATTAATGCATGAAAAACTCTTGCATTCCTATACACTAATGATGAAAAATCTGAAAGAGAAATTAGGGAAACACTCCCATTCACCATTGCAACAAAAAGAATAAAATAGCTAGGAATAAACCTACCTAGGGAGACAAAAGACCTGTATGCAGAAAACCATAAGACACTGATGAAAGAAATTAAAGATGATACCAACAGATGGAGAGATATACCATGTTCTTGGATTGGAAGAATCAATATTGTGAAAATGACTATACTACCCAAAGCAATCTACAGATTCAATGTGATCCCTATCAAATTACCAATGGCATTTTTTACGGAACTAGAACAGAAAATCTTAAAATTTGTATGGAGACACAAAAGACCCCAAATAGCCAAAGCAGTCTTGAGGGAAAAAAACGGAGCTGCAGGAATCAGACTCCCTGACTTCAGACTATACTACAAAGCTACAGTAATCAAGACAATATGGTACTGGCACAAAAACAGAAATATAGATCAATGGAACAGGATAGAAAGCCCAGAGATAAACCCATGCACCTATGGTCAACTCATCTATGACAAAGGAGGCAAGGATATACAATGGAGAAAAGACAGTCTCTTCAATAAGTGGTGCTGGGAAAACGGACAGCTACATGTAAAAGAATGAAATTAGAACACTCCCTCACACCATACACAAAAATAAACTCAAAATGGATAAGAGACCTAAATGTAAGACCGGGCACTATAAAACTCTTAGAGGAAAACCTAGGCAGAACACTCTTTGACATAAATTACAGCAAGATCTTTTTTGATCCACCTCCTAGAGTAATGGAAATAAAAACAAAAATAAACAAATGGGACCTAATGAAACTTCAAAGCTTTTGCACAGCAAGGGAAAGCATAAACAAGACGAAAAGACAACCCTCAGAATGGGAGAAAATATTTGCAAATGAATCATTGGATAAAGGATTAATCTCCAAAATATATAAACAGCTCATGTAGCTCAATATTAAAAAAACAAACAACCCAATCCAAAAATGGGCAGAAGACTTAAATAGACATTTCTCCAAAGAAGACATACAGATGGCCAAGAAGCACATGAAAAGCTGCTCAACACCACTAATTATTAGAGAAATGCAAATCAAAACTACAATGAGGTCTCACCTCACACCAGTTAGAATGGGCTTCATCAGAAAATCTACAAACAACAAATGCTGGAGGGGGTGGAGAAAAGGGAACCCTCTTGCACTCTTGGTGGGAATGTAAATTGATACAGCCACTATGGAGAACAATATAGAGGTTCCTTAAAAAACTAAAAATAGAACTGCCATATGACCCAGCAATCCCACTACTGGGCATATACCCAGAGAAAACCATAATTCAAAAAGACTCTAATGTTCATTGCAGCACTATTTACAATAGCCACGTCATGGAAGCAACCTAAATGCCCATCAACAGACAAATGGATAAAGAAGATGTGGTACATATATACAGTGGAATATTACTCAGCCATAAAAAGGAACGAAATTGGGTCATTTGTTGAGACGTGGATGGATCTAGAGACTGTCATACAGAGTGAAGTAAGTCAGAAAGAGAAAAACAAATATCATATAGTAACGCATATATGTGGAACCTAGAAAAATGGTACAGATGAACCGGTTTGCAGGGCAGAAATTGAGACATAGATGTAGAGAACAAACGTATGGACACCAAGGGGGAAAGCAGTGGGGGTGATGGTGGTGGTGTGATGAATTGGGCAATTGGGATTGACATGTATACACTGATGTGTATAAAACGGATGACTAATAAGAACCTGCTGTATAAAAAAATTAATTAAATAAATAATAATAAATAAATATATTGGCATTGCTCTATTTCTTAAGCTGGGTAGTTGTTTGTGGGTACTTACTTTATCATTGTTGTTTAAACTGCACATATATATTTATAATCTCTTTTCTACTTTACAATGTTTCATAATAAAAAATATATTTAAAAGTGGAAAAAAAAAAGAAAAAGAATACCTGGGAAAATTTTACAAAGACAACAACATTCAGCAGGCACTTGATCTTAAAGTTATTACTAGGCTAGAATGTTCAGAAAAGCATGGGACCAAGCACTGAAGAAACAGAAGCACTGGTCTCCGTCCAGTGGGGTAGAAAGATACCCAAACAGGTAATTCCACTCCCATGTGGCAAGTGCCAAGATGGTAGCCAAGAGGACTTCGGGGAACTGAAGTGCCTGGGAATGTCACAGAAAGGAAGTGACATCTGAATAGATTTGCCTTTTCAGGTCCTTTGAATCTTCCATCAAATTGCTTTCCAGAAAGTTTGTACCAATTCAAGTGTGTAAGACTGCCTATTTTCTAACATGCTTGCCAACACTGGGTATTATGTCTTTTTTATTTTATCTTGCCTAGTTTGACAGGTAGAAATGGTACCTTATCTTAATTACCATGCCTGATGTCTAATGAGGCTGGTAATATTTCATACACTCATAGGGTGTTTCTAGTTCTACTTTTGTGGAAATCCATCTCTCCTCCATGCTCTCTCAGACCCTTGTGCTATCTTATAACCCCCAAGTGTATCTTACACCCCACAGTGTATCTTATACACTGTGTCATGGCCATGTGTATGTCCATCTTCCCCACAAGACTGCAAGTCAGGAGTAGAGTCTATTTCATCCCTGTATCTGCAGCACAAAGCACTGATGCTCTGACATCATGCGCCAAATGAGCAAGACAGCAGGTTCTGGAGCCCTTGGTACTTCTTCACTGGGATGTCAGCAACGGCCATATCGGAACCACAGAAAAATGGTGCTGCTTTCCCAGAGACAGTTCTGCCAACATTATTAACAGCAACTGGGCACAAAGAAGGAGAAAAACAAAAACAGAGCAAGGCTGTAGTTCATCCCATTGCATGTGATCATCAAGCAGGGAAAAGTCTGTAAAATTCAAGGAGAATTGTCTTCAGAAAATACGTTTTGCTTAAGAGACTGTTCCAGGGTACCTGCGGAACTGTCAGAGAAAATTAGATTCTCCGCAAATAACAGTCACTTCAATTTCTACTTTATTTCTAGAGTTCCCCTCTTTAACTTCCATTTGTTGTGTCTTTACAGCATCTCCTTTCAGAAGGGCAGTTGGTCTGGCATTATCTACTCATCAGACACTGGGAAGGCACCATGGGGAGATGATAGGACACTTCAGCAGACGATGAGTTTATACAAGTTCGCTGGGACGTGTGTCTAAGAGCCCAGCCCTTCCTTCCACAGCTACTTAAGGGGACCCTGAAAACAGGAGCTGCTTAACCCACTCAGTATCTGTAGTGGATGGAATGGTTCCCCTCCACCAAAATATATGTGTACGTCTTAATCCCTCAAAAGTGTACATGTGGGACTTCCCTAGTGGTCTAGTGGGTAAGACTCTGCGCTCCCGATGCAGGCCTGGGTTCGATCCCTGGTCGGGGAAATAGATCCCACATGCATGCCACAACTAGGAGTCCACATGCTGCAACTAAGAAGTCCGCATGCTGCATCTAAAGATCCCGCATGCCTCAACTAAGACCCAGTGAAGCCGAAATAAATAAATAAATAATAAATAAAAATATTAAAAAATATATAGTAAAAAAGTGTAAATGTGACCTTACTTGGAAAATAGGTCTTTACTGATGTAATTATTGATAATTTAAGGATCTTGAGAAGAGAGCGTCTTGAATTACGTGTGATGAGTGATGCAGCCACTAAGGATGTCAAGAGCTACCAGCAGCACCAGACAAGGAACAGAGTGTCCTCTAGAGACTTCGGAGGCAGTGCAGCCCCAATGACATATTGATTTCAGACTCTGACCTTCAGAACTGTGTGAGAATAAATTTTTATTGTTTTGAGCGCCCAAGTTCATGGTCATTTGTTACGGCAGCCCTGGCAATCTATACAGTGGCCAGTCTTGTTCATTGGTGCCTGAATACTTTTGTGGCATCTATTATATTCCCCAATCCCCCCACTTCTTCCTTCGCTCCTAGACTGTCATTCACACCACTGCAGCAGCCTCCTCGTGGTCCCCCGGCCTTCAGCCTTGCCCCCTCCAAGCCAACCCCCCACCTCCACAAGATGTCAGGAAGAGCTTCCATAAATTTAAACCAAAGACTGATACTCTCCTACCCTCAATCAATGGCTGGCAACCCGATCACGGACATCGAGATAACTCAAGATGCTCAGTCTGACGTATGAGGATTACCACCGTCTGGCCCCAGCTTGTCTCTTGCACCTTATATCTGCCAAGACCAACTCCCTGAACACCCTCTACTCCAGCCAGGACTGCAAGGCTGTCACTTGCTATTCCAGGTATACCTTTCTCTTTTGTCTGTCTGTCAAGACTGCTCAAGTGTCATCTCATATTCGAGAACTTCATTTAGTCCTTCCTTCTACCTCTACTGCCAACACAACAGAACTGAGCTCCCACACCTTGTGTCCCCATTGTCTGCAGCCCACTCCTGAGTTACAGCGTCAACCGCAGCCAATTAATACTCCTTTGTGGACTTGTCCATTTCCCTGTTAGCCTATGAGCACCTTTAGGGCCAGGTCCATCCTTATCTGATTCGTCTTCGTATCCCAGAACCTAGCCTGGTACCTGCACACAACAGGGATCCAACAGAGAAATGGGTGGAGACATGGGTATGTGGATGAATGTACCAACTAGCAAAGTACTAAATGAATCAATATATGGACAACTTGTTGAAAGAGGAGTTAAATGCGAAGGGTGCCAGAACTCAAGAGGAATAGCTGGGAGTTACACAAATGAACTCTAGGTGGCAAATCAAAAGTTGACTGAAGATAAATACATCATAACAAGACTGGCATTTCCTGGAGCTTCTCAGTTTATAAATCCCTTTCATATGCTTCAAGCCATTTACTCCTCTCAGTGACCTAGTGAGGTAAGGAATTACTATTATCTCTATTCACAAAAAGGAAGCCAAAGCCCATAGAGCTTGTGGACATTAGCCTAGGTCTCCTAGTCAGTGAGGGACGGGTCAGGACCCCAGGACCTAGGTCTGTGCAGCTCTTCAGTCTATGTTCTTTCTGTGAGGGGCCCACCTGCTCTCTGCTTTAAGTCGCAGACCGTCCATCAGGCACTTGTAGAGAAATAAGGGGAGGAGTGAATATTCGACTGTGTCCATGTGGAACCCAGAGACACACACTGTTTGCCTGAAAATGAGTGATAGGGTGGAAACTGACAAGTCATCACCCGCTTCTGGCACTGCTGATGGCTGGTTAACGTGAATGTTGTGTTGATTCCCGCTAGACGGAAGAAGATGTCACTTATCGTTAATGGCGTGTCAACGTATGCTTGCCTAAAGGAAAATGTTCTTTTGGTTGTTGTTGTGGTTGTTCTCAATGTTCCCCTCATTGTATAGCCATAAAAAAAGAAAAGATTCAGCAGAAAGGATGAGGCTACCTAGGGGTAGAAAGGGAAGGCATCCTTCTGATTTATTTCCTTCTTTCTTGACTGGAACAACCAACAGCCGGTCCAAATGCTGGTGGAAGTCAGAGGATGGACCTGGGTTCTGAATGCAGCCAAGCACCCTGGGCTCTAGATCAGAACTTGAGAATCCAACAGCCACAGCTAGAAGGTGTTCAGAGTTCAACCAGGACCACCAGGCTCTTGGCTGAGCTAGGCTCACCTCTGCTCAACGAGGATGACTGAAAATACAAATAACAGATAATACTGGTGAGCACTTCACTCTGGACAATGGAATGTGTTGAGTAAACACTTTACCCTCCTGTAAGCCTGACAATCACTGTATGAGGAAGGGACAGATCCACCAACTCTGATCTGAGAATTCTGAATTCTCCAAAGCTTTGAAAACCAAAAGATTTTTTCCTAAGTTTGGTACAAACGTATTTGGTGCTAAGACTTAGGTTAAACTGATGTAGACTTGTTTGTAGTTTTTCCCTTTCCTTCTTAGTGGTCATATCTATACTTTTTGCTGCAAAAAATATCAACATGCTTGATTTGGGGATGCAATCCCAGACCTGGCTGGGGGTGTTATTTATTCGACAGTATATGGACTATAATGCCTTCCTAAAGTAAATCTAAATTCAGAAACACATTTGGCCCCAAAGGCTGCAGATAAGGGGCTGAGAACTTGTTCAACCCAGTTCATGGATGAGGAAACAGGCTCAAAGAGGATAGAGAATTTGCATGAGGTTACACAGCTCAGAAACAGTAGATGTGGGTTTGGAATCAACAGTCTTCCCCGAGAGCTGGTGTGTTAACCACTGTGCTCTGCTACCTCTGACAGATGCCCTTCCCCGCCCTCTCAGCCCAGAAGTCCAGCCCCTGCTTGCTCTTGGGCAAGAAGGCAGGATTTCCTGTCTTAGTTGAGCTGCAAGATGATTCCCAGAGCAACAGGACCATCATTAAAATGTTTTATCAAAGCAAATCCTGGGACTTCCCTGGTGGCACAGTGGTTAAGAATCCGCCTGCCAACGCAGGGGACACGGTTCAAGCCCTGGTCCGGGAAGATCCCACATGCTGCGGAGCAACTAAGCCCATGAGCCACAACGACTGAGCCCGCGCTCTAGAGCCCACGAGCCACAACTACTGAGCCCACAAGCCACAACTACTGAAGCCCGTGCACCCTAGAGCCCGTGCTTTGCAACAACAGAAGCCACCGCAATGAGAAGCCCGTGCACCACAATGAAGAGTAGGCCCCACTCACCGCAACTAGAGAAAGCCCGCGCACAACAACAAAGACCCAACGTAGCCAAAAATAAATAAAATAAATAAATGTATATAAAAAATAATAATAATTTTTAAAAAAGCAAATCCTCGGATAAAGACCTGTGTTTCAAATCTAAAGTCAAATGCAATGACAGCATCAGTCATAATTAGGTAACTACCTGTCAACAATCAGGATCCATACTTAAATTTTTATGCTGAGAAGCAAAGAAAGACATCCATCATTTTGCTGATGGCCACCCCACACCAAATTATCACATGTTCTCACACTACAGAGGTCAAGTCAGTCCCTGGAGCCAGACAGCCTATGTTCCAATCCTGGCTTAGCCACTCAATGGCTGTGTGAGGTTGGCCAAGTTACTTAACCTCTCTGTTCTACAGTTTCCTCAACAAGAACATGGAGTAATAATAATACCTATCTCAAGAGTTGCCATGAGGATTAAATGAGTCTGCATTTAAAGCACTTAGAAAACAGCAAGTCCTTTATTAGCCTTTCATTCATAAACAGATGATGATAGAGAAAGATACTTTGCTTCACATTTAACTTCTCTGAAATTGGAGTCCTTCTTACCATTGATGTGTAATTTTAGTATAATGTGTATGTTGTTGTTGTTCCCAGAAAGCAGCAATCTAACCAATGGTGCCTCTTTTTTCTTTACCACATTTTAGAATTGAGAGAATATGGTGAATAACATTATTGGAAGAACTGAATGCATTTTTTCTTTGTTCTCTTTTTTCTTTACCACATTTTAGAATTGAGAGAATATGGTGAATAATATTATTGGAAGAACTGAATGCATTCTTCCTTTGTTCTCAAGAGAAAGACCTGCGACAAGAGCAGGATATAGATTCAAGCTGTGCTCACCGTGTCTCCGCAGAGAGGTCACACTTTTCTGTTCACAGGCAGATGAATTCTAAAACCAAACGCCAGGCTGAACAAGTGTCCGCATTCCAAAGAAAGAGCTGAGCAAATTTTTATTTGCATTTCAAAATTCTAACAAATGGCCGCAATCAACTACTTGGGATTTTTCCTAATTAGTTTTACTCTGTGCCTCTGTCACCTTTCGGAGAAAGCTGAAGATTTTAACCTTCAAAATTAGCAGCCGTGCATGCCAGAAAGTATTTCAAAGAAGAATCAACGTGTGTCTGGAATCTAACTGTAGTACCTGAAAGTGCTGTCTGAGGATTTTTCAGTCTTCCAAGAAGCAAGTCCCCACCCCTTGTGAAAACTAGTCTCAAAACTCAAAGTTTCCCTAAATCATATATCTGAGAAAAATGTTAAAACAGATTTATCCATAGAGGCAAAGAAATAAAACCGTAAGAATAAATAAATAGTAAATCCGATGCCTCTCCCCTGCTTAAAATCCTCCAGTGACCTCCTACTCTACTTGGAATAAAATATAATTTCCTTACCGCAGCTTTCTGGGCCCCAGGCGATCTGTCCCCTACCCAACTCTCCCAGTGTTTTTCATTCTGTTCTCCCCTTTACAGACTATATTTGAAACATACCAGTCTTTTTTTCTTTCTTTCTTTTTCTCAGACACATCAAGAACATTCCTGCCCCAGGTTCTCTGCATTTGCTATTCCTCCTGCCTGGGAAGATCACCCCCTCCCCAGCTACCAACCTGTTCACTACACAAGGTCAGCCAGAGCAAAGGGTGCCTTTTTCTAATTCGTACAAAGGAGCCATATGAGCTATCAGCCATCCTGTCTCCCTGTGATGACTCATTCATTCCTAAAACAAACATTAATTGAGCACCTACTATAAGTCAGGCACTGTCCTAGGCACTGGGATTACAGCCTTGAATCAGATAGACAAGCTTTCTGCCATTTGGGAGCCTATATACTAGCGGGCTGATACACGTAATTCAGCAAGAAATGATGAGGCAAAACATCAAATAGTAACCAGAGTGCCAAGACAATTGGACTTGGTTCTGTGATAGTGACTGGATGACTACCTTAGGCTGGGTAGTCAAGGAAGGTCTCTGGAGGTGCTGATGTTCATTTTGAGATCCAAATGGCAACAAGGAACCATCAACACAAAGCATCTGTTGGGTTAGGGAGGGAAGGAAGGGCATTCCATTCAGAGGGAATCCGAGGTGTGAACTCTTATAAAATACCCCAAGGAATGAAAAAGTTCTTCGTGCTCTAGAAACAGGAAGTCGGGGTATGGCTAGAAAGCAGTGATCAAAGAGGGGAGAGGGATGAGATGAGGTTGGACAGGTGGGAAGGGGCCAGGTCAGGTGGGAAACTGTACAGACTCAGCATAAAGAGTTTGGATTTTATTCCCAGTGAGTTGTGAAACCATCTGAGGTTTCAAGCAGGGAGTGTCGTGATCTGGTGTGTATTGCGGAAAGACCATTCTCTAACTCAGAGTTATCCAAAAGAACTTCTTGCCATCATGGACATGTCCTATATCTGTACTGTCAAATGCAAGAGCCACTGGCCACATGTGGCTCTTGAGCACCTGAAAGGTGGACAGTGTGACTGAGAAACTAAATAATTTGTTTTATTCTATGTTAATTAACGTAAATTTAAATACCTACACAGAGCTGGTAGCTACTGCACTGGTCCACATACCTTAACTGCTGGGTGGAGAATACAGTTACCTCTTAAACAACACAGGGGTTAGGGGCTAGGATCCTGTGACCCTCCGTACAGTGGTAAATCCGCATGTAACCTATAGTTGGCCCTCTGTATCCTTGGTTCCTTTGTATCCACGGTTCCTCCGTGTCCACAGTTCTGCATCAACGGATCCAACCATGACCGTGTAGTACTATCTGTGTATTCACTATTGGAAAAAAATCTGCATATAAGTGGATCCTCGCATTCAAACCCATGTTGTTCAAGGGTCAACTGTAATTACAGGAGGACGAGGGGAAGCAGGAAGATTTACCGGGAGGCTCTTACAGTGGTCCAGGGTGGGGAGATGATGATTGACAGCTGGAGGTAGAGATGGAAGGAAGTGGCAAGCTGGGAATATCTTTCCGGGGTGGAGCTAGAAAGGTGAGAGCGAGAAAGGGAAAGTGAGGAATCAGAGATCCTCCTAGATTTTTGGTTTGAGCAACTGAGTGGATGGTAGCACTGTTTTGATATGGGGAAGGCTGAGGAAGAAGCAAGTTTAGGGGAGGAAACAAAAACTCAACAACAGCAAAACACTGCCCTCCCCCGCAACGCTTCATGCAGCAGGTTATCCTTGACACTTGGGTCTCAAATATCAGCTCCAACGTCACCTCCTCAGAGGCTGCGCACAGCACCCACCCCACCCCTTCACCACATCACTCTCTCTCTCATACGGACCTGGTGCCTTCTTCTCTGCACTTACTATCTACAATTATTTGATCATTTGACCGAAGCATTGCCTCCCTCTTCTCTAAACTGTAAACTCTCTTCACATGGGTCCTCATCCCACACACTTGCCTGGAATGGCACCTGGCAAACAGCAGGTACTTCAATATGTGTTGAATTAATTCAAGAGACAAATATCTTTACCTTGCAAAAAACGAAAAACAGGGCCGAAGTCACAAAAAGGTATATTTCCAGTGTGAATTTATACAACATCAAATAGTAGAAAACAATGTGTACTCACACACCTGCCCCAGGTATAACCAGATAAATTCTGTTTGGGGTTATTTACCGGTATTCCTTTCATACAGAAAACTGAGTATAATTTCCAGGTAACGATCCACCTCCTCTGACAGGTGCAAAAGTGAGAAGCTTATCTGGACATGATTCCCAGTTCTGTAGTCTTGTTTCTCTTCAAGAGTTATTGGGGAGAGGGCAGAGGGTGTGGAAAGTGAAAACAGGGTAAATCCGGGCTGCCATTTTTTAAAGTTCAGAGTGTCCTTAGGAGCAGGATCCATCATCATTGCCCACCTACATCCCGTCAACCAGCAGCAGATTGTATCCTGGCTGAACAGGTGCTACCTGGCAGGGTGCAGTGGTGGGGGGTGAGGGCGGGGGGAGTACTGCAATTAAGCAGATATTGATTTGAACTGAGCTGTGCAATCCTGACAAAGTCAAGTAGCCTCTCTGGTCTCCACTCCCCAACCCCCTGCCCTGCATACGCCAGGTGACCCTGCACTCCTTGTCAACCAAGACCTCTAGATATTTTCTCACCAACCCCAGGTAAGCCATATCACCCCAAAACTTTTGAACCCCGGAGTAGATCTTCACATTTTCCCACTGCAGTACGGCAAGCAGCAGTTGCACACAACTTGGTCATTATTTCCCACGTTCTCCTTTCCTCACAGACTTCATTCTCTCTGCAACCCAACACACACACTCACACACAATTCCACACCCACAGACACATGCAGAGCTCTCTGCAGCTTCTTTCACTCTACACTGACTCACAGTCGTGAGAACACATTTCCTTTTCCTCTTCACAGGCTCCCGAAATGAGATCGTTTCTGCTAAAAGCAATCCTAAGCGCCGGGTGAACAACTCCAGAAAATTAGTACAAGTTCCACTAAGGCTGGAGACAGAGAGGAGAAAAATCTGTTCAATTTTGACTGTATTCACATTACCCACAAAATGGAACAAGACTCTCATTTTTCTTACTAATTCCAATTCTTCACAAAAATTAAAACAAAAGCTATTCCTGGCACAAGTGGTCACTTTCTATCTGCCATCAGCAATCACTCCAAATCAGGAATGCACCATTCTCTTCACTTTTTGAAGCATTATTCCTCCTCAGAGCAGCTGCAACATCTCGATTTCCAATGGAAATTACAGACAACATTAAAGAAACAGCTAGAATGTATTAAAGATTTAATGGTGAGTCATTACAGACATTGAAAGAAGGTGTAATTCTGCCAGCCCTGAGCCTGATATACAGACATTTCGAACAAGGAAATAATTTGAGGAATATCTGATACAGAATAAAGGATAAGAGACAGAAAACATCAGATATGGAAAACAATATTGTTTGCCATTGATTTGAAAATAACTGAAATGAATAATTGTTCTATCTAATATCCACTGAATAAGATGCAGCTACTCAGAGCTATTTTTACAAAGAGTTTTTTAATAACGTGAGGAAAGTGCTTATTATTGGGTCAAATGAAAAAAGAAAGGAAGATGCATGACAATACAGACAGCATGATTTCAATTATGTGAAAATGCACAGACAACCCAACAGGGAGATACATGAAAATACTAACAATGGTTATCTTTGAGTAGTTAGAAAATATATGCGTCCTTCTTTTCCTAATCCTTCTACTCTTCTGTATTTTCCAAACTTTGTGTAGTCGGTACATATGATTTTTTAACAAAATGTTTTCATCCAGCAAATATTTATTTTAAAATACAGTTTATCTAAAATGTGTAAACTCCTTTGATTTTGTGAAAACATTTTCTACAAAAGCTTCTGTCTTAAAGTGTCCTTGTGACATTATGATGTTTGAGGAAAGAAGACAGAATTGCACCCAGGCCAATACTCACCCCCAATTTCTAGGAGAGTTGGCTAAGGATCCAGCTACTACTTCATGAGGGCTACAGACGACTGGGGAGTCTGGCAGCCTGCCTGTTCCCCAGGGAGCCCGAGGGAATCAACACAGAAAGCTACCGTACCCACAGTTATCAGTCTAATTCACCAAAAAAGGGTTGGGGACTGACTTAGATATGATCATAAAGCACTTGGTCTTTCCTGCCCCACAATGCATGCATTCTCTTCTCCCCTACACACAAAATCCCTGCAAGGCTAACATTATCATACCCATTTTACAGGTGAGGAAAATGGACACACAGAAACGGAAGGCACCTTGCTCAAGGTCCCAAGTCAGTCATCTATCAATGTCTGGATGCAAATCCATGTTTGCTGATGCCAATGATCAGACCTTTTGCACTACCCCACACGGCTTCTTTTATCGAGACTGAAATGATTAAAAGACCTGTGTCTGATACATGGAACCCTGCACACCACCTGCATGGTGCCTCCTGCCAAAGGGACCCAAACTCTATGGGTTTCATGAACACAAGCATCCAGATTTATGCCTTATCCCCTCAGACACAGGGTGAGAATGAATTATAAATTATGCTGTGTATCTGTTTATTATCTTAAAACAGTATTTCCTAAACATGGAAATAATAAATCAAAAGATAGGAACTTGCTTAAAGGCTCTTGATATATATTCCCAAAAATTCCTTTAAAAAGGTTGTATGAGTTTACACATCGATGAACATGGTATACAAATAACCATTTAGTCACATCTTTGCCACCACTGGGAATTACAATTTTAGAATACTCTGTCAAACTAACAAGAGAAAGCAGAAAGAAATGTCAGAGTCCATATCCTAGCATGATAGAATCTAAACATGCCCATTCAAATTTTCAGCCACAGCAATGTCAAGGCTAGACAACTAGCCCAATTTAGTCCTCTTTTGGGAAAAGGAAAAAAGTGCCTGTGGTTAAATTCGGAAACCCAAAATTAGAGGAGAGTTCAAAGACCAACCCAGACCCTAGATCAAATCCAAAATGCCAAACAGACCAACAGAAAGAATGGAGGACCCTAGGTAACATTTACTAAGAGTCTATTCAGTGCCACGTTCTTTACTTATATTCTGAATTAGCCCTTAGAACCATCTTTTGCAGAGCTTCATTTATCCTCATTCTAGACAGGGAAAAAAAGGTTCATAAACATCCACAAGGCCAACCAGCTACTCAATCCAAAGTTCAGATTTAAACCCAAACTTATCTACCCTAAATTTCTTGATTCTTTCTCATTCTGTTTTTATTTTAGTGATTTTCATATCAATTATTAGGTTCTCAGATTTTAAAAGAAACACTTGTTTACTACAGTAAATTTTAAAAAGAGTTTGTAAGTTCTTTTAAAGAAGAAATTAAGAATTGCCCACAATTTATCACTCAAACACAAGAATTGCCTACACTTGGGTTCATTTTCTTCCATTCATTTATGTAGGACTAATATATAATTTAAATAAAATCATTAATAGAGTGCATATGAAGGTTAGTTATGCTTTAAAATTTTTAAGGAATGATTTAAATTTTTGTACTTTGTTGAAAATTCTTTTTCCCAGGCTCTATAAAACATTAATTTTTTATATTTTACTATTTTTCTGTGGGTTTTGGTTGTTTTTTAAATCAGTAAGTAATCTAGGACTACCATTAGTGTAAGACTTTTCACATGGCATTCAAGAGTACTTGATACTATCATTTCTTTTATGTCTACAGCTAATTCCATTACATAAAAGTCACATAATTATTTTAGCTACTTTCTATTACTGGGCATTTAAATTTGTTTTCCTCATTCTTCTCCAGCCCAAATAACATTCTGATAAAAATCCTTTTATCTTTTATGTACATCTCTAATTATTTCTCTGAAGTAATAAATTCCTGGGAATGGAATTACAAGTCCAAAGGGTATGCCT
This sequence comes from Balaenoptera musculus, assembly GCF_009873245.2. NCBI lineage: Eukaryota > Metazoa > Chordata > Mammalia > Artiodactyla > Balaenopteridae > Balaenoptera > Balaenoptera musculus. The sequence continues at coordinate 17,196,386 of NC_045799.1, read as the reverse complement.
ATCTAAGATTCTCAAACCACATTTCAAACCACTCTCCAGAAAGACTGCAGAAATTTATACTCTTTTGACAACTATATCATCTCATCCTCACCAACATCCCTGTTTAAATTGTTGTCAATGTAAATAGAGAAAAATGATACCTTTATTCTGTATTAATTTATATTTCAGTAACTACAAGTGAAGCTCATTCTTTTTCATATTTTTATTGACTGTGGCAATTTTTCTTACATTAATTGTCCAGTCACATCCTTTTGTTCTTTTTCTACCAAGAAACCATTTTTTTGTTGTTGATTATTAGTGTTCTTTATATATTAAAGATAGTTGAACGCTGTGAATCATATATGTTGTTAATATTTTCCCCAGGCCATTTGTCTTTTAACTTTTTTGTCATTTTATTTTTACTTAAAAATGTTTATGACTTTTATGTAACCCAATCGATCATTCTTTCCCCTTATAGTTCACTTCTTGGCTCTGACACTTGTAAAGCCCTTGTTCCTCCTAAGATCAAATAAATATTCACCTATATTTTCTTAAACTCTTTCCTTTTCCACTGCACTGTGCTGGTTCTTATTTCATATGGGTGAAATCTCAAATAAGAATAGAAAAATAAGTGAAAATATCCTTAAGGTAAAAAAAAAAAAAAAAAAAGAAGTAAATCCATCTGAAAAGACACATTCACTGGCAGATAAATTATGGATGATTCTCTCCCCTTTGTGATCTCAGGAATGACAACCACAGGGAGCATCAAACACCTTAGAGAAGCTCCCTTATCCCTGATCTTCAGTCTGGGCCTTGGAGAGGTCCCTAATGCTGTGATCCCCCAAGGGAGTATAAAACTTCATTCCAGTGTGGAAGCAGGTAGTTTCTGTCCCCAAATCTCAAACCAACCAGGTATTCCCAGAGTATCTGCTCTGCGCCCAGCCCCAAATCTCCACCAGAGAACCCAGGGAACCTAGAGGTATGCCTAGAGGGGTCCTTCTGAGGTTCCAAGAGCTGGGGAACAGGCAGGTAAGCCTGTAGGGGTCTTCCTGAAAGAAAGCAATTAAAATTCACATCACAAAAGGAAGGAGGCTTTTTTTATTCTGAACTGCAAAACGTGGTGTGGTTAATCAGAGCAATTATAAATGGTAACATCATTATTCAAGCTTCTATTTCCACACCAAGTCATTTAAATGAATACATTTTCTGCCTTGGAGCTGTAGCTGCCAGTGAGCTTTTAAAAAGAAATGAAAGAAAAAAAAAACCAGGAAAAGCCGCTGGTGCAAAGCGTTGGAGGATGGGGCCAAAAGAACTCGGCGTTGGGGACTGGGAGTCAGGAGATCCGGACACACAGTCTCAGGTCTGACCCCTGCTCACTCTGTGACCTTGGGCAAGACCTCTTCTCCCACCTGTGCTGCCAGGAGAATGGATTACCTTGTATTCCTGAGCCCTTTGGGCTCTGACAATGTAGATCTGAATTGTACAGCTATTTTAAGATCTCCTTGTTCTATATGTTGCATCTGCAATTTTATAGGAGCCATCGATGTGTTAAATACATTCTCTTATTCAAATCTTCAGAAGCTGCCCAAGCTGCCTCTAAATGGTGACAAGTTTACCTCTTAAACTACAGTCTGTATTGTGTGTGGTCACCGTGAATTATGGGGGAAAGAGCATAAGTGCGGGAATCAGATGGACGAGGGTTCAAATGTCAGTTCTGACCCAGATGGTCTTAATGTTATCCTGGATTTGACTGAATTTTATACAAGTTTCTTACTGACTATATGCCTCCCATCTCCCTTTCCCTAGAGCATTTACTTTAGAAAACTTGTAATTTTTAAATTCTTTCTCTGCCTCTTTGAAATGCATGGAAATTTTCTCCCAGGGTCTTACCAGTTTTACAACCCAAGAAACAGAATGTCTTTCTCAAGGACATGGGAACCATCTCCTTGAAATGTAAGCAGCAAAGGAGATAAGCCCCTCTCTCCCAGTCTCTGAGGGAATGTAGGAGCCTAACTTCAGTGGGCACCTTGCTCCAACTCATAAAACTACCTCCTGTTGTGAAGATGCAAGAAAGCTTACTTTTCAGTTGGTAAGACCAATTAGCAAACACAGATAGCCTAACAATTCCCCCATTTCAGCTCATAAAAATTCTCCAGCCCTTCAGCGTTGAGTTCAGTCTCTCTCCCTGATTGCAATAGTCTTGAATAATGTCTTCCTTGACTGTTTAACTTCGTCCAGTGCAATTTATACTTAGCTGCAATTTATACTTAGTTCCAACTGTGTGAATGCACCTCCTTCAACTTCCCTGAACCTCAGAGACTCTATCCCTGAAAGACAAACAACAATGAAACTCCTTATTTTAAGAAGTGAATGAGATCTTCAACAAACGAATCAAATCGCGCATGCAACTACCTGCCATAAACCAGAGTGGTAAACTGTTTGCAAGATCTACCTCCCTGTAACCACACTCTTGGGTCATTCCCTTCCACAATGACTGTGGGCTTGGCCATGTGAATTGCTTTGGCCAGTAAGACACCAGCAAACATGCTGCAAGCAGAGGCTTTTAAAAGTACCTGTGCTTGGGGCTTGCCCTCTTGTTATGCTTGGAGTCCTGAAAGCATCACAGGCATGAACCTGTGAGGGCACAGATCTGGGGGTTCCCGGCTCCTCTGTGGTTCACTAAAGAGCATCCATTGTCCCCAAAGCCAGCCAGCTTCCTGGGACTTCCACCTGTCCATTTCAGGACAATGACCGGCATTTGATGAAAATGGACCAGAACATTCAGGTATCTCCCCACCACCTGAGCTCATCCTGGGTCATCTGTTCCCCTCTGCAGCAGACCCTTGAGTCCAATCCCAGAAGCCCCCTTAATAACAGCTCAAGAGGCAATTTCTGAATCAGGCTCTGTCCAGCCTTAGGGCTCACAGGAGGTCAGATGAGATTAGCACATGGAGCTAGAGATGCCTAGTTCAGAGAAGACACAGGTGACGATGATAAGGCAAACAACACAAACAGGTATCAATTCTACCATGTACCACTCACGGAGGCAAGTGGTTTACGTGGATTTAATCTCATTTGAGGCTCCTGAGATGCCTAAAGACAGACAGTATTAGTATCCCATTTTGCAGATGAAGAAACTAAAGCACAGAAAATAAGTAGCCTGCAATGGAGGACTATGCAGACACCTAAAGATGCTTGAGCCTTGGAAAGAGAGCTGTACAACAGGGACTTCTGCAAGAGCCAGGGCCTGGGGACAGACCCTCTCTATGAGAGCAACCTGTCTGTCCTCTGTAGCATCTAAGACACAGGTGTCTTGAAGGCCATGCCCCTGCATCAGACTAGATGAGGTGGGAAAGTCCCACACTGACACCCCAGCTTTGGTGTCTCCAACCCCCTGTAGTCCTGAGGCTACAAGAGGACACGAAAGGCCACAGAACCTAGGGGGGCAGGTGAGGCAGCCCCCATCTGTCACCTGGACCCCTGCATCTGCCTCCTCACTCCTCCCTGTACCCACTTTCCATCCATTCTCCCCAGGACAGCCAGTGAGCTCGTCCTAACAGGCTCCTCTCAAATCACATCACTGCCCCGCTGGAAACCTCCCCTTTCTTTGCACTTTCTCCACTATATCCACCTGCCACATGTGGCTTACCTTAAGTCCAATGATATTAAATAAAATTAAAAATTCAGTGCCTCGGTTGCACCGGCCACATTTCAAGTGCAAAACAGCCACCTACGGTTAGTGGCTGTCCTATTGGTCAGTGCAGATGCAGAATATGGCCATGAGCACAGAACGTTCTACCAGGCAGAGCTGGATTACAGAGTAAAATCCCACCTCCTCACCAAGGCCTACAAGGCGCACGGGGTCTGGCCCCTGCTCACCCCTCCAACTTCCTCTGATGGAACATTTGTCCCATTTGTCACACTTCCAGCTACCTGTCCTTTCTCCAGTTCCTTAAACATACCGCACTCTTGCCCACCTTGGGGTCTGCCCCTCCCTGTAATGTCTCCTTAGGCTAACTGCTCCATATCCTGCAGGAGCTGCTTCGAACTTCGTTTCCTCCAAGGCATCATTCCTGACACCCCACCAAAACCTAAATTTACATATATACATATATATGCACACACACATAATCACAGCAGTTATTCTAATCTCTCCTTCTTGCCTGTCTCTCCTTTCACGGCACTTGCTACGTTTGTCACATCAGAAGGCAGCAGCCCTCTGAAAGCTTGACTAGTGCTGGGGCCTGTCTTCCAAGAGCGCGTATGTGACTGTTAGGCTGCAAGTCACGTGGGCTTCTTCACGTGACGGTTCGTAGCATGGCAGCTGGCTTCCCTCAGAGCAAGGGATCTGACAGAGAGGGAGGCCAAGATGCAAGCTGCAGAATCTCTTACTACAACTGAATCTTGGAAGTGGCATCTCATCACTTGTACCGAACTCCATCAGTTACGCACACCAGGCCTGCCACAGTGTGGGAAGAGACCACACGAGGATACGAAGACCAGAAGGCAACGGTCCTTGGGAGCCATCTTGGAGATTGGCTACCACAGGCCGTGTGTGCTGCTTGTCACCGTGTCCCCAGAGTGCTGGGCATCAGACTAAGTGCTCCGTAAATATGAAGAAAAGAACGACTGAGTGCCCTTCTCTTACCTCATCTACAAAACCAAGTAATCAGGCCTGAAAAAAATTTCATGTTGCTTCCCTTCTACAACATCCATTTTGACGGCACAGTCTCTGAGCTTGTGCTGCTCTCAGTTACACTGGTGACATGAAGATGAAGGGGTGTGGATCTGTGGTCCACAGGGCTGCTCTCTCAGGGACAGGGTCTGGGGTGGGAAGAACATACGAGGCTTCCCTCCCTCTGACTTCAGTCTAGTCCAGGGTTCCCAGCGCCCAGGTGCTGCCAGCAGCCCTGCCTTACATCACACAGGGACAGAAAGGTTCATGACGGTCAGTGAAATTCTATGTCCCATGCAGCAGGGAAGCACACACTCACAAAAGACCAGCAGAGCCATTGACTTTTTATTAAATGCTTCTCCCAGGCAATAAACCGGGAGAGACAGTGGCTGCAGGGAAACAGGAGCCCCTGGTCAGAACCTGTGATCGGGTCAATCACTGGAGCGGGTAAAAGGTAAAAGGGTCAACTGGCAGGACGTGTTAGGAATGAGGGCAGCCCTCTAACAAGGCAACCGTGTCCTCTGTGACCTGGGATTGCCAGTGAGCATAATCCCAATGGAATAGTAGCAAGCTACCATGTATGAAGCACCTAATGCATTCGGGCCCTGTATATCCTTTATCCCTAATCCCTGCAACACCTACTAGACAGTAAGCCCACATCTGTCATGTGCCATAAGGTCTCAGGACATCATCCCCCAGTGTCTGGCATCCAGTAGGTCCTCTGGAACCACTGTGTAAATGAATTAGTGAGTGGGTGAATACCATGAGATGGTTATTATTATGCCCATTTTACAGAATAGAAAACTTAGATCCATATAGTTGCTCAAAGTCACGTGGGCTATATTGAGTAGAGCTCGGTTTGAACCTTCAACTGTCTGATTCCAAGACACTTTTCACATTACACCACACCTTTAAATGGCTTGCACACGGGTGCAAGCACAATTAGTAGATTTCCTCCAATATGCACGCTATATGACATGATTCTTCATGAAAATACAGAGACCAGAAAACATTTGTGGGCAGTAAGAGATGAGAAAACTTGACAGTTTTGTGGTTTGGGAGGATGGCCCAGGGGTATCAACTTAGTCATTTGCCAGAGTCCTCAGCGCACACCTTGGCCTTTGGCTAGTGCCCTTCTGAGTCCAAGCAGGTGAGCTGGGAGGCTGGCTTTCCCAGTGAGGCTGACAGCGAGCACCCAGATGGAATGGGAGGAGGGGGTGTGCCTCCCTGGAAACAAGTGCCTGTTTCTTATTACACAAAACCCCATAGGCTCCCACAAATCAACGCAAATTCTTCCCGCTTGCTCTTATTATTCACAGACGCTCGGTTTTACTTCCCCAGCCATATCCTCCTCCCTCCCTCAACAAATTCCTTAACAGCAGAAGAGTAGACAGATTTCTGCATTTTGTGATTTTTGCTCTATGCACCTTCCTTAAGTGTCTTTTCAACTGGGAAAATTGGTGATTAAAAACTAAAATTGGGGGGACTTCCCTGGTGGCACAGTGGTTGAGAATCTGCCTGCCAATGCGGGGGACACAGGTTCGAGGCCTGGTCTGGGAAGATCCCACATGCCGCGGAGCAACTAGGCCCATGCGCCACAACTACTGAGCCTGCGCGTCTGGAGCCTGTGCTCCGCAACAAGAGAGGCCGCGATAGTGAGAGGCCCGCGCACCGCGATGAAGAGTGGCCCCCGCTCGCCGCAACTAGAGAAAGCCCTCGCACAGAAACGAAGACCCAACACAGCCAAAAATAAATAATAAATAAATAATTAAAAAAAAAAAAACTGAAATTGGAAGATGCCATCTTGAAACCACTGAGAATTTTAAAGTCAAGGAGAGCAGCGCAGAAAACCTTCCAATCACAGGTCACACGACAACAATGTTGTCACTTGGACTTCTCACAACAACGTGAGCCCTCGGGGGGCAACTGAATGAACGGAAGCAGCAGAAGTCACGGTACAAAGGAGCAGGAGGATGCAGTGAGATGCCTGGGTATTACAGATCGGTTATTACAGGTTATCACAGAAGCTAAAAACGGACCCAGGTATCATGATAATGATGCACAAAATATCTATCACCTTATGAAGCCATCACTTTTTCACAGAGATCTTTAAAATAATATGCACTTTTAAAGACATTTTAAAGGTTAAAAAAAAGATCATGAATGATTTAGAACAAGGGTAAGCAAGCTAGGGCCTGCTGCCTGTTTTTGTAAATAAAGTTTTATTTGAAAAATTTGTGGGAAAAATATTTACTAGCTCTCCCTTTATAAAAATGTTTATCAACCCTTGATTGAGATATTTCACTGAGGTTTCCATTCAGTATATTTATAATGTTGATCTTCATGAAGATGTTAAGCAGCAAGTGACTGATGGCAAAATCATCTGGTACATGGGATTTGGGGTTGTCCGAGGAGAGCAAAATAATTGATTTTTTTTAGTGTGTGTACTTATACACCAATGTGCCCAGATCAATAATGGACAAAACTGCCGAGAGCTGTAGCGTGACTCAAGGCCACAGTAAACCCGAGGCCCTAGAAACTTCTGTGTCATTTATAGACATCACTTCCCATCAAAGAGCATGGCTAAAATGATAAACCTTGGAAAAATAAAGGAAAATGGCCATCTGAATTGTCTTTTTAAACAAACGCCTAGTAAAGTAAGAAATGACTTTGAAAACACAGGTATTGTCACAGTAGTAGAACTCCAAGTCAAACTGTGATTCTTCTTCACGCAGGGGATAAAATGATAACACAAAGGTCAAAATCTACATAAGGAAAACTAACTCATTACTCACCTAAATGAAAAGCAGAGCCTGCAAAGTTAGATTATTTAGCAGATATTATTTCATAACTGCAAAACAACTGTGTGAAGTGGGCAGTATTGATCAGAGGGGTTTCTCGTATACTGAAGGGAAAAGAATAAAGATTATCAAGCAGAAACAAAGGGCATTAAATTGCTAAATTCAAGGGTTGAAGCAGAGCTTTTACAGGTCAGTTAAATCTTGTGGACAGAAACAAATCCAGGAGAGAAAGCAGGCAGAACTCTGAAATGATCTGCATTTTTTAACTACAGAAATGAGGGAGACTGTTTTCAGAGTAGGAATTTGACCAAGCAGAGTTAAAGGTCTTAGTTACTTTCATACTGTAAAAATCCACCATCAATGGGCTGGAAAATCTATTTAAAAAAAAAAAAAAAAAGGCTATCCGAAATATTGGATGAATCCACTTACATAAGGCACCTAAAAACAGGCAAATTCACAGAGACAGAAAGGAGAATGGAGGTGTCAGGAGCTAGAGATGACGGGAAATGAGGAGTCATTGTTTAATGGGTATAGAGTGTTTTGGGGGATGATGAAAAAGTTCCAGAAATGGATAGTGATGATGGTTGTATACCACTGCAAATGTACTTAATGCCACAAAATTGCATATTTTAAAATGGTTAAAAAACTAAAAATCAGAGCAATTAAGTACTAAAAGGGAGATGACAGAAGTACCATTATTTGTAGATGATATTATTGTCTGGTTAAAACCCAGGGCCATAACTGAAAACTATTAGAACTGATAGGAGAGTTTTGGTATGGAAGCCAGATATAAAATATCAATATATGCCTTAAAAAAACATCTTTTTTTTACCAGCAATAGCCAATTAAAAAATAATAGAAACATTTATCCCATATATAAAAGAAACAAAGATATAGGAGTAAATGAGGAATGTGTAAGACCTAAAAGATGAAACTATAAAAAAGGTTAAAATAATAAATTTTATGTTATGTATATTTTACAATAAAAAAAAAAAACTTTAAACACATTAAAATATATATGTACACACACACACGTGCACACGCGCGCACATCTGATGCCTTATTACAAACATCTATGTCTCACCATTGCGATCCCAGTGATATCTTCCACCTAATGGAATAAAAAGTACCACAGGGATGGCTTTACAACCAGGCTCAAACAACCTCAGCCCAGGAAAAGTTCTTAGGATTGCTAGCAGGTTAAAGATGCTTCCAAATATGGCCAACAAACTTTTCACCCTAGCAAAGTTTTCTTCATGTTGGCATGAGAATAACAACAAAAGTTATTCTTTCCTGGTTTTCTATTTAATTAAAATAACTTGTGACACAATTTCTCTTGAAATTATATTGAATATTTACCTTTAGTACTTAAGAGATAAATAAAAATCAATGATTTTAAAAAAGGCTGTCCCATTTGGTCCTAGTTGTCCATCCCCTGCAAGAGTTAATCTTAGGAGGAAAGTTTAGGGCCATTTGTGTGGCACATCAGGAATGAGGTCATGTGGGAAAGAATTCGAGGCTTGGATAAAATGCTTAAATTGAGTCTGGACATTCAGAGCACCTCCCCTACTGATTCTAGACAAGCTGCTGTAGGTCTTAAATGGTATAAACGCAAGTCCATGATGCCTTACCTGTTCTCTCCTGGAAAGATGGGGGAAAGGAGGCAACCCATCTTTGGTTCTCTGTGTAAACAGGCCTGGGATCTGAGGAATCGAGCTGCCCTATATACCCTTCTGATGCCTTATTACAAACAACTATGCCTTATTACAAACATCTATGTTTCACCATTGCGATCCCAGTGATATCTTCCACCTAATGGAATAAAAAGTACCACGGGGATGGCTTTACAACTAGGCTCAAACAACCTGCCACCCAGGAGGATAGGGAGCAGAAAAGCAAATCTCTCAGTGTTTGTCCAGCAATCAAAGCAAAACTCTCAGTGTTTTAATAACAAATGTCATGATAACTGAGCCAAAAAAGGAAGTTGGAGGATTGGATGGTTAGAGTTGATTAGGGGGAACTGTTCCAGTTATCTGTTGCCATGTAACAAGTCACCCCAAAATTAGTGCTTTAAAACAATAATAATCATTTATTATCTCTCATGGTCTCTATGGGTGAGGAAGTTGGGAACAGCTTGGCTGGGCAGTGCTGGCTTGGGGTCACTAGTGTGACCGTAGTCACACAGGGACTGGGCAGCTGAGGGTTGATAGGCACCCCTCACTCTCCACGTAGTCTCAGGTCTCTTTGTGTGTGGTGTTTCCAAGTGGGTTAGCTTGGGCTTCCCCCCTGTATGGCTGCCTCGAGTGTGTTACATGGAGGTCAAAGGTGAGTGTCCAGGAGATAAAAGGGCAAGAGTGTGCCCTATTCTAGCCCAGCCTCGGAAGCCACACAGCGTCATTCCCACGTCCTTCTATTAATCAAGGGGAGGGGACACAGACTGACCACTTGATGTGGTGAGGGGATGTCTAGATTCTGGAAAAGTACATGGGACAGGAAATATTGTTGCAGCCATTTTTTAAAATATATAATTTGCCACAGGAACTAAAGCTTATTTGAGATTGTTAGCTTATTTACCTATGAATAAAACTAAAGTATGAGTGATAAAAAATATTCTTGATTCTCCTTCTTTGTTCACAAACTCCTTTCACCAGCATTTCCCAGGGATGGGACCAATATGACATAAGCAACCAGACTTATCACCAGAACCCACCAATGTTAGCTCAAAATATTACATCATGCCACCTGTCTGGCAATATTCATAACCTGTCTGCTTGGTGATTGCCTTGACATGGCTTGTAACACAGTGAAATAACCAATTTATGTGAGTAAGGCCTGTTGAGATACTGGGACACAAACAGAAGAGAAATTGCCTGGACGTAGAACCCAAAACATTGTCAGCTCTCTTGCTCAACATAATCGTCCAAGTGACAGTCTCAGAGCAACACGATCAAATAATGGGAATAGTAGAAAACTTTTCCAATGTTATTCTTTTGACAGTAATTTATTTGTGGCAGACGTAATGCTATGTATTGATCAAATCTTGTTTAAATGATCTCTTCCTGGGCATCCCAGCCCACGTCATTCCCGTCTTCTCTTACAGGTCCATCAGGACCATGTGATGGGGTTCCAGTCACCTGGATGAGTTGTAAACCACTTCCGAGCCTGACCATAAAACCCCCAGAGACTGTCATACAGAGTGAAATAAGTCAGAAAGAGAAAAACAAATATCGTATAATATCTCTTACATGTGGAATCTAGAAAAATGATACAGGTGAACTGACTTGTAAAGCAGAAATAGAGACACAGACTTAGAGAACAAACGTATGGATACCAAGGGGGGAAGGAAGGGGTGGGATGAATTGGGAGATGGGGATTGACATATATACACTACTGATACTATGTATAAAATAGATAGCTAATGAGAACCTACTGTTTAGCACAGGGAACTCTACTCAATGCTCTGTGGTGACCTAAATAGAAAGGAAATCCAAAAAAGAGGGGATATATGTATACGTATAGCTGACTCACTTTGCTGTACAGCAGAAACTAACATAACATTGTAAAGCAACTATACTCCAATACAAATTTAAAAAAAAAACAAAAACAAAAAACAAAAAACCCTGTATATGCTCTACAACTGCTCCCTCATTCCAAGCTAACCTCAGAGGCCACATAAAAGGACCACTTGGAGGAGCCGCAGAACCCTCAATGAAATGTGATTTGAATCAGAAACCACCTTCGTGTGTATGTGTTAAGCCACTGAGATCTTTTTTTTCTTTCCTGCCCCAAAGGTAAGAGCCAAATTAAGAAATCGAAAACTGAGGTGCTACTGGAATTTGGAGCAATACAACTTTTTGGTACGGAGGTCATCTCATACACTGAAAAACTACTAGATGCCAGGCACATTCCCCAATCAAGGAAGCCACTGAGATTTTTGGAGTTTGTTATTGCAGTATAACTGAGACAAGCCTGACTCACGTGATATTATGTTGAAACCAACATGAATATGTTAATAAGCAGAATTAAAAATTCACATGAATTTTTTAAGTTAAAACATGAAACTTTAAAGAAATATCCTGCTTGAGGCAGGCTACTCTGGCTATGCCCCAGACCCCCAGGGACCATACACACATTCACTTCTGCTATTAGGAAAACTTCAATGGAAATATCTGATGTTTCCTAAAGCATTCGGCAGAGACAGTCTCTGCAGTCAGATGAAACCCAGTTCTATTACTTCCTAACTGAATCACTGAGCAAGTCACTCCCCTTCTCTGAGCCTCAGATTATGTGACGGGGGGAACCACCGTTACTGGGTAAGTTGGTTACCATTTGGGCCAGATGGCCTAGAAGAACAGCAAAATTCGTCATAGAAAAGCAACAGCCCTTTGTTTAGGGAAGCACCTGAATGTGTTTACAAAAGATGAGGCCTACCTAGACACAGCCAGGATGAGAGAGAAACTTAAATATTTTTTAAAAAGAGGTAAAATTGTTCATTGGGATAAATAACAGGAATTTTGCAGTGCCCAGCAATCTCTTGAGAAGGGTCCTTAAAAAGAACAAATGGACAAAAAGGGCTGAGAAAGGGGACTCAGTGACATGGTAAGCGGACAGAGCCTATAAAGGGTTCTGGCCTATGTGAATTCCCTGCTGTATTAGTTAGCTATTGCTGCATAACAAATCATCTCAAATCTGAGGGGCTTAAAGCAACAAACCATCATTATCTCATAGTTTCTTCTGATCAGGAATTCAGGAGCAGCTTAGATGGGTGGTTGTAGTGTAGTGTCCTTCATGAGGATGCAGTCAAGATTAATGAATAAACAAACCCACTGATTCTAAGTCAGAACGTATATTGAAAGCATTGCAGAAAAAGGAAGAGAATCAGAGCTGGGGGGAGCAGGAGACCCCATTGTAGTCTGGTCTCTACCTTTACAACCTTGTGTGACCCTCAGCCCGAGCGCTCACCCAATCTGGGTGCCCGCTTGAAGACTCATATCATCCTTAAACCCCTTCCCAGCTCTGAAACTCGGGGGTCCTGGGGCCCAAATGGCCATCCCAAGATGCTGGGTGTGATAAATGGAGGCACAAGAGTCCCCTGCATGGGGAACAGACAGCAGGCTTGCTGAGACTCTACGGGAAGGACTGTCTTCTTCCCACACACACCCAGGAGTCAGAATCAGGCATCTCATGCACTTCATTTCCGCACAAAGCAGAAATCCCATTCCTCAAAGCCAGAGCCTCTCATTTGCTTATTTCATTTTTCTTTTCCTATTTCCTTTTTTTTTGGAAGGGGATCTATTTCCGTTGTGACTCCAGTCCAACTCAGCTCACTGCCACCCACTTAACACAGTTCAACCCCTCTTGCTTGCCATGGGTGAGCCTAGGAAGAGTAACAACCCGACTGCCTGGTGAAAAGGGCAAGAGGACAGCTTCCGGCAGGAAATGTGCTTCAAGAAATATCAGGAAGGGAGGGAGGAAGTAGGAAGGAGGAAAGCCAGCACATACGTGAGCAACTTCGATATGTCTGGCTTCTTGGATGTGCAGTTTTTATATCCTTATAAGAATCCTATGAATCAGGTGCTATTAGTACCGCATGTTACAGGTGAGAACAGCAAAGCTCACTCTGGGCAGCTACCTTGGCCAATACCCACCAGCAAGTGGAGGTGAGAGGTGGGATTTAAATGGCATATGTGAACCCAGTACCTGAAATCCCGGCTGAGGGAAAGAAGGAAGGAGGGAGTAACACAAGGAAGCTGTATGCATGAGTGTTTCCTCCAAGGATGGCACTAAAAGGAGGACTTAGCTCTTCTTGATGGGATGCGTTGATGGTACACAAGGTTGGGTACACTTTGCTACACAAGCTCCTCCCGCTACTAAAGAGAGTCGATGACTCCAATTAAGGGTGTATGTGGGGATGGTGAGGCTATTAGAAAAAAATCTCATCTATCTTTGCTGCAGAAAGAGAGGGGGGTGGGCACAAAATGGTCATTAAAACCAATTTGCATGGTTATTTGAGAACCAGAAGAGAATACTGTTAAGCATGGTGACTTCGGAGGCTGAGTTTCAATCTCAGCTCTGACACTTACCTATATGACCTTGAGCAAGACTCATTACAATTATGTGCCTCAGTGTCACCATCTATAAAATGGAGATAATGATAGCATCCATCACAAAAGTTTGTTAGAAGGGTTAAATGGGTCAGTATATTTAAAGTGCTTAAAAGACTAGCTAGCATACAGTAACAGCCCAATAAATGTTAGCTATTATGTTCATTAGTGGTGAAGAGCGTGTGCTCTGGAGCCAGACTGACAGAATCCAAAACCCACTCAACGATTCCACAGGCTTGTGACCATGGAGAACCTACATAACCCTTCTGAAAAAGGAGGGAGAAACTTTCATCTCAGAGGAGTGGTGGCAGATTGCATTTTCCAAAGACGGATGCAACAGTATTTCCCAGCCACATGGTCTTCTTACATTGACTTTGCAACAGCTCCATGAATACATGGAAACTAAGTCACCTCCCCTTGAATCTGCGTGGGTCTGTGAACCTTCCCACAAACAAGATATAGCAGAAGTGATGCTGTGTGACTTCTGAGAATGGGTTAGAAAAAGCCATGCAGCTTCTTCCCAGTTTACTTGGGATACTCACTCTGGGACCCAGGCTCCATGCTGCGAGGAACCCCAAGCAGTGCAAGAGGAGGCACAGGTGGAGAGAAATCGAGTCCCCCCAGCCCACAGCCCAGCTGAGCTACCAGCACCCACTTGGCAGTAGGGCAAATGAGACATATCACTGTTGGTATTGTTCAGTAACTTCCCAAAGTCACACAGCTAATGAGGATCATGACCAGGATGCAATCCCAGCCTTCAGTCTCAATTTGTATTACCCTGATGATCAGAAAGGTCAACAAATCCAGTCCAAGGATTCAAATGCCCCTTCCGCTCCCAGCTGAAAGGCTGAAATAATAACATCATGAGAACACAGGCAATACCTCTTTGGGGCCTCTACACGAGGGTCTGGGTTGAAAAAGAGAATCAGGAGACAATGGGAAAGGGAACAATGACTAGCCTTCTTTCTTTTCCTTTAAGCCAAGTACCAAGAGTTAGAAATACTTGTTTCTTGAGGGAAAAGCTGTCCCCTCTATGGAAAAGTAAAATATGCAAACACTGACCACAGGGTAGATGAGAATACATAATTCACAACTAACTGTCTCCCTGGACAGAAGTAGGAAGAAGTAGGTTGAACTTCAGGTCAAAAAAAAAAACAAAAAAAAAATTCTAGCTCTTGCATCCCAGCACCTAAGTATTCAATTACAGAAAAGTTTTTGCCCCTGGGGAGACCACTGGAAGCTGCATCAGCATCAAAACCTTGTATGATTCTGCAGTAAGCTGAGATATGCAGCACCCTGGCAATTGATATGCAAGTTAAATAAACAACACGACATAATAAATAATTAAATCAGTCTAACATGATGAATGAATTAATCATATCGAAGTGATGAGAAGCCAGCACTGTCACCCAGAAGATCACTGATTTGAGAAAAATGAAACATTCATAACAAGGCCATTTCAGCATAGGATGGTACCTCTTATATTGATTACTTGTATTGGCCTCTGAACAAGAGTAGGTGCTCAATAAATGTTAGTGGAATTAAATGAATTTTTGCCACCAAGAATGTCCTTCTGCCACAGAGGGAATTATTCATTCAATAAGCAATCGCACAGACATTTTCTCATTTCAATCTTATTTAGGAATAGAATAGGTCTGTAAAGTAGGCAAAAGCAGGTATTACCATCCCCCATTTTACACATGAGGAAAATAAAGGTAAGAGGCCAAATGACTTGCCCCTAGTCACATGGCTGGGATGAGGAAGACTCATCTTGGGACTCCTAACATCTGGTGGATCACCCACCCTCTGCACCCCACTGATGGGAATATCTGTGTCTACACGACTGCATTTGTAGGAGAAGTGCTACAGCCACCCACTACGTCCTCAACCATTTCCTATAATAAATCAATTCTAGACGCATTTCAAATTTATATCTGAGTAGAGTTTGTACCTCCTGTCATTTTGCCTTTTGTTTAGTTACTATACATAGCATCTCTTCATAGACAACTAAGAAACACAGGTAAGCCTGAGGAAAATAAAAGCATCACACAGCCATTAAAATTAATGAAGAAGAAGAATATTTAGCTACATGAGAAAATTTCCACAATATATTGCTAAGCAAAGAGAAGTTTTCCATGCATGTATATTATCCACACTATATTAATATACACACATGTACACACATAGACAAGAAGGCTAAAAGTATGTGTCAAAAAGTTAACACTGGTTTTTTCCATACGATGGGTTATAAGGAGTTTTTGTTTTCCTCGCTCAGCAGTTTTAAAGACTTTCAGAGATTTATACAATGAGAATGTATTATTTTTGTAACTGAAAGTCTCATTTGTATAACTAGAGCAAACTGTAGTAGGGAGGTGGGGAATAAAAATGCTTCTGAGTCCACATCTAACAGAAGCCATAAATAGTACAGTGGGTTTGTTTGGTTTGTTTGTTTTTTAAGGGAATTATTTAACAGTATAGGTAAATTCTGAGGAGATGTGGGATGGGGAGCAATTTGGAATCTCATCCCACAGTGAGCAAGGATATACCCTCAAATCAGTGACTTGAGACATGATGAAATACTTGAGAAGAGACGGTTAGAGAAGAGAGAAAAACAAAAAGTTTTTGGAGCCTGCAAAGGCAAAACTCACTAGTGGCAATAAACCACAGACCCAACTCCTTCTACTTGCCCAATCTCGTAAAGGGCTAAACAACTCAAAACAGAATATAAACCTCAGACACAGCCCTCCTCCCTGGTTCTACAGGAGAATTTGATGGTACCTAGGAAAACAAGTTGCATATCAATGGAAAATCAATCAGACTACTTGGGGGTAAGCAGGAGGCCTGAAAATACTGATTCAAAATGGGTTTAAAAGGCAACAAAAGGTGGGGAAGAGACTTATGCAACACTTCTGCACCCCAAAAAAGAAGTAAATAAAAATTTTAAGTGAATTATAAATATGCATCTCTAAGGGTAATTTCTTATTAAGATTTACTCCAGGAAATAAAAAAAAATGTTGTGACAGCAATGGTTTGAACTCTCAAAGAAACTGAAAAAAATATAAAAACAATAAATCTAAATCTAAAATACAAAATCATAAGACAATAAAGTGACATGATGGAGCTAAGAAAACAAGTTATAGAAACAAGTTCACCATAGCATTAAAAGCAGCATAATGAACCAAGTCAACAAGGAAAAACATAAGCTTGAGATCATTAAGGATGCACACTACAGAAGTACATGGTAAACTGATAAAAGCAATCAGGGAGAAAATGTTAGATGTGAAAGACAAACACTAGGGATCTAGATGAGTGGGCTCAAAAGAGAATTGAGGAAGCAAAACAGAAACTATATTCAGTGATATGACAGAAGAAAAAGTTCATGATCTCAAAGAAAACCCAACTATTGACAGGATTCACAAGCATTAGAAAAAAAATTACTGAAAAAATGACCAGCATGGAGAAGTATCTTAGTGAAATTCTTGCATATCAAGGATGAAGACAGAATTGCACAAGCATGCAGGCCAGTGAGTGACATACAAGGAAAAAAGGGGACGGCTTTTCCTTAGCATCACAGATTCCAGGAGACAATGGAGCTATGTCCACAGAGATGCAAGGAAGAAGGTATTCTTCTACACCCAGCCAACCAGTTACTCATGTGTAAAGGGAGAAAAAGGAGGAGGAGCAAAAGGGAGAAAGATGATCATGTAGAAAGAGGAAGGAGAGAGGAAAGAAGAAAATGCAGAGACGAAGAGGAAAATCATGATATTCTCAAACACACAAGGACTCGAGAAGGCTCATACTAACGCACCATTGCAGAAAAGAACAACTCAAAGACATGCTCTAAACAACCAAAATCTTGATCAAAATATAGATTTCAAAAATAAGTAAGTAGTGATATGAAAGTATTTTAAATTCTTGATGAAATACAAAAATAGAATTAAGTCTAAATAATTGTGGTAAATATAGTTATCACATTTTAAATCACAAAACTTTATTATTTTTAAAATATAAAAAATAAGCTGTAGTTGAAAATGAAAGTAGATTATAGATCTTCCCTGTAGCAAAGATGAATACTCCCAACAAATGGAAAAGAGATTTAAAGGCAAAGACATCAATTAAAACTAATAGCACAGAAAGGATGAACTCAGCAGTAAGAGATTCTCAAAAATGAATCCAAAACCAATAAAAACAAGTATATGATGTTTACCAGGAAGAAGACTAAGCTGTAACTCAAAGATAGAAAATATACCAGACAAAAATATAAAGATAAAAATATATAGAAAGATAAAAATATACCAGAAGCAAATTCAAAGAAAATGAAAGCAGAGATTACTCTATTTATAGACAACTGGGTTGAATTCACTGAAGGGAATAGTATTAAAGTTTGTACCAAAAACTCATTTTTTAAATTGACAGAGGGCACAATCCACGCTAAATTTTGGATTTACTGGTTCCGGGGGATGGATCCAGGACCCCCACGGATACCAAAATCCACGGATGCTCAAGTCCTTTATATAAAATGGCATATCTGCAAATCCTGTATACTTTAAATCATCTCTAGATGACTTATAATACCTAATAAATGCTATGTAAATAGTTGCTTGCACTTGGCAAATTCAAGTTTTGCTTTTTGTAACTTTCTGGAATTTCTTTCGAATATTTTCAATCCACAGTTGGTTGAATCTGCAGATGCAGAACCCATGAATACAGAGAGCTGACTATAACTGTCAAAACACCCATGGTCTGAATAACATAGCATCAAACATTAGTTTTTAAAAACTGTTGGAGATTAAAGAAAATAATAGCAACTAATTCAGGAAGATAATAAGTAGGGGCTTATTATCAGTATGAAAGTAGGGGCTTTGATTAATATTATTAAAGTCAATGTAAAAGCTTTATTCATACTTTGTATACTACAAATAAAGAATTTAGTTCCTTTTCTAATGCCCATTAAACAGTTATAAAATCAACCTATATTAAACAACCAAGAAAATCCCATTAAATGCCCCAAAAAGAAATTAATAATATAGATTATATTCTCTACTCAGACTATAATAAACGGGAAATTAATCTCACAAATAGAACAAAATAATTATGCCAACAGCTTGGAAATAATTCTTGGGTCAAAAATAAAACCAAAATAGCAATTACAGAATTTTAGAGAATAGCAATAATGAAACCAACTCATATCAAAATACATGGAAAGTGGCCGGTATTCTAAAAGTAAATTTCATAGCCATAAATACTTTAATAACTGAGCAAGAAATAAATCAATTATTTAAGAAATCAACTCAAGAAGCTAGAAAATAAAAAGTTGAGTGAAATAGCAAGGTGGGCTTCATAAAGGTAAAAGTAGAAATCAATTCATTTTAAAAAACAGTAAAACACCAAAATTAATAAATAAATTCAAGAGCTGCTCCTTTGAGAAAAAGACAATAAACCAGATAAACCATGAAATAGTGTAATCAAAGAAAAAATAAAAATGAGAAAAAACAGAAATGAGGAGATATAGTTACAGAAAAAAAAGTTAGAGACTCATTCATCTGCCAACACATTTGAGAACTTGAATAAAATTAAATATATACAACATGCATATATATACCTCTTAAAAGAGCACAGGATCCAAACATTGGTATTTTAAATCCCTTAGGGTCTTGCTACTCAAAGTGTAGCCCACTTTGAGTAATTACAGAACCTCCTACTCCATGAAGTAGGTTAGAGGCTTAAATGAAAGCACTTAGCATAACTCCAGACACATGAAATATTTCTAAATGTTGCTTATTATTGTTCTGTAAGTATACTTTTTTTGAGGCATAATGTATATAATGATAAACACATCCTAAGGGTACAGCTCAGTGAATTTTTATAGCACCACCTGGAAGCTTATTGGAAAGGATGACCCCAAATGTACTAAATCTACATTTGAACCACCTCCTCAGGTGATTCATAGGCAAGTTAAAGCTTGAGCATCATGACTTCAGATCTAGAGAAAAGAGATCACAATTCTCAGAGATATGTTTAGAAAACCAGTACAATTCTTTAAGATAATACACAAAAAATCTACAGATTATTTTATTTATATAGATTCAAAATTCTAAAATAAAATTTCTAACAAAAAGAATCCACATTTTGTTAAATAAATACCATACAACAAAGAAGTGGAGCTCATTCCAGGAATATGACAATAGTTTATTATTAAATCTATTAACAGAAAAGAAAAACATGGGTGAACTTACATTTAAAAAATAATTTTAGGCTGGGGAAGGTTTTTCTGAATATGATTTCCAAGCCAGAAACCATCAAGGCAACGGCATGAAAGCTGTTTTTTTTTTTTTATTCTCTATTGCAAAAATCACTACAATCACCAACAAGGTTTAAAGAGAAATGACTAACTCAGAGAATATATTTGAAGCTCTGACAAGGGGTTATTATCTACAACGTATAAAGAGCTACTAAAACTTACCAAGAAAAAGACAACCACTCCAACAAACAATGGATGAAGGATATTAACCAGTTCACAAAAGAAAAGCACACGGCAAAACAATAGGTCTATGCCTTCATTTGCTCAACCAACAATCTTTAAATGAGCATAGTACTACTCTTTGGGCACTACATTCAAAGTTCTGTTCTAGCAAATGAAACAAAGTAACTTCCTACAAAATGAGCTTAACAAATAAATACTCAAAGAAATGCCAAATGACATATATTCACCTAAATAACAGGAAAACATTAAAAAGACAGGTTAATATCTTGGGTTGACAAGGATGTCAGGAAATGGATACCCTCATATATCAACGACAGAGTTTAAACTAGTACACAATTCTGCTGGCATTTAATTTGCCAAATTTTTTTTAAAGGCATACTTTTAAACAGAATATACCCACAAGAAGTGGACAAATACGTATGAAGACCTCATCACAGCATTATTTACAATAGTGAAAACACCTAAATGTCCATCAACAGAAGAATGGCATAATAATGTCAAATAACGTAGCTTGTTATTATTTGTTCATGTATTATTTGTTCGTGTATTAATGCATGTATTATTTTTATCATATCAATAGCAGAATAAACTGTAATTTTGAAATATTTCATTTATTTTGCAGCATAAAGACAAGACATATAGGGGCAACAGGAACCCTAATACATTTTAAATGATGATAATGGAATAATTTATGTGAGGATTCAGTCCTGTATGTAAAATACACACAGATTTAGGGATTTAAATATCACTCGAAGCCTTCTGAAAGTGAGGTCCAAGGCCTAGGTGCCTCTGACAGCTTTAGTACAAAAGTCCTCAGGACAGTACTCAAGTACACAGGTGGTCGCCCAGGTGCCTTTATCACTGTTCCTCCTGATACTTACATCCTCCTAAGTCCCCATTCACACAGCAGCCAGAGGGCTCTTTTGTAAAAATGTGCCTTAAATCCAATTGGCTTCTCAGTGCTCTTACCACAAAAATACAAACTCCCAACAAAAATGGCCCACAAAGCCCTGCATCGTGGTGACAGGCCACTGCCCATTCTCCAACCCTATTTCATTCCATCTTTCCTTTCACATCTTGTGCTCTGGGCACACAGCCCTTCTAATCACTCCCAGAACTTTCCAGGCTCTGTCCCGCCTCAGAGCCTTGGCACATGATGTTCTCCACTGCCTGGAATGTTCCTCCCTCCTCCTTTTCAGAGCAGGTTTTGTCATCCTTCAAGTAGCATCTACTTACCTGCCCTCTTATTATCAGGTATTACTACTCTCTGCCTGTCTCCTTCACTACACTTAATACAATTTTTTTTGGGGGGGGGGGGGGGAAGAAACTGACTAATTTTTAAATTAATTATTGGTTTACTTATTCACTATCATGACTGTTTTCTTCCATTTATTTCCTACATTTCCTAATTCTACATATTTTCTAATCTTTGACATTGAGCAACAGGATACATTTTTTAAAACAGAAATGCAAAGTAAACATCATTTAAAAAAAATTTTTTTTTTTAAAACAAGTTGCTCCTCCCTGAGTATAACTTTAGGTTTCATGGGAAAGGAAACTGTCAACAGCCAAGACTGCCGGCAGCTCTGAGAAGGAAAGTCTCAGTCCTGCAAGGGGAAGGGGGTGGAGT
The DNA here is from genome assembly GCF_009873245.2 of Balaenoptera musculus. Lineage (NCBI taxonomy): Eukaryota > Metazoa > Chordata > Mammalia > Artiodactyla > Balaenopteridae > Balaenoptera > Balaenoptera musculus. The sequence continues at coordinate 17,174,713 of NC_045799.1, read as the reverse complement.
GAAGCCCACCACACAACATCTACTGTCCTGGCAGGTAGGAGGAGGGGGAGAGTTTTTTTCACGCTAAGTCCTTCTGTATCTTTTCAGTTTTGTACTGGTATCACGATGTATTTGTAAACATAATATCTATTCAGAAAAAAACAACTGAAAACAACAACCACCACCAAAAGAAAAAAGAAAAACTTTTACTGTCAAATACACTCGAAGAGACAGCAGAATGGCTATACCCAATCAAGGAAGATTGCTCCAGTTAAAATTGCGTGAGATTCTATCAGCATGCAAAGCATGGTAACAGCATAAAATAATTTATTCTGATTCCTAAAACCCAAGGAAAAAAAATCATTAATATGGACTCTTCCACCTCAAAATCTACAGAAACGCACCACATCCTGAAATTCTCAGTCCTGCATCTCTCCATCCCCCTTTTACTGTCTGCTCAGAATATCCCTTCACCATGCTCTGGTTTCTCCATCTACATCTCTCTTTGCTTGTATGTTTCATGCTCAGCTTCCCTCGACTTCCCTTTGAACTTGACATTCTTGTCACCCTGATTCTCCCCAGGGCTACTTTTTTTTTCCTTTATTGGCCACAATATGAAAATATATGAGAAGCATTTACTAAACTCTCATGGTTTCCTCCCATTAAAATAAAATCAGAGGAGCAAAATCATCTGTTTACATCTCCCTCAAAAAGAACTAAATCAAATTATTTTTGTTTCGGGAGGTCATTGACTTTCAGTAGCCCATCAGCACCCCTCAAGAGAGGCCCCCAGGAAGAGAGACTCGCCCTTGCTGAGAAGTCTAGCACTTCGGCACATAAGCAGACACTGATGATAAGCTGATTAAAACTTATCTTAAGAAAAAAGCTGTGAGGTAAGGCGTGGTTTGGCAATTCGGAGTCTGCCCAGAAATCTGTAGACCACAGTGAAGTGTGAAGCTCCTGGGAGGCCGCAAAAATAGTATCTTATTCTAATTCAGGGGAACAAATCCTTTGCATATCAGCATGAATTGAACCCAGATGAGTCTTGCTCAGACGATCATAGTAGTTGGAACAATCTGACATCAACAGCAGCGTCAAGAGAAGTCCAGAAAGAGAGCAGATTACAGCTCATGAGATCATGCAGTCAGTCTAAAGGTTAAACGAGATTGGAAACATCATCACTTAAGTAGAAAATAAAGCATCCAGCAGAGGAAAAGTGAAAGACGTCTGTTAGCTAAGCACTTCTGCTCTTCCCTTGGACAATTTAAAGTGTTCGGAGGGAACAACATCTCAAAAAGAAAAAGTATTTGGTGGTGGCGGGGGGTGGGGGGTGAACTGATCTTTTACTTGGAAACAGAGAAACTAATTTTAACAGTTCTCAGCATGGAAATATTGGCTTCTGGACTTTAAATACATGCAGCATCAGATCTTATTATTCTTCTATCTTTAGTCATTTTTGCCTTCATGAGTTATTTATCATTTCACTTTCAACGACTTTGATATGTAAATTAAAGCCACTGTACCAAATGTTATGATTTCGATAAAGATCTAGAAACACTAATATTTTTCATTATGGATTTTTGCTTATCCAACTGAATCCAACAGAATTGCCCCATTTGAACCAGGTAGGGACAATATCTGGGCAGAACTCTGTAGATCACTTACCATCCAAACGCACCAACCGAAGATTTTTTTTTATCATAAATGCTTCTCAGTTTATCATCATGGCACACTGTCTCGTAACTTTAACACTAGCATCAAAATGTTCTGTATAAAGTACAGGAAGAGTCATTCCTCAACCCAATTTGCAAAGTTCTGGGTCGTTAAGCTCAAAAAAGTATTAAGTAGAGTGGTTGATACTTCGGGATTTATCTGCACTTAGCAGCTGTGTTACCTTGGCCAAGTTATAACCTCTCTTCGCCTGGCTTTCCTTAACTGTAAAATGGGTGAAGACATAGAACCTGTCACAAGTATGATATACAATAATCCAAGTAAAAGTGCTGACTTAGCCCAGCGCCTGGCACATAAGTACTCAATAAATATTAGTCGATTATACTTCCTTAGGCAGAATGCTGCAGTGACAGCTTTGTCATGTTCTTAAGACTTAAGGAATTACTTTTCTTAAAGACAGAGAGATGGCCATACAGTCTCTTGGTGAGGTCATGGGGTCAACACGTGGCTACATTCAAACAAAGAAGCAAAGGCTGATGTCTCTCTTGACCACACATGCCGCCGCACCTTGCTCATTTCCTGTGCTCTGTGATGGTCAGAGGGAACAGGAAGCTACTCCAGTCACTCAGGAACCTATCAGGTGACCCATGAGCATCTTGTGATTGAGCTAGTGACCCTGATACCTTGGACAGCTGATGGCAAGGCAGAACAAGAGGCCAGGGAGAGGGCAGAGACTGCCTCAAGGTCCCTGAATGTTTTCATCTCCTGCAGCTCCAATATTTCTTCAAAAAAAAAAAAGTTAGAACTTGAGAAGAGCTGTCGTGAAAAAAAGACTAAACACAGATGGTACTTCATCTCTTTACCTACCCATTCATTCGTCACTCATTCACTGACATCTGCACACCCCATGCCCAGCCTTGCGAGAGCAGCTGAAGACAAAGAGGTGCCCAGGAGGTATCCCTTGTCCCTGGGGAACCGACAAGTTATTGGACGACTGGTCTGTCAAGAGACACGTTTAGCCCAGAGTGCTACAGGCCATGAGATGCTGACTGGGGTGCTGAAGGACAGGAGAGAGGGGGATGAAGAGGAGGCTCCAGGAAAGGGGAGCAGCAGGTATGAATGGCAGAGGGAGGGGGGCACCGTGCATCCTTCCAATTGCACAAGGTCCAGAGAGGCTGTGATGAGGAGATAGGAGAATGGTGTAAGATGATGGTGTAAGGGACCTCGTGCACAAGCTAAGGAGCTGGACGTCACCCTGAGGGCAATTGGGACCATCCCCTGGAGGGCAGGCAAGAGAGTGACATGCTCAGGTTTGTGTTTTAGAAAGGTCGTCCAGCCATCTTTGCCTCTTGTGCGCTCTTGACTCATCCCATTCACTGGGCAGCTGTGACTGTGGCTCTATTTACATAAATTCTGATCATCCGACCCCCTCAGAGCGCAGAGGCTCCTTAGGCTTCAGTCCCCTTTATTCCAGGTTTACATGAGTGGAGAGGAAAAGCATCTCCCAGCTGCAGACCACATTTCCAGCTGCTGATACCCATCTCCCATCCACCTCCCAGAGGCAGCTCCACGCAACGCATCTGAGACTGAAAGCATGATCTTTCCCACAAAGCTGGCTCTTCTTTCTTAGCATTCTGGTCACCCAGGTTCCATAACTCCTTTTCACTCCTCGATACATCCTATCTCCCACCAAGGCGTGCTGTGTCTTCCTTCAGAAATGTCCCCAACCTCCCCACTTCCCGCCCAGCCCCATGGCCCCTACCCTAGAGACCACAGTGACCTCACCCATGACCTCTCACCGCCCTGACCCACCTGGGCGCTCTGCCACCCGTCGCACCTCTTGTCAGCCCATCTCCCATTACCAATTCACTCCCTGCCAACTCACTCCCAACTCCAAACTCCCAGCCGTGTGGGACTGACCATTGTTGGTAAGACCTTCAGGCCCAAGGTAGCTGGGCCCCAGCGATGCCTTCCAGCGCCGACTCCTTCCTCACACTCACCTTGCTGAGTCCTCCTGTTGAATAAACCACCCAAGCCACCTGGCACTTCCTACTCTGCCTCTGCTCACAGTGTGGACTGGGTCAAATAGTGTCCCCCAAACCTCAGAATGTGACCTTATTCGGAAACATAGTCTTTGCAGATGTAACCAGTGCAGGTGAGGTCACACTGGATGAAGGTGGGTCCTCATCTAATGACCGCTGGCCTTATAGGAAGAGCAAAGAGAGACAAAGACACACAAAGAAAAAGAAGATGGCTATGTGACCATGGAGGTGCAGATTGGAGCCATGTGTCTAAAAGGCAAGGATGCAAATGAATGTCAAAGATTGCCAAGGATGGTCGGCAACCACCAGAAGCTGGGAGAAAGTCATAAAACAGATTCTCCCTCAGAGCCTGCGAAAGGAACCTACTCTGGCAACATCTTGATCGCAGGCCTGATCTCCAGAACTGTGAGAGAACACACTTCTATTGTTCCATGCAGAAACTGGGACATTGTTATGGCAGCCCTAGGAAACGGATACACAGTGCCCTGGGCCACCACCTAGAATTGTCAGTGTTTGTCCATTTACCTACCCAATGGGACCTTCCCCAAAGGCCCAGCTCAAACCCCTCATGCTCCTGCAGGCAGCCGTGGAGCTCTCCCATTCCTCTGATAAACACTCTGCCACGTCTCATCAGTCCTGGGTTTCTGGGGGCTGTACGTTCCAAAGGCCACAAGTTTGATCACCTTTGAATTACTAATTGATGAGCTTCCTGATGTGTTTCCCTTGCAAATGAGGGTGAGTGAAGGCGTTTGGTTAATCTTCTTCAAGGCTAATCATTGCTTTATTTTATGTCCGCAAGCTTCCCTCCTAATTTCAGCCACCACTACCCAAATACCTGCAGTCACCAGTGAAGACAGATACACAGTATTCCAACTCTCCATCGTTTTACCCCAGCCTCCCTTTCTACATTTATGATCCTCACACCACCCACTGTACCATCCGACCCATCCTAACAAATGTGAATATCCAGCCACATCTGAATCCCAAATAAACCCTGCACCTCCCACCTCAACACGCATGCAGGTTTGCCCTTCTCTATCTTTCCATCCCCTAAAATCCTTTAGCCCTTCAAGGCTGACTCGAATGACACCCTTTCCAAAAGGTCTTTCTTCGTCACAAGCCATTGGAAATCTACTCCCTTCCTGTATGACTGGTTAGAGCTCAGCTGACGTCTACATTACGGTATTCTTATCGTAAGCATGGTTGTAACCATGTACGTAAAACTCTGCACCTTACCAGCCACCTGACCTTGAGCAAATCGCTTCACCTCTTTGGACTTCAGTTTCCCCATTTATACAATTGGTATAACTATAGCATTGACCACATAGTGTCATGAGGGTTAAATGAGATCATGCAGGTAAAGCATTTAGCACAGAGACTCAAATTTAGCTACACTCACTGTATATTGGTGGACAGTATCATGATCAACAATCATCAGCATCATCAAACTTTATTTTCAAATGCACCGCATCAGCTAGGAACACGGAGTTGAATAAGTCATCACTTTCAAGGGAGAGAGAAAAAAAAAGAAACAGCAAAAAAAAAAAAAAAAACTCTTCAAAATTAATGCCCCCACTAACCATGAGTACTGAGCCGGTTTTTCACGTATCAAGGACAGCAAATGATTATCCTCATAAAATTCCTTTCTTCCTAAGAGACTAAAGAGCTGAGAAGATCTCATTCCACCTGGCTTCACAAGTCCCCTGAGAGAGAAGCAACAGGTAAGCATCTCTTGTCCACTGTCCTCAGGTTGTGTGAGGACAGAGACAAGATGCAAGGCAGCTGTCCCTAGAGCTGGAGGCTGCCCTCTCCCCAGGCCTGGGGAATTAAAGAAGCATGGACCACCCTTCTGCTTATTCCTCGGGCAGATGCCCTTTGCTTATTCTGAAAGCAAATGAGTGTGCTACAGGCGCTGGCTGAAATCCAGGGTAGTCACCTTCCTCATACTCTCAGACTCATTCATTCACTTACTCATCCATTCAAAATCTTTTGCTAAGCCTATGTTCCCACATACCCTATAAACGCCAAGCAGGTTCTGCAGAATAAGAGGGGCCAGAGAGTCAAGTATAGCCTCCTAAGAAAATACCCCAGGCAATAAATGGCCAGGGTCTGTCCTGAGTGCTGAATACGAAGACAGAATGCTTCTAAAACCTTACCAATTTTAATTTTCTCCTCTTGCAGTTGTTTACAAAATGGAATAAAAAATTCAACTCAATTACTATAAATACTTCCAAAATGCTAATCCCCCCAAACAGGTGTCTTTCCTATCTAAATGCAAGGCCCCACCCACCCCTGCCAAAGTCATCATGTTCCACAACCAAAGACATCAATGACAGGTGGAGATTTATGCCTGGGGTGAGGATGCAACGATGAATCAGAGTCTCCAATTGTACCGCGCCCCCCCCCCCACCCAAGACAACAATGCATCTGAGCATAAAATGAGAGGAAGCAAACAGATACTTGTACATCCATGTTCATAGCATTATTCGTAATAGCCAAATGGTGGAAGCAACTTAAGTGTCTATCGATGGATAAATGGATAAACAAAATGGAATATCATTCAGCCTTAAAAAGGAAGAAGGTTCTGATACACACTGTGGCATGAACGAACCTTAAAGGTATTATGCTAAGTAAGATAAGCCAGACACAGAGGGACAAATACTACATGATTCCATTCTTATGAGTTACCTAGAGTAGTCAGGTTCATGGAGATGGACAGTAGAACAATGGTGGCCAGGGGCTCAGCAGCGGGAGAAATGAGGAATTGTTTAATGGACAGAGTTTCAGTCTGAGAGGATGAGAAAAGCTCTGGAAATGGAGAGAGAGTAGTGACGGTTGCACAACAATGGGAATGTACTTAATGCCATGGAACTGTGCACTTAATGGTTAAAATGGTAAATTTTCTGTTTACTTTTAAAATGATTACTTTAAAAATCAGAGGAAGAAATCAGAGGACTTCTCCAGTGCCATGGGGGGGGGAAGGTTTTGTGCTGTAGAGGATGCTGGAGGCATTTGCCCAGATCCCCTCTACTGGGCTGGGGTACTCCACCCCTGGCCTCTATGGGTTGGCTGCTAAAGGCCCACCGCTGCTGCCTTCTCTAGAGAACTTTCCTTGGCTGCAGGGGTAGCTGAGAGATTACTCCTTCACCCACCCACCTCCATGTAGACAACCAGCAGTCAATGGCTGAGTGATGTGGGGTACAAAAGGCCACTTGCCTCAAGGTGGAACCAACTCCATGGTACAATTCATACTCCATGGCTCCCTGTGGGATCGGCTGAGTCTGATCTCCAGCTAAGAACACCTCCTTGCTTAACTTTCTTTCCTGCCCCATCCTATTTCCCTCATTCTTCTCCTGAGGGCCATCCCTCAATAAATCACTTTCACATGAACCCATCTCAGGCTCTGCATGTAGAACAGAGCTTCTCAAACTCTTTTGCATGACAGTGCCCACTAAGGAGCCTTTTTCAATATTTTTTTTTCCTAATCACCCCCAGGTTACTTTAAAAACACAGATACACTGTACATCTGTTTAGGTACTGTATGTATATCTGTGCCTTTTACGTAAAAAGAATAAGAACTTTTCACTAATACCCCATTTCACCCTCTCGGAGGCATGATCTCCCCTGTTGAGAATGCATGTTCTAGAAAACCTGACCTAACACAGTGTGGATACACCTAAGTGACTGATGTGTGGGATAGGAAATTCTCCCCCGAAGCATGGAGTGCTTTGAAATGATTTCTGCTACCATTAATGGATTTTATTCACAACAAGCAACCTCAAACCAGCTAGCGCAAGAAAATATACAATCTGCCACCTCCTATGTGCCCAGGAGCTATGCTAGATCCTGGAGATAGATAAAAATCATGAATAAGTTAGAATCTTGAGTCTGCTCGTGTGCGGGCTAAGAGTTAAACAAACAGGTGCTGCAGGAGCTAAGATAATGCATAAAGCAGGTGACGGTACATACCTGGGAGTGGGTCACCCTGCTCAGAGACCCTACCCTTTCTGGAGCCTGTAGACCCTCTAGGGAGACACACATCAATTCAGTGAGATATCATAGGGTAAGCATGGCTGGAAGAAAAGAAGGGGATCTACTGCTTTTTCTGATTTGTTCATTCATTTGTTCACTCAGCAACAATGTCCCATCACTTACCACCGCGTCAACCCTGGGGATATAACATAAACGCAGGAAGAGAGAGGGCTAGAAGAATGGGCTCCGGGCAGAGCAGCTGGGTTTGAGTTCTCCATGGCTTTGTGATCTTGGGCAAGTTCCTTAAGCCCTTATGTTGCTTATCAGTGACGTGAGGACAGTAACAGCAAATATCTCAAGGGCTGTTGCGAGGATTAAGTAAGATAACGAAGATAAGGCAATAGCTCACTGTCTAACAGAAAATGCTCCATACAGATACTAGTTATTGCTTCTTTTGTTACCAACTGGACACATTTCCTTCCCTCAAGAACCCGGTGCAGAGAGAATGATTAAAGCCTAGTGCCATGCTGCATCACGGGAAAATGCACCTTGTCCCTCCCAGTTTTGGAAAAGGACCTCTCTTTGAGGACCCAGTTTCTGTGCGGGCACTACCCCATCCTGACTCCTGGCCACTCACTCTGATGGTTGGAACCTCCTTCTACAAGGCTCTGTTGTCTGCACAGAACAAGATAAGCTTACACTTCCAGCTCATTTGGCAGACACCATGAGTAACTAATGCCTACCACTGTCACCGTTTAGTGAAAGATTTCATAAACGGGGTGTTTTTCCAAGTCCAGCCTCATGAGACAAGCTGAGGTTTCATTCCCCTCAGTGTTAACGCTGGCATATGCCCGCCAAATGGACACCAAGGGGCAAAGCAGTATTTTTTCAGCCCCATTCAGACCACCCCCCGCCCCGTGACTTCTAAAGCCAAAGCCACATATTCACAGGACCCAATGAGGAGGATAAAAAATCAACATTCCGGGAATGGCATCATCAACATTGAGTTTCAGGGGGTTATTTATTTATTATGTGATAATGGCCCAAACGTATACACTACTCCAAAATCTGCCATGAAAATTCAAACGTCTTTGTAATCCTTGTTTACAAAGCACAGAGAGAAATTAAAACAGGCTCAACCAAGCAGTGTTTGTGCATATTAATGAACCTAAATTCTAAATCTGGATTTTGGAAATAAAAAGGGTAAAAGAGGATTCATTTCAGACTAATTTGCTTTTGAATATGACACTCTGCATGTCAAACAGTACAAGGGATGTGGAAATGGGGGCCTAGAGAGACATTTTAAAGCATGTGCACACAAGTTACAGGGCCTAAAATCTCTGAAAGGGAAGGGACCATTTTCCATTTCCTACTCAAGACTTTGACAGTACACATCCCTCTACAGTCACCTGTGTCCTACTCAGTGAGGGAACAACAATGCGTCTCCACTATGACCATATAATTTTTCTCTTTTATAACCTACATAACCTTTCCTTGTCTGGTCCCGCTGTAACACTACCACAAGAACACTGGGTGCCATAAGGGTCATGGTCTTGGAACTTGTACACAAAGACCCAGGAGTGTTTGGTTCTTAGGGAACAGAGAGGTAGAGGGAAGCCAACACTGGATGAAAAATCTGATAGATCCGAGTTCAAATCCCAGCCCTGCCTCTCACTGACTGCAAATTACTCCAATTCTCCTAGCCTCACTTCCTGTATCTGCAAAATAGAGTGATAATTCCTATCTCTTAGGTCAAACTTATGTATCAGAACACAGTAGGTATTCCAAAGTGTTACCTCCATTCTCTTTGCTTTTCCTGGGGGCAGTAATAAATCAAGGAAGACCAAGCAGTACTTTATGGATGCTATAATTCAATGAATAACCCAACACCCAATTTTCTATGGTCTAGGTCTGCAGGAAAAGAAAGACACAAATCAAAAAGACCCCAAAGGGGGTGTTTAGGGACAAGGATAGATACTGGGATAGGAATAGACATAAGCACGAGTGTCCTGAACTGCGCTGCTCTCTGGCTTGCTCCCCTTGGCATAAGGCATACGCTACAACCTGGCAGACCTCCAGCGCTAAGTAAAAATTGGGTGTGGGGCTGTGGAATCAGACCTCCTGGGCTGGACTCCAGGCTCTGCCAGTTATAAGTGACTTGCAGGGCATTGGTTTTCTCACCTGTAACTGGGGACAACCACTGTACCAACCTCCCCAGCTTTGCAGCTCCTATAAGCCACTTGTCACTAGATTCCTTTGGGGACATAAATATATATGATAGGGGAACAAGCCTGGGGAATGACACCCAAATCAGAAAGATTCACAGAATAAATACATGCACACTACACATTCCCCCAGAAGGAAAAGAAGTCATTGCACACCAGCCTTGAGAGATGTCCCTTCTGCCAGAATCTAGCCCATCCCCCAGCTGAGAGTGCCCCCCTGTTCCCTCCTGAGGATTGTCAGACCTGACAGCCCCCTGTCCCCTTCTCTCTTAGTTCCTGTCCAAGGGGGTCTGCAGATCAGCTAAGTGTCCAGGGGTCGGGGGAGAGGGAGGTAAGGGCCACGTTGGGACAGCTACCCTCATGGCCTCCCCTTCTCCTGCCCAGCATCTCCTCTAAAGCCTGGGGCACTGCTGAACCAGAGGCTGGCTGGCTTCGCTGCCCAGGAGAACCATCCCTTACCCTGCCACCAGCCTCAGCCTCTTTTCACTGCCCCCCACGAGCCTTTTCTCCACGTGTTCCTGGACACGTGTTCCCTCTCCTTCCCCTGCCTCTCTCTCCTTCCATCTCCCCTGTCTGTCTCCGTCCTTTCTTGCTTGACATCAGTCTTTCCTTTCCCTTCCCTCTGCCTAGGTCAGCCTGCCCTCCCTTCCCCCTCCCCAGCTCTGCCTTGCTTGGCTCCTCTGTCTGCTCATTTCTACAACTGCTTTAATGCAGGCTCCCTCCACCCTCCCTCCCCTCTCACTCTCTCTCTCCTATGTCTCTCTCATCACTCGACTGCTCTCCCTACAATATCCCCTCTTATAGTTCTCTCTTTTCCTCTCTTCCCATCAGGCTCTCACATGCTTTCTCACTTTCTCCCGTCCTCCCCATGTATTTCCCTTTCTCTTTCAAGGCAGGGACTAGCATAAAGGGCACGAATTTAAGCAGGTACCAAAAATAAACAAACAAACAAAAAACAACTCAGTCATCAAAATAAATATTATCTTAATGTAATATTATTAAAAATCCAAATGAATGCCAAAAATATCCATGTTGAAGAAAGAATAAAAAAAATTTGTGTAAAGGTAGAATCTGACCCTGCACTTGGACCGCCCCCTCCCTTGCCTCACCTTCACCCATCTCTGCTCTAAAACTTGATTTACAAGAACAGGTGGCCAACCTGAGGGCTGGAATTTGCCAATTTGATTTTTTTTTTAAACACTGCATTAAAATATTATTTATTTGATTATCAAGGTTTGTGCATCCCTTTAAATGCTGTTGCCCTGGATTGGGAATGTTTCTGTTGGGGTCCTGCCTGCTCCTTTCTATGTATTTCCTTTTCTGTCTCTTCCTCTCTCTTTTTCCCTGTGTTTATCCTTCTCCCCTGCTCTTCCTTTCTCTATTTCTGTAGAACTGTCTCTCTCTCCCCCTTTCTGCCCACCCCAGTCTTGCCCTCTGTCTCTTTGTCTGTCTGTCTGTATCTGTCTCTGTCCCACTCCCACCCCTCCTCTGACATGTGTTTGCACACATCTCTTTCTTTCCTGGACCTCTCTGTCTCTATCTCACCCTGTGTCTCTCTGAGTTTCTCTCTCTCCTTCCCTTACCACTCTCCCCGTCCCTCCTCATCTTGCCTGCACCTGTGGCCAACCCATCAAGCCCGAACACTGCCAAGAGTACAAAGGAAGGACAGACAAGATTCCTCCTGGCAGGAAAGCAGGACTCAAAGAGCTCTGAACTCAGACCTCCAGATCTGCCACCATCTGCCAGCACTCCTGTCAAACCTACCTTGAGCAATGAATGCCCTGTGTCCCAGACATAGGTGAGTAGGCAGCTGGCTGATGCTAGAGTCCCAAACCGAGGATGGAGACAGGAGCACAGCGAGGGGCAAAACACCAGCAGAGGAAGCCTGCTGGCAGAATTGGAGACACTGAGGCTGGGGAGGACCCAGATTCCCCGGGACAGGGCAATTCACTCTCCACATGGCCTTCTCAGAACAGCAGCTAGAAAAGTGAAGCAGAAAGGATTTGCCTAACATCTCTGGATGTGCCAGGGACTATCCCATTCTGTATTTAATTTAATCCTACACTCCACCTTAGGTGTGATTACTTCTGCAACTGAAGCAACTGCCGTTCAGAGAGGCTGAGTGATTAGCCCAAGGGCTCACAGCCTGATTCAAATGTAGAACATTGAACTCCTGGTCCAGAGTCCTTTCCTTCTATCACTTTATCTATTTAAAGAGCTGACTTCCTCTCACATACACCAAAGACTAAGAAATAAAGGCAGACCAATGGTCCCATGGCCATTCTTCTTCAGAAAACATTCACAATTGGCTAAATGTGGATAAAAATCAAGTTCAATCCCGAGAGCACACCACACTCAGAATAAATTACAAATGGATTAAAAAATTAAATGCAAAAAAGAAAAACATGGAACTCCTGAAGGAAAATACAAGAGTATGCCTTTGATCTGAAGGATGGGGAGACTATTTTGAGTATGACATGAAACTCACACAGGCAAAGGTTGATTGTTTTCACACTTTAAAAAAAAAAGAGGTTTTGTATTGCAAAACACAATTGAAAGACAAATGAAAAATGGGGAAAACATTTGCAATCTATATGACAAAAGGTTAATGTCCTTAAAATGTGAAGAATGTCTGTCAATCAACAAAGTCTTAACCTAAAAGAAAATACGAACAAAGAACTTGAACAAGCAATTAGTGGAAAAGCACTTACACAAGACAAATAAACAAGAAAAAAGGCAAAAAAATACGCTCAACTATTCAAAATTTTAATTAAAACTATGAAACATCATTTATCAACTGTTAGATTAGCAAAGATTAAATACCCATTGTCATCAAGAGTTTAAAGAGCTGAGAATTCCCTACAGAACTGATATGAGTGGACATGGTTACAATCCCCTATTGAAAAATTTGTGAATACTTATCAAAATTGCAAATGCACATTACTTTTGACCCATGAATTCCACTATTAGGAACTTATCCTACAGAAATACATGCACACCTGCACACAGACATGAGTACAAGGTTATTCATCACCACATTGTCTGAAAGAGCAAAAAAAAAAAAAAAAAAAAGGAAATATTCCAAATGTCCTACAACTGGGTACTGAGTAAATTACAGCACCTCCAAGCAAAGGAAGACAACAGCCAATAAAAAGAATGAAACAGATCTATATGAACTATGGTGGAAAGGTACCCAAAGGAAAAAAATGTCGAAAATACAGATATCATGATCCCTTAAAAGACTGCATGTGCCTGTTTGTAAGTGTGAGAGTGTGTGAGTGTATATGTGTGTATTTGTATAGAGAGAAAGAGGATTGGAAGTACAGATATAAATAGGCCACAGTGGTTGCACTAGGAGAGGGAGAGATTACAGAAGACTCACTTTTCCCTTTGGGCATTTTCCTACGACTTGCAAACAGTGAGTACCTGCTACTTCTATTTTCACAGAAGAAAAAGATATTTCCACAACAACAACAACCCCCAAAAAAGTATTCAGCAACCATGATTTGAAATAGGACAGTTTTGAACACGGAAAGCACTCTTTCCCACCTCAACCCCGCTGTGCCCCACCACCCCCTCTGATCAAGGAGAGTAGCCTGTCTGAGGCAGGCATATTCCCACGTGGCATACAGTTATTTATAATTAAGTTAAGCTTAATTATGTTTTGAGATTTTCAAGAAACCACGACCCATTTTGAACCAAAGTTAGATGGGTCTGCTATTTATGTACTGAATGCCTACTTCATTTTTGTGCTTTTAAGCCTCTACCTCTCCTGTCCTCGCAACAGTCCTGTAAAGGATGATGATGTCTATTTTACTGAAGAATCTTAGGCACCCACTCAGGGTTAAGTGACACAGCTGGGAGTTGAACCCAGGTCTGTTGGGGAGCCCTAAAGATGACCAAATATGCCACTGACGGAACCAGATTCAAGGATATTGTGCAAAAGCCACTCACCCAGAGTACTACTGAAATCAAGAACACACGGTAAATATCTACTCAGAGGAAACTGTAAGATCCTGACAAAGTAAGCAACAGAGAGAAAACACTCCTGTCACACACACCATGCCTTTGCCAAACTCAGATCCAACAGGCTGAGGAAAGAGGTCCTAAGGAGGACCCTCACTAAAAATACTTTAGCTCAGTTTGCTGAGAGAAAAAAAACAAAACATGGCTGTAAATGACGAGCCTGTGTCTACAGAAAATTCCACACTTTTCTCTCAAAGGCAAAAACCTGCTCACTTTTGCCTAAAGCCCACCTTGGAGCCCACCCAGCACGTGTGACCCAAGAACAGATTTGAATTCAGCTGAATGGAGTCAGTCATACTCCCAGAAGGGCAGGGGACCAGGACCAGGTGAGTAGGTTCTACTTGGGTCCTTCTGGGTGGATGTGAGAAGGCTGTGCCGGGTGCAGGGGCACATCTCAGGGGCGGGGGTGGGGTGCGGGGGGTGTCCTAACTCATCCTGGCCAGAGCCCTTTCAAATCTATGCCTAACAGAGGAGACATGCACAGTTAAGAGATTCAGATAAGAGAAGCAGTGTCACTAGATATAAATCTCAACAACTGCACTCAGGCTTTAACACAAACCAAAATAATGCGGCCTGTTAAACAGGGTGTGATTTTTCTCCCATACTGAAAAGTGTAGAAAAAAATTTCTGCTGCCTTTGAGTCAAAGGCTTAAGGTCGTCAGGCTGAGATGTCTGCAATTCTCTTATCCTTGTGGTTTCTTCACTGTCCCTGGGCACCACTCCACCTCCAGTATGGTGCTCCTGTTCCACTCAGGAAGAAGGAACAGACACAGGACAAAAGCTGCATGAGCTGGCTGAGCCGGCCTCCCTTTTAGTGGTCTCTCTTGGAAGCCTCTCCCAACAGCTTCTCCTTCCAACCTCATTGGCCAGAGCTGGGTCCCATGGTCACTCCCCTGCAAAGAAGGCTGGGAAATGTAGTTTTTAAGCTAAACACATTAGGACTTTTTAGTGAGGAGTAAGAGAAGAATGGATATCGGGGAGGCAACTAGCAGAGTCTACTTTATCAGATAACTTAGGGAAATAAACCTTGTGAATTCCTCAGTGCACAAATGATGGAATGGGTGGCACACAGCACGGAAAGTTTCAGAGCTGGGGGCCATGGGCTCAATATTTGCACTGGAGGGAAATCTCATGAGAGTCCTCCAACACAAGGAGGGCAAGGAAACCTTGTGCTCTGGCTTCTGTGGTCTCCCCAAACAGTCTGTCTTCATCCTCCTGAAGGCTGGATACTGAGGAGGAACTGAGGAAGGATAATACTGAGTACATTTCCTTCAGTTGAAGTTCAAAGATCACTTAAGGTGAGGGTGCAGCAGCAACCTATAAAGGACTGAGTAGGTCAGATGGCTTATCCTATGCCTGAAGGGGGAGTCGTTTCCTAGAGCAGAGTCCAATGGAAAGAGGGGAGTCTGTGCCAGGGCACCTCACTGGCTGGCCACAATAGAGGCATGGCAGGGAGGACAGGCAGCACGCTGCCCTGCCAAAGAAGCAGGGGTTGTCCCATCCTATCAAGAAGCAGTCCGGAAGCAAGGAGCGTAAATAGAGTTATGTGGCATCAAGCCTCTAGTGGGGTAGGTATCAGGGCAGGTTAGAAGGGGAAGAAGAGGCCAGCTGTTGGGAGAAAAGATGCCAGCAGGTAAGAAATTCCAGGGTTTGACTTCCGCCTGGCTAGGGCTGTTTCGGAAGAGGCGGCAACATGGCATCACAGGACCCAGGCGGGGGTTACTTAAAGGTACAACCAGGATGTAACTGGACTCTGTTGCCCAAGGGCACTAAAGATGCCCAGCCACAGCAAGATGGCACAGAGGCATAGCCCCTCACGGCAAAGGGTGGGTCTCTGCAACCCTGCAGCCTGTCCCTTCTGAAAGGAGGAGAAATGATACTTTGACCCTGACATCAACAACCTCACACTGAGAACCACTTCTGTGCCCGACGATTACCGAGATCTCCACCACTCTGAGTCTGCAGGACCAGTGCCCGCCCTGTGGGAACACTGCCCTACACCTCTGCCGGGAGCCAGCTTCCCAAACAGGGTCGACCGCTCGGCGTCTGTTGCTTGAATAACTTTGACCTACTTTGCATCGCGACTTTGATGCAACCTGAAGCGTCCTCCCCAGTGCTTGCTGGCTGCATGCTCCAGATGGAGCGCTGCAATGGCCCACACCGGGGAGGCTGTAGCACACAGCTCGTGCTGCTCTGGGCACGTCTGTGCGCTGGGAAGAGGTGCCAGATCCAAGACTGAGCCGCATGGAAGAAAACCAAGTGCCCGTCCCATTCTGACAAACCCACCAGAGGGACGCTTCTCTGGGGGACAAACCGGCTGCCCGCACTGCCTGCCTTCCTGCTCACGACAGCCCCAGAAAGCCAATTTGACTTCCCAAGTGCATCCCCTGCCTTCCTGAGTGGAACAGAGACACGTGGGCACCAGGCCGACTGGCTACCTGGCACCTCTTCTTACTGATGTTCTATAAATATCTGTCTACGTTTACTTAGTGAAGAGGCAGACAGCCACCTGAGCAAGGAGCTGGTGGCTACAGGCTCCTTCTCCTCCCTCTCCCCCAGCCCCCAGAGCACTTCGGCTCCAGCGCAAACCCCCATCCCTCCCTCTACAGCAAGCCCTGCAATTACTCCGACCCCTCTCCTTAAAAGGCAACTTCAAAGGCTATTTCTTCTTACTTGAGATCATCTCTCAGCCTCACCCTCTACCCCAGATGTCTTATCAAAGTGCCCCCTTCCAACCCCACAGAGCTTCCCCCCAGAGACGAGTATTCTGCTAAGTACCGTTTTTTCCTGGCATTTTGTCCTCAGGAATGCTTGATGCCCCTGGATCACTTGGCATCTCAGCTCTGCTGCCTGTCAGCAGACAGGGCCCCGGGGGCCAGCAAGCTCCTCAAGCCACAGTCTTTGCAGCAACAAGGTGCAGGGAGTCGGAGAGTGAGCAGCGTGGTCACGACCCCAATGCCTGGTTACAAAGCCCAGCTCTGCCAACAGCTGGCTGTGAGAATGTGGACAAATTAATTAACCTCTCTGAAGATGGCTGCCTCTGTATGATGGGCAACCTTACAGGGTTATCATGAAGATTAAATGAGCTAATGCGTAGATATTATTCATCGCGGTGCTTGGCACACGATCTCAGCACTATTAGTGCTAGTATGAGTAACTAGAATTAGTATTCGTACTACTATAGGTAATAAACAACACCCCCAAAGCATTCCCATGTGAATCAAATACGCAACTGAAAATGCGTAAGTAAATTTGTATTCATAATAAAATTATAGACATTAACAGAAATGCTGGCTTGGCCTCTGTGCCACTGGACCTGCCCAGTGTCCGGTGTCACCAGTGTCAGATCCCAAGAGCTGGGAATGAGGTTCCTCTCAGAACGTCTGCATGGCCATTTCTCAAACTGGCACTTACAAGGCTCGTCACAACTTGGCACCTGCCAACTGCTCCAGCTTCAGTCCCCAGCCCACTCCCAGGAGAACCGATTCTGCAGCCTCACAGGGCTGCTCTGCATATCTAGAACCTCACACAGACATTCTTGTCTCTGACCTTTTGTGCATGCTGTTCTCTTGTCCTTCTCTGCCACCCTAAAAATTTAAAACCTTTTTAAAAGATCATCCAAACACTGCCACCTCTCCACTGCCTTCCCTGACTGCTACCAACACAGCCAGAACCTTCTGTGTTCCCAGAGCCTTTGTTGGCACCTGGATCCACACATACCTCAATTACAGGTGACCTGCTCTCCTGTCAGGCAGTGGGGCTCGAGTGAGCTATATCCTCAGCTCACCATGCCTGACACTTCTCAGAGACCTTACAGAGGTTTGCTGAGTGAAAGCAAGAAGTATTAGAGAGAAATCTCATTCTCATGTACATACACGCGCATGCCTGCACACGGCCTCCGAATGACTATCTGAAAGCAACAGCAAACTAGAAAGAGAACCTAATTTTGCAGAAAGTAGCCCATCCTTTAACACTGATGGTGAAAATCCTAGCAACACTTGGGCTTGTGTGGTACTTAGTTTACAAAGCACCTGGAAACAGAAAGACTCCCAGGGTGGGGAGACACCTTCGCAACACCTGGCCTAATGCCCCAGGTGAGACAGGAATCTCTTGTGCAAAATCCCCACCTCAGGGTCCTTCAGCCCCTTGGCTGAATACATCCTGTGCCCCGAAACTTCCTATCTTCTGTCTGTACTATTTCTAGAGATCTCTGACCAGTCAAACATTCCCTTCTTAGGCTGAGTTAAAATTTGCTTCTCAAGAAGGTGATTTTACCCAGGACTCTCACCTGTCAGGAACACACAAAGGTTTCTAGTGGCAGCCTGTCAAAATTCCACTGAAAATGACAATGTCCTGTCCAGCCTTCTCTCCTTGACGTGACCCAACCCAGCACGCCAGCGTCCTCTCCTCTGTCTGGGACCCAGTCCTCTCACCACTCTGGCACCCTCCCCTTGGGAGGACTCCCTGCTGCCCTCCTAGGGGAATGCCAGCCATGCCGAGGAGACTGTATACAGTAGGAGCCTGTCCAGGAGAACAGGCGTCATTCCAGCGGGTGTTTCAGTCCTCCAGAGTACAGTTCTGTACTGCCTAACTGTTAGGGGCTGAACTGTGTCCCCCGAAATTCATATATTGAGGCCCAAACTCCCAGAACCTCAGAATGTGACTGTATTTGGAGACACGGCCTTTAAGAGAGGACTAAGTTAAACATAAGGCCGTTATGGTGGGACGTAATCCTATCTGACTGGTGTCCTTATAAGAGGAGGACATTAGGACACAAAGAGAGACACCAGGGGTGCACGCACACAGAGCAGAGAGCCATGTGAGGACACAGGGCGAAGAGGTGGCCGTCTGCAAGCCAAGGAGAGAGGCCTCAGGAGACACCAAACCTCCCCATACCTTGATGGTAGAGTTCTACCCTCCAGAATGGTGAGAAAATACATTTCCGTTGTCTAAGCCACCCAGTCTGGGGTATTTTATTTTGGCAGGCCTAGCAGCTTCATACACTAACTACATACAGAACTCATTTATATTGTCTACTCAGCCCCAAAAGCATGTTAAGTTGCTAGTTTCTCCAGTCAAGAGGTGAGTGACAAGACGCTTTCCGGAATAAATCTCAGAGCCAGGTCTGCTCCTTTTCTGAACTTCCCAAGAATGGCACACAGCCCCATCATCATTTCCATTCCAATCGTGTCCATCTCTTTAAGAAATAGTGATTTCTCTGTTAAAACGAAAAGTGAAAGTCCCTTACCGTGATCTGGGCCAAAATTTTCCAAATTAAGATCTTTGTTCTTAAAGCAACACAAAAGGGAAGCAAGAATAGCAAACCCTGAAGCAACAAGAGTCACTGTTTCTGTGCTTTAAACGATCATCCCTGTTCCTGCAGCGCCAATTAAGTCTAATAGAGAACAGAGGTCATGCCCCATGGTCACCACACATGGACTTAAGTTAGGAGCTGCTGTCCTTCCTCACATAGCCCACCTCACGCTCCTTCAGATGCTGTAGGACACAGGCATCCTTTCTTAGATTTTCTCTTTTGCCCTTGCTTTGCCCTTTGAACTTGATGCACTGTAATATTTCCCTAGAAACAAATCTCACACCCAAGCTCCCCTAAACTGTCACAAGCAAAATACCCTCTCTTCTTCAACGTAGTTCTGGAAGCCTCCACCATCTGGTACACACTGGCACCACTCATGGTTTATCCTAGTCCTGAAAGAAGGAATTCAGTGCTATAAAATCAATCCTTTTTTAAAATAACTTTCACACCATGGTCTTACCCTCCAGAGGTCTGATATTTCAGGGGAGCCAAGCTGGGGTCATGAAGTGTCCTTAAGGATGAAGTGCCAGTAAAAGGTCCTGGACCACCAAAGGAGATGCTGAGTGCTCCTTCCTTTGGCTACAGCATCCTACAGCCCAAGGAAAGGTAGGGATCCCTAGGGGCTGAAAGCAGAGGGAATCACATCTGGTCTAAATGCCTTAGAAGCAGCAAGGGCTAAGCCTGAGAAAACCTCCAGCAAATGCCAAATCTGAGAGCAAGAAGAGAACTGAAATCAAGGGCCAGGGTAGAAGGAATAGGTGAAATGGAACAAGAGGGAGGCAATGGATGGTGTGAGAGGGTGCAGAGAGACAGGAAGACATAGGTTCAGGCATCTCATGGCCATTTCTCTATGCATCACCCCTTTGATTCCCCCAACCAACAAAGCTGTGCATCTTCAGGTCAGAGAAGGAAAGGATGAGAGTGGGGCAGTCATCCATCAGTCCCTCCTCTCAGCAGCCTACACAGAGGTGCAAGCTTTGAATTCTATCTCCAGACCATGAGATCTGTCTTGTCAGGATTCTCAGCTCCTGCCACTACTTATTGCATCCCGTGGCTGATTAGAACAAGTCTTCAAAAGGGCATATTTCAGAGTCAAGATGGTCCAGTAATCATGCTGTCTTGGCCCTGACAGCTCCCAACAAGTTGCAGGCCCAGAAATTACATGCAGCAGCCACCCATCAAGAGTCTCCATGGTCCACTGACTGCTTGGGAGATACAGTTAAGTCGTGCCTACAGGCCACCAATGGGCAGCCGCAATCAGAAGTGCTTTGGCTGTCATCACTAGCGTCAGCAGAGGAGGTTGCGGCATCACACCCAAGAATGACAGCTTCCGCACCATGTAGGCCTTCATTCTCCTACCTTCAGTGGCCATGTATTCCGCTAACTGACTCCACAAGACCCTTGGGCAGTTAACTTGTGTTTCCCTTTTCATTCTGTGGCATTTTTTTTTATTATTGTTCAAAACACTTCCTGGTACAGCTTTACTTCCCCCCATCCCATCCACTAACACGCGGCTAGTGGCTATGGTGGCTACCATATTGGGTAGGTCAGATGTAGAGTATTCCCATCATTGCGGAACACTCCATTGGACAGTGCTGAAAGGGGGCTGCTTTGGAGCCCTGGAGGAAGCAACGCGGCCTCCGTGATGATCCAAATGTTCTCCATGCCCCTCACCCACTGTCCCAAATCTTTTCATGGAAAAAACAGTAGCAAATAAATCTAATGAATCTGAAGCGGGCGGGGAATGTATATAATTAATCCATAAGGGAGAAGGGAAACCTTTTTTGTACCTATTTATGTTCACTTGATAAACAGGGAAAAGCTAATGACTGTAGTTCCAGAAAAGTCCACAGGGAAATTGGAATCTCTTATCTGAGCCTCCTCTGCAGAGCAGGAGGGCCTGTGCTCTGAACCACGCCTGAGATCAAAGAGGATCCGTGCATGTCATTACCAAATTTCCTCCCCTTTCCTCTTGTGTTTTCAAGTCTTCTCATTTCAGAAGACTGGCCTACATTAGCCTGCCAGGAAAGAGCGAGGCTTTCATGCAACAATGATACCAAGAAATAAAAGCAAGACAGCTACAGCTAGATATCCAACTCCCTTTCCAGTCACCTTCCCCCAAACATAAATTCTTGGTGTGTGGTGCAGAATCACAGAGGCCTTGATCCAACTGTGCATCTATACAATTCATGCCAAGCCACTGTCTTTAAACTTGAACTAAATGGAATGTCTCTAGTAGTGCATGTTTGGGTGTGTGTAGAGGGCCACCTGAGACCTCCCAAAGAAGACAGCTCTATTTTCAGATACCTATGAATGTCACAACATGGGCACACTTCTTACACCATATCCAAGCCTGCCTCCTTGTAACCACTGCCCATTTCTCTTGGGTCTCTCCTTGGGGACCCAGAGAACATGTCCAGATTCACATGGCAGTTATTCTGAAGACATGAGTTATGTCCCCTTGAGCCTTCCTTTTCCCCTTGGGAATGTCTCCAGATCTCTCTCCTGGTCCTCTCAAGGGTGGCTTCTGGATGTCTCCCTGCTCCCCTGCCCTGGCTGTCTTCTACCCCTGTGCCAATCTCCTCCTGAGAGATGGACAGCCAAGCCTGAATCCCAGCCTGCAGGTGGACGGGAACAGACCCCCATGCCACCAGGACCCATAAACAAAGGCATCTGGGTCACACCCTCAGAAGCTGCCTCAGGGAACTACTCCACCACCCACACCCAGACTCCCACCTGCTGGAATCCACTCCTGGCTTCTCCTAATAAAGGTCGGGTTAGGAAGAAGCAGCATTAATTAGTTATACATTGAAAGCTATTACCAAAATAATGGAAAGATGAGTGAATGCAAAATCCCCTGCTTTCACAGTGGTATTTACAAAAGAAAGATTATTAAGGTAATTTTACCCCCAAATCTACAAAGAGCTCAGCAGATGCAGCGCATGGAAGGGAAGGCTGAGGGAGGGCATCTGCATTCCCCTTCTGGTCTCCAGGAGTTTTCCCTAGTGGTTGAGAGCCAGGTGTTGGAACAAATACACAGAGGGTACCATTTCACCTGCTGGTCCCTGGGCAGGATCCCAGGGTACCCCTCAGACTTGCCACCCAACCCCTGCCTCACCCACGTCCTGCCACCTGAGCAGGACAGTCCTCCCTGTGAACCTGCAGGGAGGATTCAGGGTGCCTTGTTTGCGTGAAGGACTAACCTCTCCCTGGACCTGCAGAAGGCCAGGGAAAGGAAAGACAGCTTTCATACCAATCTCCTGCTGGGGCTCAGGGTGGGCTGCCCCAAAATATGCCACAGTGACATATTGATTATTTTGAATTAAAGTTACTTAAGCAACAGCCAATGCAAGAGGGACACTCTGACCATCCTGTCTCCCTGAAAGCAGGAAACACATCTCACGTGAAAGGTGCAGCCACTGTGGAAAACAGTATGGAGGTTTCTCAAAAAACTAAAAATAGAACTATCACATGATCCAGCAGTTTCACTCCTGGGTATGTATCCAGAAGAAACAAAAACACTAATTTGAAAAGATACATGCACCCCAATGTTCACGGCAGCATTATTTACAATTGTCAAGATATGGAAGCAACCTAAGTGTCCACCAACAGATGAATGGATAAAGAAGATATAGTGTATACACACACACACACACACACACACACACACACACACAATGGAATACTACTCAGCCATAAAAAAAAGGAATGAAGTCTTGCCATTTACGGCAATATGGATGGACTTGAAATAAGTCAGACAAAGAAAGACAAATACTGTATGATATCACCTGTATGTGGAATCTAAAATATACAACAAACTAGTGAATATAACAAAAAAGAAACAGACTCACAAATCAGAGAACAAACTAGTGGTTACCAGTGGGGAGAGGGAAGGGGGAAGGGGCAATATAGGGGGAGAGGACTAAGAGGTACAAACTATTAGGTATAAAATAAGCTACAAGGATACAGTGTATAACACGAGGAATATAGCCAATATTTTATAATAACCATAAATGGAGTATAACTTTCAAAAACTGTGAATCACTATATTGTACACCTGTAACATATAATATTGTACATCAAGTACACTTCAGTAAAATAAATAAATTTAAAAAGTCACAAGAACAAAAAATAAGGAAAAAGAAAAAGGTATTATCCCTGCATCTGGAGGTAGGACAGCCTTATCGCCAGAGACAAGGAATTTGGGCCTAGAAGCCTACATAATACACCTTGTTATTTCTTTAATTTACTACCCGAAACCCAGACTCTGTTCAGATTCTTTACTCATTGAGCACCCACGACCTAAGTTTCTTTGTCCTGTCAATTCCTCCCAAATTTACTGTTTGGTATAAAAGTTGCCTGCTTTGGCCACTTGTTATGAAGACTTCCCATTTCCATGAGACCTCCATGCTCATGAATTGAAATGCATTCCTTTTTCTCCTGTGAATCTGTCTTGTGTTAGTGTTATTATTAGTCCAACCACAAGAACTCGAGATGGGTAGAAGGGGAAATGTCCCCCTCCCGACACTCCCCATTCTACAAAGCATGAAACTGAGGCTCACAACAGAAGGTAGGGAACACTCCCAGGGCCTCAGCCTGGAAGAGGGGAAAGGAGATTCAAGACCAGACTTCTGAGCTCTGCCCCCGAAACCACAGGCTGCCTGGGGCACACCCACCACACCATCTTTAGATAGGCCTCTGCTTTGCTGACCCTCCTTCCAGAGCTCAGGTGCTCCCCGGCCCCTGGCTTGAAACTCCAGCCTGTCAGCAAAGGAAGGGCTTTAAGCTCCCCCAGCCTGGCCCACTCATGGTGCCAAAAATCATCACAGTGTGAGGCAACAGCTACACAGGGGCCAGATACCTCCACAACCTGACCCCTCCCTTGAGTGTCCCTCCCTCTGCCTGTGCCACTCTCCTCCCAAGACACCTCCACACCCTGAGCAACCTGGAAAGGAGAGAGAGTTTCATACCCAATTTAGAGATGAAGACCCTGAGTTTCTATGACGCGGGCCAGCCATTTAACCTCTGCACCTCGCTTTCCTATCTGTAAAATGGGCTGAGGGCAGTACTACCTCACAGAGGATGTGGGGCGGGGGGGGGGTAATTAAATGAGATAATGTAGGCCAAGGGTCAGTAAACTTCTTCTGTAAAGGCCCTGATAGTAACAACTTCAGGTTCTGCAGGCTATAAGGTCTCTGTCACAATGACCTGACTCTGCCCCAGTAGCATGAAAGCAGCCACAGGCTACTCATGGCTGTGCTCTGATAAAATGTTATATAAAAATAGGCAATGGGCTGAATTTGGCCTGCAGGCCAACCCCTGATGGAGGCAAAGTAAGTGGCACATACTAAGCCTCAATGAATAATAGCTACTCTCATAATAATTATGCTATTACTGTTGTTGTTGTTGTTACTATTATTATTACCATTTTACCAGTGTTATTGTTCAAGGTCATCAAGTTGTAAGAGGCAGATGGACCCAGCCCCATAGCTAAAGCAGCAGACTAGAAGGAAGAGGAGGAAAAGCTGGTCACTGACCATCCCACGTGCCCTCACTTACCGCCAGAGGAGGCCAAGTGGGCTGGCACAGGGTGGGGTTTGCTGGAAGAGATCCCCTAAGTCTGGGCAAGAAAGGGGGCACACAAGGCTGCCACTGGCCTCTGCCATGGCCCCCATGGGCCTCGAAGACTTTCACTTGCTTCACATAGCCCTGCCTCTGTGCTTAGAACAGGCACTGATATTTTGCAAATATCAGTACGGGCAACGGAAAGCAGAGTACCAGTCTCTGGTTGGCTGGGCTTAGGCACCCAACTGCAGCCCTGATGCCCCTGGAAAGTGAGAGCAGGCTCCGTGGGGTACCCCTGCCCTTCCGCTATCCAGACCAGAGCAGGCTGTTCCAGTGGGTCACCCTGGGAACAAAGCCCAAGAGGCAGCAAGAATACCTCCTGCTCCAAATCACCCAGGAAGTGGGCCCAACCCTCTCTAAGAGCACGTGGAGCTTCCAGGCACGTTAGTGCTTCTGGGAGCTGTGTTCTCTCTCTGCCTTGACTTTTTTTTTTTTTTTTTGGTATTCATTTGGCATGGCATTCTTTTTTTTTTTTTTAACATCTTTATTGGAGTATAATTGCTTTACAATGGTGTGTTAGTTTCTGCTTTATAACAAAGTGAATCAGTTAAACATATACATATATCCCCATATCTCTTCCCTCTTGCGTCTCCCTCCCTCCCACCCTCCCTATCCCACCCCTCTAGGTGGTCACAAAGCACCGAGCTGATCTCCCTGTGCTATGCGGCTGCTTCCCACTAGCTATCTATTTTACGTTTCATAGTGTATATACGTCCATGCCACTCTCCCACTTTGTCCCAGCTTACCCTTCCCCCTCCCCATATCCTCAAATCCATTCTCTAGTAGGTCTGCGTCTTTATTCCCGTCCTGCCCCTAGGTTCTTCATGACCATTTTTTTTTCTTAGATTCCATATATATGTGTTAGCATACGGTATTTGTTTTTCTCTTTCTGACTTACTTCACTCTGTAGGACAGACTCTAGGTCCATCCACCTCACTACAAATAACTCAATTTTGTTTCTTTTTATGGCTGAGTACTATTCCATTGTATATGTGTGCCACATCTTCTTTATCCATTCATCTGTTGATGGACGCTTAGGTTGCTTCCATGTCCTGGCTATTGTAAATTCTGCCTTGACTTTTACATCAGGGGTCAGCAAACTGTTTCTTCAAAGGACCGGATAGTAAATATTTTAGAGTTTGTGGACCAGATGGTCTCTGTGGCAGCTGCTCGAGACTCTGCCCTTGTGGCACAGAAGACACAGACAATACACAGACGAATGGGTGTGTTCCAATAAAACTTCAGGTGGCTAAGCCGATATGGCCCCAGGGCTGAACCTGACCCTTAGGCTGTAATTTTCTGGTCCCTGTTCTAGAGGACAAGGGTTCTGTCTGATTCATCCCTGTTTTTGCCTCTAAACATTGCAGGTGCTCCATGACCCTTTATGGAAAGATGGGGGGAATTTGTGGTCAAGAACTGGATGATTAAAGATAACTGCTTAAACTGATTAAAAGGTAAAAAATAATAATAATAATAAATTTAAAATGATTAATTATTGTTAGAATACATGATATTCTTATAATGGACAGAACTCTGTTTGGGGTAATAAATAAATGAAGATAGCTGATAAGGCCTAACGCATCCTTAGGTGTGGGCCTGGATGCTGAAACCCAATGACTGAGTGCAAAGAAGCTTATAACAGTTCAAGAAAACTGAATTTGAAGTCCACTGAACAAGGTTAATTGCTCTCCTGTGTCAAATCTCTCTTTTCCACACTCACAGCAGGCTGCCGAGCTGAGAGGAAGTCCAGATAAGGCGTATTTATTGAAAATTTACATGGCATCACCATAACTTAAGGGAGTAACATTCATGCTCACGTCTGGAAGCTGAGGGTGGAAAAGGTCTGCTCAGAACCGTAGATGTACAATGAGTGCTACCTCTGGACCAGTGATTACAGGTCAGTAATTCCCATTCCTGTGAGTTCCAGTGGGTCTGTCCCAACATCCAGTAAGGGGCTTGACCCCAAGGACAAAGGTAAATGGGGCTAGGAGAAAAAGCTTATCCTAGAATGCTTCCTTCAGAGTTGGCGAAGAAAAGAGGACATTATATTGATACTTCATGCCATAACCTGTATTACAAAATTGAATAAGCTGGTCAAGGTGGATCGCGTGTTATGTTATTTTTATACTGCCCCCCCAAAAAGGAAAGGAAAAACAAGAATAACAGAATCTGGCACATAATAATTAAATAAATGCAAACTAATCCATGTTGTTCAATTTTGGTGGGAGGAATAACTCTTCTCCAATTTCTCATACACTTTTGTAGGTGTGTGGTAGAGATAAAAGAGGAAAAAGGAAGAGAAAAATTAACTTTGTTTTTAAGAATTTACAAGAACTAAACATAAAAATAACTCCCAAAGAGTAAATCATACAGTCATAGTCTATGGTCACAGTGAAATAAAATCTGAAGTTATGAAATATAAAATATTTAAAAACTCAACTATTCAAAAATTTTAAAATAATATGCTAAACTATTACATTAAAGAGGAAGTAAAATATAAGTATAGGCTAATTAGAAAAATAGAAAAAAAAATAACTACCTTTTAAAATTTTCAGGATGAAGCCAAAGCTGTATTCAAACGAAAATGCGTACCTTGAATTTTCCTATTAAGTTATAAATCAACTTATAAGTTCAAAAAAAGAACAATGAATTAATAACATAAAAGAAGTATTTAATGAACTAGAAAATTTTTTAAGTGATAGGATTGATCAAAGTAGTATCTGGTTCTTTTCAAAGACCCTAAAATAAACTTTTGGCAAGAGGAAAAAAGATAAATATGCAAAATTAGGAATTGAGAGAGTGAATATACCTCATTCATGGATTCTTTCATTCAGCAAATACTCATTGAGACCTTATTAAATGTCAGGAATTGGTGACACAACAATGAATTACACAAAATCCCTGCTTCAACTTAACTCACTATAAAGGAGAAGAGAGAAGTAATTGCATTGATGGTATGTTATGAAAAACATGCAAATTTTATGAGAGACTATACTCTGTGAAATGACACCAGGAAACCAAATCGCAATGAAAGGCATTATTTTTCAGGAGAATATAAAGTCAAGAACTAGTTTGACTAAGTCAATAACACTTACTTTAAAACTTCACTATTTGTCAAAATTTACCTCCAAAACCTGTGCCGTGATAGTTGGCTTCGCAGGCTAGTTCTGAAAAGCCTTCAGAGCACGGATGATTCCAATGCTTTATCAACTACTCCACAGCCCAGATAAAGGGAAAAGGGTTCCCCGTGCATCTTAAGCAGCTGGGAAGACCCGGCTACCAAGCTTGGAAACAACAAAACGGCATCACTTGGGGATATTGAGGCCAAAATCGAATACAAGTCAACAATGTCTCATCTAGAATTCTGAAAGTGAAAAAGTTCTGAAACCTGGTTTTTCTTAACTCATTTGGTGGCAGTAGAGAGTGCTGTCAAAACTCCCTTCGCTTCCTTGTGACCCTCATCCATTTGAGGGCACACTGTTGACTGTAGGGTACGTCCCTTGGCCCATGGGGGCAGCTCAAGAGTCCCAGTTCCCAGAACTCCCCTGAGAAATGAAGCCAGAGTCATCCCCCCAAGGACGTCACTGGCCTCCTTCTCTTTCTGGTCACACTTGTCCACTCGTCCATCTGTTTTACCTGGGAAAACTTCCTGATCCATTGTCTGGGGGGTCCACTGCTGAGGAACCCATCTTAAGACAGAAAACCTGACCTCAACCTCTTTGCAGCCACTCTTGACCTGAGACTATTTCTAGCATTTATTTATCTGACTTAGTTTTGCATTCCTATGTTTAGCTGCATAAATATTAATGTGTTTGATTAAGGGGTACTTCCCCAGACTCCCCTGGGGTTATTACATCACATTCACAGTATATGCATCATATTACCTTCCTCAAATCTAATAAAATACGAATTGCAAACACATTTCACCCAAAGGGTTTTAGATAAGGGATTATGGTGCTGTATAAAATACTAGCAAATCAAATCCAGGTCTATATGAAAGGAATAATAAACCATAACCAATTAAAGTTCATTACAATAACGGTTTCATATTTGGAAATTTAGTCATACAGTTTTCTAAAATAATAGGTCAATGAGGTAGAAACCACAGATGATCTCAACACTTATTCCTGATACAAAAAAATAACTCTTAATAATAGAATGCTGGTTTCTTAAAATGATAAAGAACATTTATCTCAAAAAAAGTCATCATACTTAATAAAACCCAGAAAGTATTGTAACTGAAAAAGAAAATGGATATCTGCTATTATCATTATTACTGAACCTCATTCTGGAATTTCTAGCACAAGCAAAAAAAAAATTAAAAATCAGAGCAATTAAGTATTAAAAGGGAGACAACAGAAGCACCATTGTTTGTAGATGATATTATTGTCTACCTTAAAACCTGGGGGCATAACAGAAAACTATTAAAACTGATAGGAGAGTTTTGGTTTGGGAGCCAGATACAAAATACATGCCTAAAAAACATATCTTTTCATACCAGCAATAGCCAATTAAAAAACAATAGAAACACTTATCCCATACACAGAAGAAACAAAGATGTAGGGATAAACAAGAAATGTGCAAGACCTAAAAGATGAAACTACAGAACTCCACTGAGGGACATAATGCAAGAGATGTGAGTAAGTGGTGAAACTTATCTTATGCTTAGATAAGAGGACTGCACAATGTAAAAACGTCTGTGGTCTCTAAATTAATCTATAAATCCAATGCAGAGCCAACAAAAAGCCAAACAGGATCTTACAAGGACCATTTGACAAAATTATTCTAAAATGTTTCCAATAGAATAAACATGCAAAAATACCTGGAAAACTTTTGATATTTCAGGGTAATGGGGGGAATAATCCTCTCTGATATTAAAACATATAACAGTTACAGTAGTAAAGCAAGATGGTACCACTGTATAAATAGGAAGGCAAATAAATAGAAGCTAATTAGACTCCAAAATACATGGGAATATGCTATTCAGGTTGCATTTCCTACAAGTAGGGAACATAAGGATTATTCAATAAAAGATATTGAAACAACTAGCTGTCATCATGCAATAAAATAATAATAAAGCAAGACGTCTATCTCACCTTTTACATCAAAATTAATGCCTGGTATATTAAAGATTTGAACTTTTTAAAAAAGGAAGGAGGGAGGGTAAGAAGAAGAAACCATAAAGGTACCAGAGAAAAAAGGAAAATCTCCTTTATGACAGTGAGACAAGTCTTTCTGATGGTGACATGAAACCAAAAAACAACAGCATACTGATCAATTTCACCACCTACAAATTAAGAAAACAAACAATAAAAAAAACTTCTGTCTGATAAAAAAAATCATAACCCATAACCAAGTAAAAAGAAAACAACCTAGAAAAAAATAATGCAACATAGATAGAAAGAATTACTCTTTCTGATATCCATAGAGCACTTAACAAACAAATGAAAAAGAAGAAAACCACCTGAAAGGAAAAGGTGTGAAAGGTATAACCAGCTAAGTCAAGTCACAGGAAGGGAAGAAAAATGCAAAAAACTTCAATAAATATTTGGAAATATTTTTCTACCTCACAAATAACTCAATGAATGCTAATTTAAAATATGTTTTCCTCTATGCAATAAAAAGGTCCGAAAGGCTGATGACAACCATACTAGGAAGGGAGCATTAAAATGCCCACCCTTTTAGAGGGCTGTTTGCCTTATTCAGAATTATGAATTATGAGTATCAATAAAAAATATGCCTGAGAGATACACCCCAATCGGTCAATAGTGGTTACCAATACAAAACAGAACTGGGGAGGAAGGAGAGGATCTTTCACATATACATTTATGAAGCAATAGTTTTTTGGTTTTGTTTTTTAATTTTATTTACTTATTTATTTATTTTTGGCTGCGTTGGGTCTTCATCGCAGTGCACAGGCTTCTCACTGCGGTGGCTTCTCTTGTTGCGGAGCACAGGCTCTAGGCGCGCGGACTCAGTAGTTGTGGCATGCGGGCTCAGTAGTTGTGGCACACGGGCTTAGTTGCTCCGCGGCATGTGGGATCTTCCCGGACCAGGGACCAAACCCGTGTCCCCTGCACTGGCAGGCGGATTCTTAACCACTGCACCACCAGGGAAATCCCAGAAGCAACAGTTTTTTTTTTTACAATACACAAAATCATAATGGCTAACGCAGTCATGCCTCAGTATGCATGAGGGATTGGTTCCAGGACCACCCCACAGACACCAAAATCCAAGAATGCTCAAATCCCTTATGTAAAATGGCAAGTACAGTCAGTGCGCCCACAGCCCACATCCTGGGTGAGGAACCCAGAGAACCAGCCACGGTGACACGAAGCACTTTACCTTAGTCATCAACACCATCCAATAACCCCTGAGGCAAGTTCTGCAGGGAGTTAACAGTCTCCCTTCCTGTCTTTGGTCCTAAAAGAAAAGAACTCCCACTCTCATTTCCTCCCCCTTTCTGGAGAGGGCAGAAGAGAAAGCCCTGTCCCTCTCTCCTTCCCATACCCAACCCTCCCAGAAGCTTCTTTCAAAGAAACTTCTCTTAAGGAACTTTTGAGAGCTGGGCCTGCGCAAGGCCACCTCCAGGTAGCCATGGGTGGTTTTACTTTGCTTCAAAAGCTGGAAGGGTCTCCATGCCCCATCCTGTGCTTCCTGAAGGTGCAGGAGTCAATTCTGTACTTCCCAATCCCACTCAGATGCTCCTCTGACAACCCGTGTCTGTTGGACAGGAGTCAGAATCCGGAACACTTGGAATCCTCTCACCCAGTGGTTCTCAAAGTGTGGTCCCTGGGCTAGCAGCGTCAGCACCACCTGGGAACCTGTTAGAGATGCATTCCTGGCTCTGCCCCAACCCCAGACCTACTGAATCAGGAACTCTGGGCACAGCCGACCACCCCTGCCCCCAGTGTGTGCTTTAACAAGCCCTCCAGGTAATTCTAACGTGTGAAAGATTAAGAAACTCACTCAAGCCACTTAACAGTTGAGGAAACCAAGACTCAGAGCTTAACCTGCTCAGGGCAGCTAGTATGTTGCCAGGCTGGGATTTGAACTCAGATCTTTCTGATTACAAAGCCATATTCTTACACACTCTGCTATACCATCTCCTTATGTACTGCCCGTTCGATATTAAGCCAGTGAATACAAGTTTTCTTTTAAAAATGTGACAATGTTCCTAAATGTTGCTATGATTAGCTTTAGAATTGACTTTTCAAAAGTTATGAAGATGACAACAGAGCAGAAAATTAGGCTAATCTTGCTCTCTCTAATTTAACTTCATCTACACCAGAAGCCTCCTGTTTAAATCATGGGGATAAGTCTCCCCATTTCCGCAAAACAGCAACATGTGGTTGTCAAAAAGCACCTAAAAGAGCCTCATCACCCTGGAGGGATGGCAGTAACATGTCACCTGACTCCTTTGACCCTCAGATGGCTGCACAAAGACCTACTTCTTCTAAGAGAATCATTTTCATTCTAAAAAGTAAACCTGACTATCTCGTGGTTACTTGTGCCAATAAGGTGTTTAGTGTCATGCCAGATATTCTAAAGCAAGGGTTGGCAAACCGTGGCCCACAGGCCAAATCTAGCCACTGGTTGTTTTTGTAAATAAAGTTTTATTGGAACGTAGTTAAGCTTATTTGTTGATGTATTATCAATGCTGCTTTCATGATACAAAGGCAAAGTTGAGTCCATGAGACAGAAACCATATGTCCCTCAATATTTACGACCTGGTCCTTTACAGAAAATGAATGCCAACCCCTGGTCCACATGTTTGTCACTCAATGGAGAGAGAAGAGACTTGCAGTCAGTCATGGCTGAGTTCAAATTCTAGGTCTGTTAAACTCCAGAGTCTTACCTCCAACAAGTCCTTAACCTCAGTTTCTTCATTTGTATAACGGTTGCTCCATAGGATTGGGGTAAGGATGAGATGGAACAGAACATGCTAAAGGGCTGGCACACAGTAGGTACTCATCGAGGGCTAGTTTCCTCCTTCCCCTCTTTAGGTAGAGACATTCTTCAAGACCAGTGAGTTTCATAGCTCTGGCACATAGTAGGCACACTGTCTAATCATCCAAGGCCAAGTCCCACTGCAAATTGCGAATTCAGAAGGCAGAGGTTCCACAAAGCCCGCAGGCTGTGGTTTAAAATGTCTCCTGGTCCAGTGATCCCGGGGATAATTTACTAACCAGGCAGCACACTTAGATAGCATACATCATCTCCTAAGCCAAGCCTGTCCTGCCCAGAGCCAACAGTCAGCTCAGCCCTGGAAATGAAAAATGGGCTCCCAGGGACAGCAGATGCTGGCTGCAGGAGGGAAAGAGAAAGCGCCCTAACTACAAAGCAGTCTGTCCCCAGAAATCTCTGACTCAGAAAGAGCCCCCCTTGGTGACCTTAGGATCTTTCACAAGTGGAGGTTTTATAACCCCCAGCCGCCTGAGAACTGAGAACTAAATCTGCCTCTTGGTCAAATACCAGAACAACCACACAAGGAGAGTTGCCTTGGGCCAAGGTAGTAGCGGGGGAGGTATTCTTCCACCCAAGCGACCACACATTCCTTCGACTGACCGCCCATTGCTCGTGCCTCCGGGATTACGTGTCTCCCAAGCTCCAATGGTCCAA
Source organism: Balaenoptera musculus (assembly GCF_009873245.2). NCBI lineage: Eukaryota > Metazoa > Chordata > Mammalia > Artiodactyla > Balaenopteridae > Balaenoptera > Balaenoptera musculus. The sequence continues at coordinate 17,141,237 of NC_045799.1, read as the reverse complement.
GCCACTCCCTTCCTCCTTCCAGTCTGAGCTTCTATCCTATCAGATCATCTCAATGGGGTGTTCTATGCCTAGTTTTTGCTGGTCTCTCCCCCTAATTTGCCTGTACCCCAGTGATGTTACTATTCATACGTGGAACCATTGGTCATTGTTATGGGTTGAATGTGTCACCCCCCAAAAAGACAGTTTTGAGTCCTAACCCCCAGTATCTCAGAATGTGACCTTATTTAGAAATAGGGCCTTTACAGAGACAATCAAGTTAAAACAAGGTCATGAAGGTGGGCCCTAATCCACTGTGACTGCCATCCTAATAAAAAGGAGAAATCTGGTCAGAGACAGGCACACACAGGGAGAACACAAAGTGAGCATGAAAGCAGAGATTGGGGTGATGTTTCTACAAGCCAGGGAATGCCGAAGGTACCAGAAAACCACCAGAACATAGGGGAGAGGCGCGGAACAGATCCTTGCCTAGTGCCTTCAGAAGGAGTGTGGCCCTGCTGACAACTTGACTTTGGACTTCTTAGACTCCAAAATGGTGAGAGAATACTTTTCTGTTATTTAAATTGGTGGTACTCAGTTTGTGGTACTTTGCTATGGCAGCCTTAGCAAACTAATACAATCATCAATGCCAAATACCCTGACACCAAGTCTGCTGGGCAGTGGCCCTTGGTCCCATGTGGCCCATCGGAATCACAAGGAAGGGCGACATCCTGTAAGGGATAAACCCATGTACCTCTAACCTCTAGGACACTGGTCCTAGTGACAGGTGAGCCTTCTCCTGCCAGAGCCAGGCCTGCCAGCTGCCAGGTACCTGGTACCTCCAGGGTTGGTGCAGACAGCAAAGGGCACAGTGAGTGCCTGGCAGAGGTCTGAAAGGTCAGCCATGGACACCTTCCCTCAGCCTTGGGAGGCACTGGGAGAGTTGTGTGATGGATTGATTACTTTTAGCCCACAAGGTCAAAGACAGAACAGTGAAGGGCTCCATATCCAGAGAAACCAAAGGGAAGCAGGTCAGGAATCAGGGCAAGAAGGAAAAAGAAAGAATAAATAGTATCTAACATTTAGCTAATTTTTAATCAGATTTCATTGTGTGCTAGACAAGCTGAGTAACTTGTCTGGATTATCCTGTTCAATCCTTACAAATAACCTTTGAGGAAGGTTCCAGGGTTGACCCTATTTTACAGATAGAGAAATCAAAGCTTGGCAAGATTAACTGGCTGGCCTCAGGTCACACAGCCTACAGGCAGCCAACCCCATCTCAAGTCTCCCTGCCTCGAAATGGTCCTAATTACTAGGTTCCTTTACATGACAGTCTGTGAGAGTTCAAGGACAGAGGCCAGAAAACAGTCACTGAGACCCCAGGCCACAGACTTGTGAAATTATCCAGTTCAGCCTTCCCACTTAACAAATGGGTACACGGAGGGCCAGGCGAGAACATGACCTTCCCAGGATCACCCAGTGAGTTAGTGGCCCGAATAATGCAAAGAATGTGGTTTTTATAAAGCACCTTCACATCACAGGGCTGGAAAGTGGGTAAGATCTGTCAGACTCACAACTCCTCAAGTTTCAGGACCCACACGTCCTTCTTCCTCCACTAATTCCACACCCAAAAACGACTCATGTGCCCAAGTCTAGCCTCTTTCGATGCTGGGCTGAGGGGATCTTAGGGGTCTTTTCAAAGGATGCCCAGCAGGAATGCCTAAGAGATGGCACCACTGTGGCTCAGGTGGTCCATGGGGGTTGAAGCAGGACCCAGGAGAGCAGGAGTCCAGACCTCAGAGCCAGGGTGTGATAAGGCCCAGGCAGAGTCCAGGGCCCAGAATAGCCTTTAATCCTGGAAGGAGACCAGAAAGCAAATCCATCCAGGGAGCCCAGCACAAGGGTGCACCCACAGGCGGGCAGAGGCTAGGAGAATAAAGAAGGCAGGGCTGACCGGAGGGCAGCTGACCAGGGGTGACCACCTGAAGACCCTGGGGATAGGGTGGTCCCTGCAGCCTGGAGGTGACAGTGCCGGTCAAGGAGACTGGCCTGGGGAGGCTGCCGTCTTACCCTCCAGAGAGGAAAACATGAGCGATGCAGAGAGTGGGCCGCACAGCTGCTAATTCTTTCCAGAGGGGCGCTCCTACTACAATCAGCACGTAACCAATTCCTCGGAAGCAGATACCATCTAATAATCCCCTCTTTCAAAGGTTGTTGGCACTGGAATCATGGACCCAGATTCGAGTCCTGCATGTGCTTGACGTGGGGCCTTACCACCGAGGCAGCCTCTCCAAATCTGCGTTTCACCACCTGTAAAACTCAGATGCTGACCGCACCTGCCCCCTGGAGTTGTTGGATGAGATGCAGCAAAGGGTGGAAAATGCTCGGCCAGGTGTTCTCAACAATCGCTCTAAGTGGTGGGGAGCCTTTCTCAATGGTACCTCCCATGGTGTCCGAGCCAGTGTAGACGACTCAATCAAACATTATTGAACAAATTTAAAAATCTCATACCGAACTCACTTAACTTGTTAAAGCAGAGAAGCCAACAACTGTGGGTAGAGCCCTTTGGCTTTAAACACCCTGAAATCAAATTGTTATGCCACTCTCCTACTCCAGCACTTGGTGCTAAGGTTATGTGGCGTGTCTGGTATGCGGCTGCTTGAGAAGGGGTAACAGCCTCTAATTAAGCCTGAAAACGTCAGCGTGAGACAGGCAGGCAGTGAGCAACGTCTCTTCATGAAAACGTTTCTGGGGCAGGCTTAGGCCAAAGAGCTGTCAATCAATAAACTGTTTTGTCTCAGAGCTTTTACACTCAACGAATTTTGAGAGCCAGAAGGGAGGCTCCTTGAGCATAATTTCTTTTAGAGACAAGGCTCTCCAGGTCCCAAGAGGCCAGGGGATGTGGTCCAAGTCTCCCAAGTTAATAGCACTCCTTCTGTAATACCTCCTGCCCCTAAAATTCCCTCCCTCTTCTCATCTCATTAGTGCTACAGCCCAGCTGCTGTAGGCAGGTCAGGTATTTATCGAGCATCTACTGTGTGCCCGGCACTGGGACAAAGAAGCAAGCAAGACAGAGAAAGGCCCTGTCCACTTGACTTCACAATTTCATGGGAGAAGAAAGAGTAAGAAAACAAAGAATCATTACAAATAGCAATTACAGATGAGAGAGAGAATACAGGAGGGCAGGTGCCAGGGGAGGTAAATTTAGATTCTGGGGCTGAGAGATGTTGTCTAAGCCAAACTCTGGGAGCTCAGGAGGACCACGCCACGTGGAATTCAGGAACAGGGGAGAACAGGGGATGAGGGGTTGGTTAGGGGCCAAGTCACACAGAGCCCTCGTGGGTCATGCTAATGAGTTTGGATTTTATTCCAGGTGCAAAGGGAAGCCAGGTGCAAGGCAGAGTCAACAGGGTGACGTGTCCTGTTTTATGATTCAAGGCGATCACTGCAGTTGTCAACAAAGAAAGCTGCAGGTGGTGGGAACGCAGGGAGAAGCACTCAGGGGCCTGGACCAGTTGACCTGCTTTGTCCATCCCACCAGAAGGCCTCCAAAAGCCACTGGAAAACATCCTCCCTGGAAGAGCTTGGCTCAGGCACTGGGGCTGAGGTGGGGCCCATGGACATGCAATTCTCCAAGTTTCCCCTCATCTTGCCCAGAATCCCCTCGGGCTGCCAGAACCAGTCATTACAAATCCAGCATGCCGCGAGGTCCCCGTCCCAGCTCTAGACACACCCCAGGTCTCAATAAACACTTGTTAAACTGAAATGAACTCAGTAGACAATCCCTTAGGAGATACAAGTTCTGCTATTGATGAAGGCTCACAGCAAGACAAGGATAATGGAGCTCAAATCTCGTTAGCAAAGTCAGAGAAGTGAGAAATTTCCGAGCTCAAAACAATCATTTCCCTTCTGCTTTCAATATTTTTGCATAGTGAGGAATCATTTCTAAGGTGGCCAGGAATAATTCTTGGGCAATTATTCAGCACATCTTGGATGCGCTTTGCTTCTTTTCACCGAAGTTAAAGATCAGTCACTCAACAATTTCTTTTCAATACAGTCCTCCCTCCTTCCTCCCCTCCCTCCTCCCCCCACATAATGCCTCATAATCTCGCTGTTTTCCTTGATTCTCCCTTTGCCTTCCTCCTGCATGCTGATGCTTCTCGGTTTCGTCTTTCTGGGGAGCCCACGAGGAGCGGATGTGCTTGAGCACAGCAATTCCCAACTTTTTTATTTGACATTCCAGTGTGTCTCCAGGCCCCTCCAGGGGAGCTGTGAAATTCGTTTTCATTCACTTTAATTTAAAAAAGAAATATAGGTGATTTAGTTCTTTTAAGAGGGGAAAATGAGGTGTCACTCAACCAGCAGGGAGATGAATCCTGACTCAAGCTATCAGCTTGCTGGGCAAAATCGCTCTCTTCCAAGCATCCTTGGGTCGCTTAAGCGAGTTAAAGTGTTTTGCTAACGTCTGAGAAAACTTCACTCTTGGGGGGAAAGAAAAATAAACTTTAGAGAGAAAAGAGACATGAGAGAATTAATATTCTTTCATTAAATCCATTTCAGATAAAGTCAGAATTCAACAAAATGATTCGTCTCACTCATCTGTTTAGTCCTTCTATTCAATAAGTATCCAGCATTTTCCAGAAGCTAGTATTAATCATGATGATGACAATAATAATAGTAATAATGGCATCTAGCATTTCCTTAGCTCACTTACTCTGTGCCAGGTATAGTTCTACGAGCATTACCTTAATTAAGCCCCACTGTAACTCTGTAAAATAGTGGCTGTTTCATCCCTACTGCAGAACTACTGAGAAAAGTTACCAAATTAGGCAGAGTCACTCAGACATAAGTGCAATTGGAACTCAAGATTGTCTCACCACTACCATGACATACTGCCTCTTTTTCTCAGAGGTACAGAGGCAAGGAACTTACTGTGTGTATTGGGCAAAACAGACAAGTAATCGATGGTGTGAATCATTTGTGAAAAGCAATGAAGGAGAATCTGGGAATTCAGAGGCAGGTCCTGGGCTCAGTCTGGAAGTGGAGGATACGTGAGGATGCACTCCCAGAAGGGAGTAAAGAACTCGTGGGAGCCGGCGAGGCAGACAGGGTGGGGTTGCAGAGAAAGGGGGCTCCAGACAGAGGAAAGGAAGTGGCGAGGGGGTATCCTGAGACAGTGAGCCGTCCCTGGGGAAGCATAAATATGCAGAAGAGGTTGGGCCAGCAGTAGGTGGACAGATGGTCCAGGGGACTGGCTGGGGAGCCGGCAGGTGCCAACCAATCATGACGACCCTATCAGGAAGGCTAAGGATGATGGGTCATGGAGAGCCAGGGAAGGGTGTGAGCACCAGAGTGGCACAGCCAGCCACAGAATTTAGAGGCAGCCTTGTGGCAGCTGTGAGCCCACAGCTAGGATCTGGGACGTAGGGAGAGGAGCCCACCTGGGAGGTAGTTTGATGGGTGTCTGGGCAGGCTTGAGAGGATGAGGGCTTGACCCTCCGCAATGGCCAGGGGGGGAGGAAACAGCAGGTATTTGAGAGACATTAGGAGGTAGAAACAGCAGGTGCTGGTGACGCCCACAGAGGCATTTAGGAATATTTGCCATTATTTTTCTAAATTCTCCTGGGGGAGAAAATGTTTCTACTTTTCTTTTTCTGGTGATGGTGAGTTCCTAATGTATTTTTGCCCTCTGCTCTACAAGTGAGAGGGATACAAGATCAACGAAGTGACAAAGTGGGTGACATGCCGAAAAGCCCCGTCCCAGTCTTGACTCCACAGTGCAGGGCGGGGGAGTGGGAGAGGGGGTACTGACCAACAGCAGTCTTCCTGCAAGTGACCCTCTCTGAGGGACCGGCTCCCCTCTGCCCGGCCATAAACCCTCCCCTTGCAGGTGATACCCCTGCCCTTGCTGCTCCCCTGCAACACCACCGGCCGGACTCCACAGGGCAGGGGGAGGGTCAGAGGCAGCCGTCAACACTGATACCTGATGGCTGAACAAGAGAAAGAAACAAGGCTTGAATATTCAGTAGCTGCTCTGCCGCCGAGGCCTTCACCCTGTGTGTGTCCTGTCTTCCCCTCAATCCCAGGAACACGGGAAAGACAACCATTCGCCTCTCCGCTCCTACCAAATGCCCCGGTGACACAGCAGGTGGTAGGGTTAACATCCAAATTTCTAAGAGTCACAACTCCCTCTCCATCCATCTTGCAACGAGAAGAGAGGAATATTCTTTGGAAAAAGAAGAATCCATTTATATGTCTAATTGACGATCTCTAGAATTCATGAAAGGCCTGGTAAAAATTAGAGATCCATACATATTATACATATTAATACCTTGAAATTTCAAAACACAAACCCATCTCTCTACTTCAGTGTCTAAAAAAATTATCTTTTCAATGTATTTCCCAAGAGGAATGAAGTCGGTAATAGGAGTATAAACAGCAGTATGCAGCCCGGGTATCATCTTGCATCCAACCATCGCAGACACAGGTAAACCTAGAGCTTTGCAGAACGTGCTTTTCATGTGGAACTGAATTCCCGCCAGAGCCAGCAGGGCCACAGACAATCAAGGCCAGACTGGATCTGTGTTTAAACCCTAAATTATACCACGGGCATGAGGATTTCATTTCTCACAACCTATGTATCCTCTGCCCAAGTGTGTTCTGGGAAAATCTCTCTGACAAGTAAGCTTCGCTCTCCTGGGAGCAACTGGCATCTTCTTTTGGATTTAAATATGCTTTAGGTAGCACCACGAGGCCTGTTAACTAACACTCCTATCTGCTAAGTGAGACAGGAGCCAGAAGACCTGCTATCTGATGGTATGAACTTAGACTAGTCATGAAATCTCCCTGAGCCAGTGTCTACAGATAACAATAATTGCTAATATTTACTGAGTTACTTCTGTGTCACTGGCTTTCTGCTAAGCATTTTACACAGGTTAATTCAGCCAATCCTCCCGATCTTTGATGATTCCCAATTTGTGGGTGAGGAAAGGGAGGCTGATGAGTGGGAGAGCTGGAAAGCTGAGCCCAGGCGTCCTCGCGGCAGCCCGAGCTGCAGAGCACCAGGCACAAGTTAACAAGCAGCCCACAGTGGGGCCGGTTCATGCAGCCCTGACCACATGGCAGGCACTGCACTGACCCCGTTGAGAACCGGGAGAGAAAGCGAGTCTCTGGCTTCCAGGAGGATTGTGCTAACAAGAAAGACCACGGCCGGGGATGGCACTGAGCTGTTTCACAAAGTTCAGGCAGAATTTCAGCTGGAGAAGAGGATAGGAAAGGAGGTCCAGGCAGAGGGAAACTGTAGGTACAGAGGTCTGGCCCACACAATCACTGCTGAGGTCGTGGTCACCCTAGCAGGGCATTCACAGGCCCTATGAGGCCAGCTCTCCCGGTCACTGCATTTCTGCCCATTGACAGGCCCAGCCCTGTGCTGGTGGATTTTCTCTCATAACAGGGGGTCCAAATCCATAATAGAAAACCAATAATGGTGGGGTGCTTGACCTTTGACACTAGGGAGGCTTAAGCTTTGATCCTGGGTCTAGATTCTCTGAACCCCATTTGTAAAATGGGAATCATATGACTCTTACAACCAAAAGATTCGTCTCAATAGCAAACTGTGCACTCACTCCTTCTGGTAACAGAACCCCCTCTGCTGTGGGAACTCATCCCATAGGATACAGATAGGTCTAACTCCTTTCCTCCACTCCTACCCCTGGCAGGAGCACAGGCATCATCCTTGACCAATCAGAGCATATTTCATCCCCTAACTACACTGAGACATTCAGTGATGAGCAAATGACCCAACTTCCCTCAATGTGAATCCTCCCAGGGCACTTTTTTGAAGTTATCAGGACAGAGTAGTTCTCTTCTCTGGGATGACAAACTGACAAGTGACACAAGTATGTATAGAAATTGCTAGAGAATACACTCAACAGAGAGAAAGTATAATAGAACCAAGACATGAAGAGGTGGAGAGAAGCAGAAAGAATGTCTGCATCTCCTAGTGACATTCTTTGAGCTCCTGGATCCAGCTATGCCTGAAACCAAAGCCACTGCTTAAACTTTCTAGATATGTGTACCAATAATAGTGCCCTTATTTTGCTAATTTCAGTCTGAATTGAGTGTGTGACATTTGCAACAGAGTCCTGAAAGACAACTTTGCTAGGACTAAATGAGACCCAATTAAGTGGCAAGGCCACTATACATTGTGCATTTTCAATAAATGCTCCTCCCCTTCCTTTTGTTGCACGTTCCAAGTCCTGGGAAAATGTGGATGGCATTTGAGAACCAGTAATAACTATAAAATATCTGTAGAAACCTAAAGTGCCATCAAGATATTATTAACAGACACAACTAAGTCATTCAGTTGAAAGAGTAAGACAATATTAAGCCAAATCATCTCTTTGAATTTCTTAAAATTCTGCTTGAATCCACCTGCTCCAAGAAACTGCCCCAGTCCTTGGTCACTTATGGTCCTTCCAGCCACTCTATCAAAGAGAAAATGACTACTACTTTTTTAAAATAAATCCAATTCCTGTGTTTCAAATGCAATTTCTCAAGCAACTCTGATTAAACTGCAGCTATATCTCCCTAGGGGGGAAAAATTATTAAAGACAATATTTTACCATAAAACTTAGCAAATTTTAAAACAACCAAACAGTTAAAGGAAAATTTTTATATATCAATACATAGACACAGATACAGAGATATGTATACTTACATAAATATACATAACTAAAATCAATCTATATGTCCTATTCACTAATGACTTTTTTCATCAAGTTGGAATTATATGCCTCCAGCAGAATAAAAAAATTACCCAAAAATATTTTACATGAAACGTAGTGAACTTTTTAAAAAAACTAAAGATTTAAAGGTAACTCTGATTTTATATTTTAAAGAATAAATAGGAATGAGTGAAAAATCCCTGGAATTTCTTTTGCTACTTGGACAAATGGTCTACTGGAAACAAAATAATAAGAGGTGAGCTAAACAGAGTACATATAATACAAGAGTGCTGGGTCCCCCTCATCGGATCCCCAATGTCCCTTCCAGAAGCCCAGTCTTCGGCAGCCTCACCTCCCTTACTGGCACGAGGTCAAAGCCATTGGCTTTACAGTGGTCAAGTTGGCAGGAAATATGGAAACACAACAGGGTAATGTAGCATAAATGAACAAAGGAACACATTTACTGAACCCAAAGCCCAGGGAAACTGGCTACTCTGTTTAAAAAAAAAAGCATCACGTGCTTATGTAATAAACCAGTTCCCTGGACTATAAAAGTAGATCATTCACTGACTCAACAGATGTTTACTGGGTATTTAGCATATGCCAAGCACCATACAAGTGGCTGGAGACACAGTACAAAGCTAGGTATGATCCCTGACCTCATGGAGCTTTCAATCTTATGGTACAACAAACGTGTACAAACAAATGTATAATTTTGAACTGCAATGGGTGTTTTTACATTTGAATCTCCAAGTTCATTAACGCCCTGTGAGGAACTTCAAAAAGGATGAAATCCTTCTATTTCTTTTCTTAAACAGATTTATTAAGATGTAATTCACATACCACACAGTTCACCAATTTAAACTGTACTGTTCAATGACTTTCAGTATATTCCAGATATGTGCAGTTAATTTGAGAACATTTTCATCACCACAAAGAGAAACCCTGTAACCATTAGCTATCACTCTCCAATCCCCCCCACTCCCCCAATCCTAAGCAACAATTAATATACTTTCTGTTGCTATAGATTTGACTATTCTGGCAGTTACTCAGTAAGTTAAACGTAGAATTACCATATCACCCACAAATTCCACTCCTAGGTATATACCCAAAAGAAATGAAGATAGATGTTCAAACAAAAACCTGTACACGAAATCCTCATGGCAGCACATTCACAAATGCCAAAAGGTGGAAACAACCCAAATGCCCATCAGTGGAAGAACAAATAAACAAAATGTGGTACATCCATACAATGGAACATTATTCAGCCATAAAAAGAAATGATGCCACATGAAAAGATGCTCAACATCACTAATTATTAGAGAAATGCAAATCAAAACTATAATGAGATATCACCTCACACCAGTCAGAATGGCCATCATCAAAAAATCTGCAAACAATAAACGCTGAAGAGGGTGTAGAGAAAAGGGAACCTTCCTACATTGTTGGTGGGAATGTAAATTGATACAGCCACTATGGCGAACAGTATGAAGGTTCCTTAAAAAACTAAACATAGAACTACCATATGACCCAGTAATCCCACTACTGGGCATATACTCTGAGAAAACCATAATTCAAAAAGAGACATGCAGGGACTTCCTTGGTGGCACAGTGGTTGAGAGTCTGCCGGCCAATGCAGGGGACACGGGTTCAAGCCCTGGTCCAGGAAGATCCCACATGCCACGGACCAACTAAGCATGTGAGCCACAACTACTGAGCCTGCGCTCTAGAGCCCACGAGCCACAACTACTGAGCCTGCGTGCCGCAACTACTGAAGCCTGAACGCCTAGAGCCCATGCTTCGCAACAAGAGAAGCCACTGCAGTGAGAAGCCCGCGCACCGCAACCAAGAGTAGACCCTGCTCGCCGCAACCAGAGAAAGCCGCATGCGCAGCAAGAAAAACCCAACACAGCCATAAATAAATAAATAAATTTATTTAAAAAAAAAGATACATGCACCCCAATGTTCACTGCAGCACTAGTTACAATAGCCAAGACATGGAAGCAACCTAAATGTCTATCAACAGAGGAATGGGTAAAGAAGATGTGGTGCATATATACAATGGAATATTACTCGGCCATAAAAAAGAACAAAATAATGCCATTTGCAGCAACATGGATGGACCTGGAGATTGTCATACTGAGTGAAGTAAATTAGATACAGAAAGACAAATATCGTATGATCTCACTTATATATGTGGAATCTAAAAAAAAGGGGGGGTACAAATGAACTTATTTACAAGACAGAAATAGAGTCACAGATGTAGAAAACAAACTTATGGGACTACCCTGGTGGCGCAGTGGTTAAGAATCCGCCTGCCAATGCAAGGGACACAGGTTCAGTCTCTGGTCCAGGAAGATCCCATATGCCGAGGAGCAACTAAGCCCCTGCGCCACAATTACTGAGCCTGCTCTCTAGAGCCCATGAGCCACAACTACTGAGCCCGCGTGCCACAACTACTGAAGCCCGTGCGCCTAAAGCTCGTGCTTCGCAACAAGAGAAGCCACCGCAAAGAGAAGCCCGCGCAGTGCAACGAAGAATAGGTCCCGCTCGCCGCAACTAGAGAAAGCCCGCAGGTAGCAATGAAGACCCAAAACAGTCAAAAATTAAAAACAAAAAACAAACTTATGGTTACCAGGGGATAAGGCGGGGGGAGGGATAAATTGGGAGACTGGGACTGACATATACACACTACCATATATAAAATAGATAACTAACAAGAACCTGCTGTATAACACAGGGAAATCTACTCAATACTCTATAATGGTCTATATGGGAAAAGAATCTAAAAACAAAAAAGAGTGGATATATGTATAACTAATTCACTTTGCTATACATCTGAAACTAGGACATTGTAAATCAACTATACTCCAATAAAAAATTTTTTAAAAATAAAAAATAAAACAAAATGCCTTTCCATGGGGAAAAAATAAAGTACAAGAATCAGTTAAAAAAAAAAAAAAAGAAATTATCCAGGCTACAGCATGGATGAACCCTGAAAACATGCTGAGTGAAAGGAACCAGTCACAAAAGACCACATATTATATGATTCCATTTATATCGACTTCCTTTTGACTTAGAAGTGATCTTCCTGTGTCCCCTTCCATTCAACCCCAGCATCCACCCATCTCCAATGTCTCACACCCACCCCCTCCCTTCTATCCTCAGGGCCACTCAGTATGGCTCTCACTTTGGTGACTGCTATAGCCTCCTCCTTGGTCCCCTGGTCCTGGGCTTTCCCCTCCAACCCATCCCATGCACCAGCTGCCAGCATGGTCTTTCTAAACATACACCTGGCCAAGCTGATTAAAACCCTTCACACGCATCCCCATCATCAATCACACTAAGGCAACCCCCTTGGCATCCCACACAAACTCCCGGCTCCATCATCCAGCATTTACACTACAGATACCCAGGGATGGAACATTACCCAGAAATGCAAAGCTCCTTGGCTGCTGCACTCTTTCACACACCTCTGTCCCCGCCCCTGTTTGCACTCCTCCTCCTGCCTGGAATGCCTGCCCTTACCCTTCTTGCCCAGAAACAGCATTCCATGTTCCACACAGTCCGAGCCTTCCCACTCTTCCTCCAACAATGATTTGTCCAACACCTTCACGACCTGCACGCCCTCACGCCATTAGAGGACTGTTCGTTGACCACTGCTGGGTGAACATCCGAAAGACAGGAGCTGTATCCGCTCCCTGCCATATTTCCAGGAACTAGCACCCAGCCTGCCTGGCACACAGTAGGTTCTCAACAAAAAGTGTGTTGCAGAAAGAGAGGGAGAAAGGGACAGAGGAAAGGAATACATAGATCTCAGTCCTCTAGGTACTTATTTTATGAATTAACAAATAACTATCGTCTCAGATATTAGAAACTTCTGCCCTCTTTAGGTGTGTTCCCCAGATCCTCCAAGACTGAGTAGGAATAAAATAAAAGACCAGAGTTGATAACAACAATAGCATCAACAAGGAAACCCCCAACACACCCCAGCTCAAACCCCAGTCAGGGTAATCATGAGAAGGCCTGCCTTCCTGGAATCTGGTTCATTTTAGAAGTTTTACCTCCAAACCTACTTGTAAAACAAAATAGGGACTGGTAGAGAAGGGTTAAACAACAGTCAAACCTGAAGATGTTACAGAGCTTTCGGGACCTCGATCTTAATCTTCCTCCCAAATCTGTGAGCTTTTTGGTTTTTGCCTTCATTTACATTTTCTGGGTTGATAAGCCCCACAGCTGACTCTTGCTCTCATCTCATGTTCAAAGAAGGCCTTGTGGACTCTGGTCTCTGGATAGCCTCTCTTTCAGGTAAGATGCCATAAAGGCAGAAATAATAGAGCTCTCATTTGCCTCTAGGGGGCAATACGACGGTTTACAAGTAATTCTAAAGACCCTGCTAGCTCTCTCTATGATACTCAGCAAGGAACAAAATAACATGAAATAATAACAATATGCATGAGCCCCATCAAAGACTTTCCTTTCAAAGGTAAAAATGCAAAGGTGTAGTTCATGATGATTAAAAGCAAAAAATAATAAGCAGTGACGTTCGAGATTGGCCTTGATCACTCCTAACTGATTTCTAAAATCTCCCCATCACCCTACCATTATAATTTCCTGCTAATTACTACAAGCAATTTTATTAATATACTTTTCAGCCTCATTAAATATTACCTTGGGCCTCACATTAAAAATGATGAGGCGCAGTAATCTTAATGAGCATCTAAGTTTCATCCACCCCTGAAAACCCAGACAGCAAGAGAACTAAATGCGAGCTGCTCTGTTCCCCAGGCATGCAGAAAAGCAACTTCAGAGACATGAAAGAAACGAAATGTACAGCCCAGAATGCAACCACGCCTCCTCCAGATCCTGTCCATTAAGGGGGAGGGGAATTGTCCAGGAAGCACTTTGACTTTAGCTCTTCCTCATCTTTTTCACCCAGACGTAAACACAGTATCGATCAGCACAATTGCCACTAATACGAAGTCTCTCTTGTGACTCTTGAGGGATAGAGCCGTGGGTGATTGTGGGCTGGGCAGAGACAGGCCAACTGGAAACGTGAGATGTTCGCTGCTCTCACAAAGGGCGGTCTCTGGCTTCCTCTGAAATGGTGGTAGAAGCACGGAGGATAGGCCGTCAGGCACCAAAGAAGATCAATTTTATTTTTCTTTCCTTCCTGGCATGACCAGAATTGTTTGTTATTTCTCAAGCAGCGAGCTAGGCAAGCACAGTGAGACCAGCTTCCCTGTCCTCAAAGTAAATTATTTATCAGGAGCTGAATTTACTGCCCTCATGACTAAACTGTCAAAACCCTCCCATTTCCAATAGTAGTTGTGCTGTGTGGTCCCAGGGTTTCTTATGTTTCCCTCGGCCTGTAGGTTAAAGATGAGTGGGTGGAGGTAAACATGGGGTTGGCGGAACAGACTAGCTCAGGTTTACTGAACCTCCGCCTTCAGCCAAGATCTCAGAGAGATTTTTCAAATGCGTCCAAGACCAATAAATGGTAAAACCATTACATGTGAGAGAGGAACCTTTGTAATTATCTAACTTAACCCATGGTTTGTAGATAAGAAAACTGAGATCCAGAGAGGGGAAATGATTTGTTTGGTTGCTCAAGAAGAGTCAGATCTAGAACTTGAATTCTTAGATCCCCACCCATTACGCTGCCGTTGGTATTGTTAACCTGAAATGGGGTCTTTAACTGGGGATGGAGGCAGAGACAGCCGTCCACCAACAACTGTGGTTTCCCTCTTCCAGGGTGCAGTGCTGCCTTAAGATGTGGCTGCCACCAGGAGTTACATCTCCCCATCCTTCCATCTGCTCGTATTCTACTACCTAGCGGCTGAGTCCAGCCATCAGGCTGCGTTCTAGTCAAGGACACGGGAATGGACGAGATGGAGGACACCACATCCAAGCATGACCTATGCAAACCTGCAATCTGGTGGACCTCCACGGCTCTGCCTCTATCTGATGGCTGGATCCAGGGGACTTCAAGGTCTTAAGCGACAGCAGAGGTTCATGACACAAGTGACCTAGGTCTCCAAATCATCTTATGGAGAAAAGCATTTTAAAGACAAGGCAACCATACATGGTCTGTTGCTGGAGTGAGATATAAAATTTTACTGTGTAAAGCTACTGAACTTCGGGGGTTTGTTCGTTACAGCGCCTAGCATTAACCTCAAAAGTACAAGGAACACGTTATAGTTGAAGGGAGTTTCTCAAATACATAAAGATCAAAGCAAAACCTAGGGCCCATGAAAAAAACTTGTAAGAGTGGGAAAAACATTTACAAATCTAATAATAAAGTTAATCATCTAACAACTTGCCAACTTGCTAATCAGACTCAAACAGATTAACTGTTCCAGGTCTCTGAGGCAGAAAAGAACCTAGTAAAGGTTAGCCTTGAAAACAAAATGAGTACTTTTATCTTAAAAGCGATGACAAAATGAACTACTGATACACACAACAACTTTGATGGATCTCCAGGGCATCATGCGGAGGGGAAAAAAAGGCCAACCTCAAAAGGTTACATACTGTCTGATTCCTTTTATATAACATTCTTGAGATGACAAAATTACAGATGGAGAATGAGATAAGTAGTTGCCACAGGTTAGGGATGGGGGAAGAGTGTCACTATTAAGGAGTAACTCAAGGGAATTTCCTTGTGGTTTTGGAACAGTTCTGCTTCCTGACTGTGGGTACGGATGGTCACTTGAATCTACACATGTGATAAAATTTCACAGAACTATACTCGAAAAAGAATGAGGAAGAGGAGGAAGGAGAGGAAAAAGTAGAGAAGGAGAAGAAGAAGGGGAGGGGAAGGAGAAGGAGGGGGAAGAAGAGGAGGAGGAGAAAAGAACGCACGTCAACACTGGTAAAGTCTGAATAAGGTCTTTCCATGAACTAAAAATTTCCTGGTTTTGACAAGGTACTAAGGTAACATAAGATATTATCTTTGGGGGAAGCTGGACAAAGGATACAGGGAACTCTCTATACTATTTTTGCAACTTCCTATGCATCTTAAACTACTTCAAAATTAAAAGTTAAAAAAAAATTTTAAGTGATAGCCTAAGTTCTGGACTTTGAAGTTCTGAGTCAGGAAATAGGCATCATGATTGGGCAACATGAGTGTGATACCTGCAGAGAGTTTAGGAGCTAGTTATAGGACTCTCACCTTTACCTGGATGATCATCTATTTATTCTTTGTCTCCCTTCTAGAATATAAATGTCAGAGACCATGTCTGTTTTGTTCCCCACTCAATGCCTAACCTACCAGCTGGTACAAAGAACACTCTCAGTAAATCTCTGTTGTGTGAATGACTGAATGAATGAATGAAGCAACAGGCGAGAAAGGAATCATTACCCACGTTTTGCAAAGAAACAGTGGTGTGCAGAGGCTCCAGCGCCCCACCCTCTTGCACACAGCTGGAGAGGGGCAGAATGGGTGCAAAATCCTCAGGGCTCTGGAGGGCCTGATGGCCTTTCCATAGCACCATATGTCTCTCGACAGCTCAGATTTCTGATAGCTGCTTTATCTTAGGAAATAGGAGTTAAGGGCAGGGAGATAAAGAGTAGGAGCACGAGAGAAAAAATGAGAGAATAAGAATAAGGGCAAGAGAAGTGACAGTGAGAGAGAAGGAGGGAGAAACAGAGAGGGGGAGAGAGGTCAAGGGAAAGAGAACAAGAGCAAGGGAGGGACAGAGGGGAAAAGGGAGAAAGAGAGGATGGGAGAGGGGATGGGAGAGCGGATGAGAGAGGGGATGGGAGAGGGGATGGGAGAGGGGGAGGGGAGAGGGGGATGGGAGAGGGGGAGGGGAGAGGGGAGAGGGGAGGGAGAGAGGGGAGGGAGAGGAGGAGGGGGAGGGGAGAGGGGGAAGGGAGAGGGGAGAGGGGAGGGAGAGAGGGGATGGGAGAGGGGATGGGAGAGGGGAGGGGAGAGGAGGATGGGAGAGGGGGAGGGGGGGGGGGAGGGGAGAGGGGAGAGGAGGAGGATGGGAGAGGGGAGGGAGGGAGGGGATGAGAGGGGATGGGAGAGGGGATGGGAGAGGGGATGGGAGAGGGGATGGGAGAGGGGGATGGGAGAGGGGGATGGGAGAGGGGGAGGGAGAGGGGATGGGAGAGGGGGAGGGGAGAGGGGAGAGGGGATGGGAGAGGGGAGGGGAGAGGGGGAGGGGAGAGGGGGAAGGGAGAGGGGAGAGGGGCATGGGAGAGGGGATGGGAGAGGGGATGGGAGAGGGGGATGGGAGAGGGGGATGGGAGAGGGGGATGGGAGAGGGGATGGGAGAGGGGATGGGAGAGGGGATGGGAGAGGGGGAGGGGAGAGGGGATGGGAGAGGAGGATGGGAGAGGGGGATGGGAGAGGGGATGGGAGAGGAGGATGAGAGAGGAGGATGGGAGAGGGGATGGGAGAGGAGGATGGGAGAGGGGATGGGAGAGGGGATGGGAGAGGGGGATGGGAGAGGGGGATGGGAGAGGGGGATGGGAGAGGGGGATGGGAGAGGGGATGGGAGAGGGGATGGGAGAGGGGGAGGGGAGAGGGGAGAGGGGATGGGAGAGGGGATGGGAGAGGGGAGAGGGGCATGGGAGAGGGGATGGGAGAGGGGATGGGAGAGGGGATGGGAGAGGGGGAGGGGAGAGGGGGAAGGGAGAGGGGTTGGGAGAGGGGATGGGAGAGGGGATGGGAGA
Source organism: Balaenoptera musculus (assembly GCF_009873245.2). Classification (NCBI taxonomy): domain Eukaryota; kingdom Metazoa; phylum Chordata; class Mammalia; order Artiodactyla; family Balaenopteridae; genus Balaenoptera; species Balaenoptera musculus. The sequence goes on along the minus strand of NC_045799.1, from coordinate 17,123,853 downwards.
GGGGATGGGAGAGGAGGATGGGAGAGGGGGATGGGAGAGGGGATGGGAGAGGAGGATGAGAGAGGAGGATGGGAGAGGGGATGGGAGAGGAGGATGAGAGAGGGGATGGGAGAGGGGATGGGAGAGGAGGATGGGAGAGGGGATGGGAGAGGGGATGGGAGAGGGGATGGGAGAGGGGAGGGGAGGGGGGGGGGAGAGGGGAGAGGGGATGGGAGAGGAGGATGGGAGAGGAGGATGGGAGAGGGGATGGGAGAGAGGAGAGGGGATGGGGGAGGGAGAGGGGAGAGGGGCATGGGAGAGAAGGGAAGGAAAGAGAAAATCGGCCTCGACACAGAGAGTGACACTGAACAGATTCCAAATTTCAACATGGCCATACTCCATAGACCCAGGCTGTGAAATGGTACTGCAATGTGAACAAGCTATCATTAAGTAATAAATACTTCATGCAAACAAAACAAAAAAAAATGGTCAGCAATGAGATGTAAATTAGGAATAACCACAGGAAACTGTGCTCCACACTTGCCATGCTCCAGTTATCTGACTGTGATCAGAGGTTCTTTTTACCTCTTGAGAAGGTGCTGCAGTTTGCAGTACAACATGATAGAGTGTAAACTGCAATACACCAAGACTGAGAAAACCTGGGTTGTATTATTACAGAAACAGCAAAGCTTGTGTAGCCAACAGATCCAAATTTGCATTCAGGCTCTGCCACTTTTCATCTATGTGACCATGGCCAAGTTATTTAATATCTTTGAAACTCCGCATCCTCATGTGCAATTCAAGGGCAAAAACACATACTTCGTGAGGTTATTGTGAAGATTCAATGAAATAATCAATACAAATTTCACCAGCACAGTACCCACTGTGCATTCAGCACTTAGCAAGGGCTTCCACGTTCTCTCCAGAAGCTAGACACAAAAACAGTACACACTCTATGATTCTATTCCTATGATGTTCTAGAATAGACATAACGTATCAGAGAGAAATCAGATGAACTATTTCCTGGAAGGAGGGGGACTGAGTGCAAAGGGGCATAAGGGAACTTTCTGGGGTGATGGAAATGTTCTGTATCTTGATAAGATACAGGTTTTACAGGATTGTATGCATTTGTCAAAACTTATTGAATCATATGCTTAATATCCATGCACTTTGCAGTATATAAGTTATACGTCAAAACATTTTTAATTATAAAATAATATTTACATATCTAGACAGCTAGCAGTTAAACAGCTACAGAGAAAGGGGGGAAGTGTGGGGACAGAGAGAGAGAAACCAGTGAAAGTACCTTACACAGCACGTAGCTCATGCTAAGGGCTCAATATATGTGTGTGGAATTCTGGAATCAACATGAACATTCCCACTCTTTCCCCTCCAGAGACCACCCATGCTACGGTGGCATGCATGGCACAGCCAGTTCTGAAACTGCTTCCTTCTCTCTTCCTGAATCCTGGTCCCTGACACTCCCACCCAAGGGGCCAGGCAGATGAAATCTGCCCATCTCCTCTTCATGACAGAGCCCAGAGGTCCTGACCATCAAACATACCCTGCCTCCATCTAAGCATCTCTAAGTCCTTCACTGTACTAGTCACACTCAATGCTTCCTTGGACCATGAGCCCAGATGGTCTGCCAGCTGTCATCTGTTGAGGGTGTGTCCTGGACGCACCACTCAACTCATGGGCCTTGGTGAAGTGGTGTCCGCCATCTTGAGCTCATGCCTTCGGTTTGGAACACAATAACTGCTAATATCTACTGAGCATTTACTACATGCCCAGCACTGTTCTAGCTGCTACATATTTTCATTCCTTTAGTCCTCACAATAAATCCATAAAGAAGTCTATCCATAGCACTGTTTTACAGATGAGCTAGCAGAACTTCAAGGTACCCCTTCACCCCAGTCTTTTCAGATCCCACAAAATCCCGTCTGCAAATCCGATCTCCACATCTTTGTCCCACCCTTCACTGTAAAGGAGCTGTCACAACTCGGGAAGAACAACTCTTGTCCAATATATACAGAACAGGAGCTCAATTTAAAGCTTGACAGTGGAGCCTTGGATGAACAAACAACTGATACACAGAACGACACGGGTGATGCTTTAAAACAATTTGCAAAACAAAAGGAGATGAACATAAAAGAGTAGATACTATAGGATTCCATTTCTATGAAGTTCTAGAAATACAAATATAATCTACGGTGACAAAAATCAGGTCATCAGTTGCCTGGGGCTGGGAGTGAGAGGAAAGACTATAAAGGGCCATGAGGGAAATTTCTAGGTGATGAAAATGTCCTACACCAGCAGTGTAGGACACTGATCCCAGCAGTGGTTACATGGGTGTACACACTTGTCAAAATTCAATCTGTACCCTTTGAAAGTGTGCATGTACTGTATGTGACTAAAGCTGATATTTTTATGCAAAAGCAAAGAAAAGTCTCTGGAGCCAACAGCCCTTGCTTTCAATCTCCCTTTGTCTCTTCCTGGCTGGTGACCTCGGACAAGTCACTTAACACATCTGAACCTTGATTTCAGGCTGCTGTCAGGGTTGGAGATAATACATGCCAAACATCTGGGAAAAGACTAGGCCTTAAATAAACTGCAGTTTCTATTATTACCGTTAATTAATAATAATGAGAAGTAATAATCTGAGTAACAGCTTCAATTCTCTACTGCACTTTGCTGGGTGGATCTCAAACTGCTAAATGTTCCTTGCTATTAGCTCTCACTAAAAACCAACACACACTCTTTTGTGGCATGCAATCATTTTAATGTTATGCCAGGAGAGAGAACCAAGAATGAATACCAAATGTATGTAGATGAAAGAATTCATGTTTATATATGAATGTGGGCCATGGAATCTTAGACTAATTCAAACCTGAACATTGCTGACAGTTACCATTTTCTTTCCAAGGAATCAGATTTTCATTCTAAGTCACTCCATGGGGAGTTTTCTACTATATTGTTATCCAGGGTGTAATTTCTCTAATAAGGTCATTAGGGAAAAAAAAAAAAAAAAAAAAGAATTCTGGACTCTACAGTCCTTTTGTATTAGTTTCTTCCTGAGAGTGTCTTTCTTTAGGGACGAGACAGAGGCCAGCATGGCAAATTTCAAATGTACAGCAATCTGGTTTCGGTGGGTTTTAAAGCTAGAAGCTGTGAGCACATCACCTTGTTTTTTGGTCACCTCCTTCCACCTTCAGGAAATCGCTTTGCAGGAAACTGTTAGTACTATTTAGGTTTACAAATAACTTCCCTGGAGCTGGAGCAAAGGTGAATTAGAAAGTTTACAGAGCCTCAGGAGAATGGAGACTCTCAGTGTGAGGCTGCAGAAGACTGAGCAATAATAGTGATTCTATGTGAAATGAAAGAGGCCACACAGTGATGTGCTCAGAGTTGCAAAGGTGTCAGTCAACCCATCTTCCAGTAAAGGCCTCCAACCACCCTTCATCTGGGGAACGTCCTTGTCCCGCCTCTAGCCAGCCGAAGAGCCAACTTCTGTTGATAAACACTGTGCCAGTCTTAGGACAGATCAGCTCAATGTCATGACCTGTCTCCCTTTTGGTAGAAATCCCTCAGTGCCATCATGCCATAAGGAAAACTGGGGGATCGAGGGCCTTCTAAAGACCTATGGAAGGCTCCAGAGAAAGAAGGAAGCAGTTATTACCCAGACAGGGGCCACTGAAACATGGCTCTTCAACCCAAGAACAAACTATGCAAGACAACAGGTGTTATGCTCCATCGCCAGCCCGAGTCAGGTCCTAACTGTCCAGAGGTCTCGGGAAATAAAGATTCACTGGCTCATAGCCCCACGTGGACTCTTCAGGAAATAAACTTGTTGACACATGATAGTTTTGTTTTATGATTTGGCTTTCCTTGCATTTACCTGTGAACCACAGCTTTTCAAGAGGCCCAGACAACTCTTAAAAATGACTTCCCTGCTATGGCAGAGACTGCTACGTGTTCACCCTACCCCGTTTCCTCCTCTTCCTGGGCACACAGTGAGACCGCATTTCCCAGGATCCCTTGCAGTCAGGCACTTAGGTGCAGCCATGTAACTGAATGCTGCCCAATGAACTGCAGATAGATATAACAATAGCAATTCTTAGGCCTGGTCCATAAAAACCTCCCACACCATCCTACACCCTCTCTCTTCCCATCCACCAATTGAATGGAAAGGATTCCATGGGCCTAGAAGATGGAAGAGCCCCAAGATGAAAAAATCCTTAGTCCTGAATGACTGTGAGGAACACAGCTCCTCTGTTGACCCACACAGGATGGGGTGAAAAAAGCAAATTTGTATTGTCTCAAGGCAACGACATGCTGAGGTTGACTGGTCCAAGAGTCATCCTGTCCTGACTAAACACACCTTCCTCCTATATAGTTATCCCCTCAAAACCTCCATTAAATGATTTCAAATCGAAAAACAACAACAACAAAAGGATACTGACATCTAGCTTATGTAGGACAAACGGTACTTGATCAAATCCCACCCTAAGTCGGCTTGCGAGCTGCAGCTTCAGGCTCTGAACGGTCTACGGTGTCCTCATGCCAGACTCCCCACAAACATCAAGTTCAAGTAAGTCTTCTAGAAGTCAAGAGCTCACAGGAGCTGGCTGGTGTCGAACAGCAAGCCCACATGGCTCAGGCTGCCCCTGGTAACACTTCAATAACCCACCACCTACTCATCATAAGGTTCTCAGTACAGCTTTTTCCACTGTCTCCCAAGAAAAGGTTAATGGGATGTGTCAGGAGCCAATAGGCAGGAAAATCTCAGCACTCGGTTGAGAAAATAGAAGAGTTTATTTCTAGACTCAGTCATGGCTCTGGAAGCTAGCATACAGCACCCTGGCTCTCTCCTGTCTTCACATTTGCTTCTTCCTCTCATGCTGACATGGCTTGTCTTCATTGTTGAAGATGATCCTTCCACCCAGGGCCAAGACTTCCTCCAAGCCATCTCCTGAATAGCCATGCTCTGGACTGGGGGCACCTCCAAAGGGAGAAACCACCTCCTTCCCTTCTGCATCCCCAGCACTAGGTGTACTAGTCAGCATGGGTGAGCTGCTATATCGAATAATCTCAACATTTTGGTATCTTATAACAAGAACATCTTCTTTGCACTCATGCAACAGTATAACAAAGATTCACAGACCCAGGCTCCTATAGTTCCACCAAGTCCTATGGCCTCAGTCTTCCACAGACAAGGGAAGAGAACAAAAGTCATATGTGGTAGGGATTTATGAGCCAGGCCTGAAAGTGGTAAACATACATCATGGTCACCTACATTCCACTGGCCAGAAATCAATACAGGCCCACATCTAACGACAAGAGGGACTAGGAAATGACTAGACCACAACTAACAACTGTGGCTCAAAAGGAACAAGGAAATGGATTTTGGTGATCCCATAGCTGTATACAACCCAGTGGGGGAAGAGACTGTCTCCCAGAAGGCAGTTAGCCAGCCTTCAAGGACTTAATCCAAAGATCTGCTGAGAGGAAAATGGTACTTCCCAGAGCTATGCACAAAAAGAGATGTTACCTTTGCACAATAAACCAGGCTGATGTCCACCAGCCTGAGCCCGATGTGAGGTGGGAACTCACACATGTTGGGAGCAAGGTATCTGAGTGGAGGGGCTATGTGTGTACAAAGTGGGCCAAGAAGGTCCGAAGATGGAAAACAGCTTGTGTTGACTCAGATATTCCAGCTGGTTGGGACCAGCAGACTCATGGTTTCACAGACATCAAAGGGCTGAGAGTAGGGGACCTCTCACTTACAGAGGTGTTCAGAGAGGTAAAGCATTTCCAGTCTAGCCAGCAGGAAAAAAAAGTCCACCTTGTCAGTTGTCTATATATCCCTTTATCTGCCAAAGTGGGGGCCTTAAAAACAAATACGACTAGCCAGAAGATTCTCTCAAACAAAAGATCTCTGGAAACCATGTTTCCCCTATCCTGACATTTTGTTCTTCCGAAGTCTCTCCTTCCAAAATTACATCAACTGTACACGCGGCAGGTGCCTGTGTCACCCAGATGGCTTTCTGCTCATGCAAGAAGGACTCAGCTCAGTTTCCATCCATAAACGCTTCTTTATTTGTCCTCGGAGGCCTTCCTGTCACCTACAGGAGCACTCCTCTGCAAGCTTGGGGAATTACAACTCTTTTTGAGGAGATGTTCCAGACAATGAACTCTTTTCCTTCCACCTTTTAAAATGAGATTAACCCAAGAACACTGCAGAGGCTCTGTGAAGGGCTTACAATAAGAAGCATTTCCATAGCAGAGGGAGATCAGCTCAGTGCTTTGTGACCACCTAGAGGGGTGGGATAGGGAGGGTGGGAGGGAGACACAAGAGGGAGGAGATATGGGGATATATGTATATGTATAGCTGATTCACTTTGTTATACAGCAGAAACTAACACATCATTGTAAAGCAATTATACTCGAGTAAAGTTGTTAAAAAAAAAAAAAAAGCAGCAGCAGCTTTTCTCTTATTCCCACTGGTGTGGGAATATCTCCATACCATTTTACCCATCTGAGATAGCTTGGAAGCCCATGCTCTGCCTGAAGAAGGATAGCAGACAAGCACAATTCATAAGAATTGATCAACCTGGCACTCAAGCCCTCAGGGGCTGAAAGCAGAGTTTCCTCCTGGGGTTCTTTCTGGCCCCTTCATACTTCAACCAATCACACTTCCCTCGTGTCCACCCACCCTCCACTCCTGTGGTCATTTCTACCCTGTTCCATCTGAACCGTGGAACTTGGCAGAGAGTGGTGGAAAGTTGCAGAGGGTACAGAATCAGGACAGACTTTGAATTCTAGTGTGAGGGGCTTCATTTTGTTCTACAGCAGAGATCAGAAAACTACAACGTGTGGGCCAAATCTAGCCCATCATCTCTTTTGATAAATGAAGTTTTATTGGAATACAGCCAAGCCCATTTGTTTACATATTTTCCATGGCTACTTTTGCGCTACAATGGCAGAGCTGAGTAGTTGAGACAGAGACCTCCTATGGCCCCCCAAACCTAAAATATTTACTATCTGGCCATTCACAGAAATATTTGTTAAGCCCTAACACTGAGTTCTACGGCAATAGTCAGTGTCTACTCAGACAAATACATATACATACATGTTCACAGAAGTACCATCCACAATAGCCAAAAGGTGGAAATAGCCCAGATGTCCATCAAAGGATGAATGGATAAACAAACTGTGCTATATACATACAGAGGAATATTATTCAGCCATAAGAAAGGAATAAAGCACTGATACATGCTGTAATGTGAATGAACTTCAAAAACATCATGCTAAGTGAAAGAAGTCAGATGGAAAAGGTCATATATTTTATGATTCCATTTATATGAAATATCCAGAATGGGTAAATCCATAGAGACAGAATGCAGAATGGTGGTTGCCAGGGGCTGGGAAATAGGCGAAATGATTGGAAAAACTGCTCAACAGGTACAAGATTTCCTTTCAGGGTGATGGAAAGGTTTTGGAACTATACAGAGTAGTGGTTAATAACACTGTGAATGTATTAAACGCCACTCAATGGCTGATTTTAAGATGGTTATTTTGGGTTGTGGGAATTTCACCTCAATAAATGTTTTAAATTCAAAAAACATTTTTTTTTGAAGGAGTCAGGAGATTTTGGAACAGTGGAGTGACATGATCTGAGATTTGCTTCCAGGCAACAACTCTAGCAATATTTACAAAAAGGGAAGCCCTCAGTTTACCCTTGAGTACCTTGGAAGAGGGCACCACCACTAACAATTAGAAATGAAGGAGAAGCAGCAAACTACGAAAGCAGGCTCTCTGTTTGCGACCTGTTGAGTTTGTGCACCAGTGAGACAAGGGGGAGGAATCCTAACAGGAAGTTATCAGTGCTGGACTGTGATTTAAGAGCAAGATCAAGGCCAGAGAAAGAGATACGGGGGGTCATCCTTAGGCGGTGGTGTTGCCAGGAGAGAAGAGAGGAGAAAGGACCAGGGCAAACATTGGAGAATCTAGATATTTACAGGGCAGGGGGATAAAGCACAGCCAGAAATAATATCAAAGAGGTGTGGGCAGAGGGTCAGGAGGCGGCCAGGTGAGAAGAGCCTTGGAAAGGGTGCAATTGATGGCCCCAAATGCAATTAAAGTGAGGGGGAGGAGGGGGAAGAGGTGAAAGGTCACTGGAGTTGCAGGGTAGCAGTACTGCTCAAAATTCTGATTCTCGATTTTTCTTCTGAGAAACTGAGGTTGCTGGGTAAGTTAGCCACACATAATGAGGCTATGAATAAGGATAAATGACGAGGATGCAGCTTAGCACCCAAAGGGAAATAAGACTCCAAGGCTGTAAGCTCTGCCCTCCCCTGACCCTCAGCTCCCTGTTTAGAGGGACGGCACAGGCAGCCTCCAACACATGCTTGGTCCCAACTAGGGCCCCAGCTGCAAGACTGAATTCACCCCCAAAGCATAGGACCTCTCTAACCCTGGCACACTCAACGTACCCCAGGGCCCCTGGGTGAACAGGTAAATCCAGCTGGTATACTTCATAGTCATGGCTTGATGTTACCACTACCCTTCTGGCATCAGCAGCTACCGACTAGACGGTGCTATAACTGTTTCTATTTGCAGCAACAAATCATCTACAATATTACATTAACTTCAAAATGATGACATTTGGCATATAATAGCAAACTGATTCCTTAGAAACAAAATGAATTTTACTTGCCATTATTATCATAAGTGGGAGTCCAAAGAGGCTATAATAAATAACTACATTCTATTTATTCACCCTTGATCCCTCCTTTATAACATTAACTAAAGAGGTAAGCCCCATGAGGAGGAAGAATTATTTCTGGTCTGACAAGGAAGGGACTTTGTTGGTGGAGGGAGGTGCTTAAGTAGAAGTAGTGGGATGTCTTTTAGCAAAGTCAAGTTTGTAATGAGGATTGGGCTGACTTTTTAAAATAAGAGCTATTCAGGTGTGAAATGGGCTACCCCAGAAATGAGGTGGGAGTCCCTCAGCTTCTCTGGGGCTATAAAAATGGGTTAGTCATGTATGACAACTTGCATAATGGTTCCTCCAGTTTGGAAGATTTGGGACAGCCTTTCTGTGATTTCTACAATATCAGTTAGAAAAGCATCCTATTTTGCCAGGGGAAATGTTCTGGGGAACCAAGCTCATCGTGGGCTCTTAAGGTGCGTACTTCAAGCTAACTTCAGGTAGCTATTTGGAAGAAATTCACCAAATATGTGAATATGTCGTCTTAGAAAAAATTTTTAGAAAAACCTTTAGCCCAGAAGTGACCAATGGCAGCCTATATGCCAGATCATACCTGGGCTACGGCTGTGTTTTAGTAGTCCTGTCTAGTTCTTTAGTGTTTTTGTTTTTTTTTTTCTTAAATATCTGAATGTGTTCCCAACCCTTCAAACTTGAGAGGTATAGTGGATGCTGCCGGTGCTGGGGCACCACTACCCAGATCCTCTTCACCAGGAGGGGACCATTCCCCAGATATGAATGGCACACAGATGCCACCTTCTCCAAATTGACCTCCACTAAACTAGGGCCACCCAAAGCCACCACAGAGCAGCGGCCCATGACCGACAAACATGAGGATGTAGCGGGACAAAAGGCCTGCCCACATCACCTAGAGGTGGGACCAAGTTCGCCACAGTTTGTGTTCCAGAGGCCCTGGGAGGGTCAGGCTGAAGCTGGACACCAGCCAAGGTCGCATCCTTGCTTTGCTCCTACCCCTGTCAGTCCTGTTTCCTTCACCTCCCTTCTCCACAGAGCAGTGGTTCTCAAAGTACAGTCCCCAGACCAACAACGTCAGCATCTCCTGGGAACCTGTGAGACAAGCACATCTCAAGTCCCACTGGAGACTTTCCGATTCAGAAACTCTGGGGGTTGAGACTAGCAATTTGGGTTTAAACAAGTCATTCCCACCTAGAGACTGTCATACTGAGTGAAGTCAGACAGAGAAAGACAAATATAATATGATATCACTTATATGTGGAATCTAAAAAAACAGTACAAATGAACTTATTTACAAAAGAGAGTCACAGATGTAGAAAACAAACTTATGGTTTACCAAGGGGGGAGGGGGGAGGGATAAATTGGGAGATTGGGATTGACATATACACACTACTATATATAAAATAGATAACTAATAAGGACCTACTGTATAGCACAGGGAACTCTTCTCAATACTCTGCAATGGCCTATGTGGGAAAAGAATCTAAAAAAGAGTGGATATATGTATATGTATAACTGATTCACTTTGCTGTAGAGCAGAAACTAACACAACATGTAAATCAACTATATACTCCAATAAAAATTAATTTAAAAAATAAACAAGCCATCCCCATGATTCTTATGTATGCTAAGGTTTGAAAAGCACAGCCTCAGAGTGTGTCCTCAACTAAGTTACCTTCACATGGGCCCCGATCTTGGGTCTGCTTCTAGGGAACCCAACCCCAAACAGGAAAGTTCACATTAAAAAAAAAATCTGTTCTTTCCAGCTCCTGTTGAAAATTGCTCCTTTCCCACAGGGAAACCATCAGCTGACCTGGAAGAGTTGCTGCCCCATTGAAACAGTCACCATGGATCTCCACTGGTTTATCCCCAGCCTATCTCACGCCTACTGGTCTGGTCTGTGTGGGCCCGTCTGGACATCTGATCTAGTTCTCTAGACTATAAGCTCCTTGAGACCAGGACTTGCCTTTCTCATCTCTGTATCCTCATAGCCTGGCACATAGCTCACACTCATTTATTTCTATTGAGTTCAAGTGAACTGAACCAATGCTGTCTGTTGAAAATGGCCAACATTTCTGAGACTCCGAGGCAACATTCATGCAATTAAGAACCCAAGAAACAATTCCTGCGACAAATTAATATAATGACCTTATAGACATTATAGTTATGCATTGGCTATAGCTGTGTAAGGATGCAATATGCAGGAGAAACTGGTTACTGATTCACCTGGTAGTCATCCTAAACCCCGAAGCATGCAGATTAATAATCCTTGTAATTTCATCCCAGTTCATGTAATTGCAGGTGCCATCTTTACTCATTTAACATCTAATTCCTCAAAGTAGGTTTGCAGGCCCCTAACACATGGTTCAAATATTCACAGTGTCTTCTTAGCCCAGAGAGACATTTTTTATTAAAGAATCAAGTTTAATATGAAATAAAACAAACACAAAATAAAATCTGGCTGCAAACCGGAGCTCTGGAAGAAAACAAAAAGTCATTTCCAACCCAGCACTAGCCGCCTGCTCTCAAATTACCCATGTAGAAAATTGCCCAAACTTTTCTACCCGGAATGCATTTGTTTCTGATTTTAAACTAAGTTCCATTCCTAATTTTTCTTCCTTTCTCCAAAGCTTCTATCTTTAGGAAATATGGAGCCCAAGTTCTATAATTTGCACTTCAGTTGAACACTAATGAAAAAAAATGCTCTTTCCCTTCAAACTATTTCCTCAGTCAATTAAACAAATCCTCGAAGTGGAGTGTGTGAAGTGACTTGTGGCCAAGAACTTAATTAGTACTTAATTCTGGAATTTGTATCTTCTTAAGCCCACATCCTTTTAAGTTTCCACCAAGCTCAAAAAATGGTCCAGGTGTGGTCCCTTCCCATAAGATCAAGGCAGAAGCAGATTTGAAGAAGTCAAGAGGAATAAAAGACCATCTGTGTGTTCAAAAAGGCATCAGCCTACAGCCTAGATTCCAGGCAGCCTTTTTGCCACCAACTAAGATCCTTTCAAGTCCACAAAGAGGAGCAAATACTACTTGTTTACTTTGCAAAATGAAAGTTGTCTTATTGTAAAGGGAAACCATGCTCACTGTAGAAAATGTGGGGGGGGGGGGGGGGAATACAGATTAATATAATGCAGAAAAGAATAAAATCAGCTACCTAGTGATAACTACTCTTAACATAGACTTCCATTTTTTTAATGCTGAATATACAATGGATATCTTACAGTGTAGATCATATTTTGTGTCCGTTTCCCTCATTTCCCTCACTGAGTACAACATTTTCCCATATTGTTCAAAACTGTTTGCATGTGTCTCTTTCTTATTCCAGCAAGAATAAGAACTTGATGAGGTTGACTTCAGTCCTTTCTGGGCTTTTCCTCTAGATCAAGTATTCTCAAATCTTGCAGGGGGTGGGGGGTGGCAGCAAAAATATCTTATTCTTTTTATGTATAAAGCACAGACGTACATACATACAGTATATCTGTCGTATTAAATTTGTATATAGCAGTGGTAATTAGGGGGAACATGTCTAAAAGGCTCCTTAGGGGGATGATCATGGAAAAAAAAGGTTGAGGAACTCTGTAGAAAATGACTAGAATATAAGTGACTTAACCAATCCTCTCAAAAACCTGCCAACACACACAAACTACTGCTTGATATTAGACTGTTAACTAACAGCAAAAACTAAACAAAATTTTATAACGTCTGCTAATGACCATATGTTCTTTTTCAGTGTAAAAGATATGTTTCCCTATGATTTGGACCTCCAACAATCTGAGTCATTAAAGCAGGCAAAATGAAAACTGATCTACTTTTTGGCAATCTGGGTAAGGACTTCCCAAGTTCCATATGTCCACCATTTAACTCAACTCAGCAGGAAGGAAAGTAACGCTGAATAAAGCCTCCGGGAATCCTCAGCAGAACTCCACAAAGTTTGCCTGTGCACTGACTCCAATTTTTACTTAAGTTCTTGCTCAAAGTCATACATTTATCAGAGACAGAGCCCAGATATGGTCTTAACATCAGTCCTCTTTCCACAGTCCCACAGAACCTTAGTGAAGTTGCTCTTGGAACTTTCTAGAACTTAGTTTCTCCATCTTTAAAATGAGAGGGTTGGACTTGATTTCTAATTGGGGCTTGCAATTCCAGGCTTCCAGACAATCAAGTAGCTAAGCGTTTGGGTCCACAGGTCAAACACCAGGCTGTCAAAACCACCAGAAAATGGAACAGCAGCATTCTTTTTTCTACCCTCCTGCCATATTTTGAAGGTAATATGTCCTCACCATTGAGGTTCCGCCCGCAGAGCCAGAGCTTTCCAGAAAGGTTGTGCTGACTTCAACTCTGAAAGCACCCATCTTGCTCTGCCCCTCCCCAGCTTTTTTTTCAGGCTCACTTCCAGCACAGAGCCTCTGGGGAGAGCTCAGCATGGATGCGAGAAGATAAATATCCAGCCCTTAATGAACAGTGTTTTGTTTTCCTTCAGGCCATCGTCCTGCTTTTTCACACTGAACAGCGGAGATGTATCAGCATCATAAGACCACTATCTAATTAAAAGAAAGTTTTAAGAACTACGAGCCCTCATGGGATTCCTCAGCAAAGCGTGATGAGCATCCCTAAGCTGAAAGAACACGCATATTTTAGAAGGTATCCTTGGATGGCATCGTCTCAAGTGCATATGGCCCGCTCTATCTTTCCTGATGTATCTGGCACCGTGAGGAATGCTCTCCTGTCCAGACACACACCCAGATATTGGGAGCTTAACAAGCAGCTGAAAGGCAGCATGAACTTGGAAAGGCCGGATGGCTGGTTGCATTTCTTCTACTGCAATTCATTTTGCAGCCAGGCGCTGCTGTAATATACATGTGTCAGTTTCCATCCCACTGGTTGCTGCATCTCTATGACAGGGTCAGGATCCCTGCGCGGATGTGCCCCAGCAGAAGGGAAACGTGAAATGTGTTGCCCAGCTGGAAATCATTCTCATTTCACGTGAACAACTCAATTTAAAGGTAAAAGCACAATAAATCCTCTCTGACTTTGGGCAGGCAACTTGGGTCATTCCCCTGACTAATCTACAGCTACATTGTGGGCTAAATCTGCATGGACCCAGGGAAGACCCAATAGCAAATAAAATCTGAAATGGAAAGCACGTCTTTGAATGTGGAAGACAAATAAATGTGCAGAACCTACACTGCTAACAGAACAGGTGCGCGCACAGTTAGGATTTTGCAAGCCTTTGCATAAGGCAGTGATGTTAGCTTTATGCTCACTTGCAAAGCAAGAGTTGTACGTTCTCAGGTCTCGAAGCACTGAAACCCCTTTTTCACTCACCCCAACTCCAGAATCCCATGAATTACAGAGTTGAAGAACCTCTGGCCAGAGGCTTAGTTTTATCTGGCCCTCAGCAAGTTTTCTAAACATCCACTTCTATCAGTGATCTTAAATTCCCTATTTAAAAATCATTTCCACTATTTTAACTGGGAAAAATACAATAGAGTTTTTTTTAACCCAACAGTGGCCAGAGTATAACTAAATTCCTCTTGGGTGGGCAGATAATGCCTTTTTCTTCTGTGCACATCTTTCCCTCCTATATTTCCAAGAAAATTCCTACTTTCTCAGTTTCCTCATGATTCCTGGGGTCCAGGGCTAAGATTCCTGGAATCTAGCACTACATTCTCTGATTCACCTGGGACACCATAAGTCTCCTTAACTATGCACAACATGAAATTAAAATAAAATGTTACCATGTGATATGTTTAATAGGATTTGATCTCATTATCCTTGATTTTAAATGCAAACCAAATGAAAAAAAAAAACACTCTTAGAAAAGAAGAACACTACTAATGTGGCTGCTTTTTACTTTGATGTGGTCTTCAGTTGACCTTTTACTGTAAATATATGGTCTTAATTGGAGAAGAGAAAAAATGTTCTCAAGAGTCTTCTCGGGTCCCCTAAAAAAGATCCCAAGGGATATACTCCCAATCCCAGAACCCAGGAGCTACCTGCTAGTTGAGACCAAGAGGAGACAAAAATCCGTAGTAGCCCTCACCACCGCCTCCACCCACTCTCCTCCCTTCACTCTGTGATGGTGCTGCTGTCCGCCTGGTACAGATCCACAACACAGGTCCCGGGGACAGCTTGATTCCTCTCTGCCTCACACCTCCCACATCATTTGATCCCCATGACCATACCTCTTAAACATTTCTAATCACCATCCCCTCCTCTCCTCTCCTCTACAAGCCATAGCCTTCATTTAAGCCCTCTGTACATCTCAGCTGTACATCTCACCATCCCAACCAACCTCCAAACGGGACTTCTGGTCCTCCCTCCCCAGGGTCCCCAGAGTGATGGTTCTAAACCACACATGGGATCACATCAGCCCCTGCTGGGACAACATGGGCTGGATCCCCACGGCCAACGGATAAGGTTCAGAAGGCCAAGCATGACTATGAGGGCCAACGTGATCTGGTCCAGATCACCTTCTGGTTCCAACTCCACTCCATTAATGGAGAGGTTCAGTGGGACTTGATGAATACAGAGATTGAGGTATTGAAGAAAAGGAGTGAAAGATAATAACAGCAATCACATCCAATCTACAAAATGCTTCTTCTAGGGAGTAGTGCCAAAGGCTTTATGTGTATTATCTCACTTAATCTTCTCCATAACAAGAAGGCAGGTATTATTATTTATGCTATTTGTCAATCAGGAAACAGGCTGCACAGCTCATTAAGTAGCAGAGGCAGAGGTGACAGAGCCCACATCCTTCCCCACTGTGCCACACTGTCTGCCATATGATGTCAACACTGATGGTATGGGGGACCTGGACCTGGTGGTGTGGATCAAAATTTTATTGCAAATACCAAGGCACCACTCATGATACCCACTTCAGCTAAACCCCCAAATGCGTGCGGGGAAGCCCCTTGCTGAAACTAAGAGTTTGGTTTTGAGAAGGTCCAGAAGACATCAGGGAGTCTCCAACTGAAGTGGAGGAGGCCAGGCTGAACCCATGCATGCAATTTAAAATGCATCCATTCCATGTGGAGAAATGGGAACCCTCCTACATTGTTGGTGGGAATGTAAGTTGGTGCAGCCACTATGGAAAACAGTATGGAGGTTCCTCAGAAAGCTAAACATTGAATTACCATATGATCCAGCAATCCCACTCCTGGGCATATACCCAGACAAAACTATAATTCAAAAAGATACATGCACCCCTATGTTCATAGCAGCACTATTCACAATAGCCAAGACATGGAAACAACCTAAATGTCCATCAACAGATGAATGGATAAAGAAGATGTGGTACATGTATACAATGGAATACTACTCAGCCATAGAAAAGAACAAAATAATGCCATTTACAGCAACATGAATGCAACGAGAGATTATCATACTAAGTGAAGTAAGTCAGAAAGAGAAAGACAAATACCATATGATATCACTTATATGTGGATTCTAAAGTATGGCACAAATGAACATATCTACAAGACAGAAACAGCCTCACACAGAAATCAGACTTGTGGTTGCCAAGCAGCAAGGAGAGAGATGGACTGGGTATTTGGGGTTGGTAGATGCAAACTATTACATTTAGAATGGATAAACAAGGTCCTACTGTATAGCACAGGGATATACCTGGAATAATCTCCTGGGATAAACCATAATGGAAAAGAATATTTAAAAAAGAATGTTTATATGTGTAAAACTGAGTCACTTTGCTGTAGAGCAGAAATTAGCACAACACTGTAAATCAACTATACTTCAATAAAAATTTTTTAAAAAATGCACCCACTCCAATTCCCTTTCCCAATCATCCCTGAGTATATGCAGAGGGAGAAAATACACTGAAGGATTCCACCTCCCAGTAACCCTTTTGATGGGCCCATGCTCACCAAGCACCATTCCTATCCCTTGTTGGCTTTCAGTGTTGAGAAACCTATGAAAGTGAGCATATACAAGGCAGTAGACCTCAGGGCCTTTGCCCACGCTGTTCTCTCTTCCCGAACTGCTCCTCCCCATTCACAACCCCCACCCTTTGGCCTAATTAATGGCCACTCCATCTTCCTAGCTTAGCTGAAGCATACAATAAATGCTCAATAAATCTTTGTTGAACAAATGAATGAATGAGTTAGAATTTCAGTCTTCCTAACAAATTCATATCTGTCATTATGAATTAACAAGTTCCCTATCTGGTTTTAGCACCAGTGTCTTGTGGATTCAGTCAGCGAGCCAGTCTCCCTGAAACTGAGCCCTTGGGAGGCCCTGAGCCAATGAGTCTGGGGGCCTGTGAGAATGAGGAATTGGACCTAGATCTTGGTGACCCACCAGGCCCAGCTTGGGCATGCAGGCAGCCTTTGTCTCTAATAGTCCCATCTCACCTCTAGCACCCAGAAAACTGTGTCCAGTGGTGGTGGACACATTACTTGCAGATAATGCTACACACACATCAAGTTTGGTGTGATAGCTCCTGTTCCAGGCACATTTACTCTCTGAAATCAAATAACAAATGCAAGGTGGCAGGGAGGGCCGGTGAACAGGAAGGAAAATCTAACTTAAACAGTCCTCTTCCACTTAGGGATGATAAATGCAACATACCATGGTGACATAAACTGTAAGCAGGCTCCCCTTAAAAAATATAACCATCAGTCAGTCTATTTATCTCTTGTAAAAATAAAATACAGTGTGTGTGTGTGAAAAAAAAAAAAGAAAAAAAAAATATAACCGTCTATCAGTTGTTAAGCCCACAACCAGTTGCAGTATTAATCATATTCTTTTAGCAAGAGAATCCATTTCCCAATAAAGTTTGAGTGGCAGAGGAAGGGCAGAGCCAACAATCGGGAAATAAACGATGCTTCCAAATGATCAAAGGAAAGCTGCTCTTCTCACTGGCAGCTCGCTAGCCATCCTGCTGCTAGCACTAGACACACATAAATACGCGAGCCACTCTGCTTCCCCCACATCATATTTCCATCTTTGCAGAGTGCTCTGCGGTTCTGTTCTGGGCCCATTTTTCACTCTGTGCCAGTTTTGTACGCTTTGAACACAGACATCCCCTAGAAATTAAGAGTTACTTCTTAAGCACAACTGCCATCTTTACTTTCTTATTCACAGCTTCCTTCTCTCCCTCTCCTTCTCCCCCTCCTCTGCCAATAATCTCGCACCAAACATGCTAAGTAGCGGTTGTGTTCTGCCTCGCCTCCTGAACCGTGAACTCCTAGAAGGCAGAGTCCATACCTTATTCCTCTTCATTTCCCCAATGGCCGGCACCAAATCAACGTTCAATGAATGCTTAGATAGTAGGATTTTATTCACTATAAGAGAGAAGTTTCTAATAAAGGGAGCAGACTTGGGAATCAGTGAACTGCTATTCACGAGAAAGTCCAAACAACCAACTCTCAGATGCTACAATCACATTAGAGGCACTAGGACAAATCCCCACATGTTCTGTTCTTTTCCCTTAATTAGCTATTAATGAGTATTTCTCCTTCCCTACAAATGTTAAGATCTGTTTGGCCAATCGCCTCTGGAAATGCTGTGATGTTACTGCATCTACATTAAGTTTACAGATTAATTTGAAATGAATGACATCTTGACAACACTGTCTTCCTTCACATTTATAAACACGGTATCTCTCTCCACTTACTTAGGCCTTCTTTCATGCCCTTTAGAGTTTCTCCCTTTAGAGTTTTTCATGCCCTTTACAGTTCCTAACTCTTTGAGTTAGATTAATTCCTAGATACATTATACTTGTTGTTGCTATTATAAATGACACCTTCCATTATATTTTCTTAATGTATTATTGTGGTGCAGAGAAAAACTACTGATATTTGTATGTTTATATCGTCTGACAAACTTATTGAACTCACTACTACTGATGATTGGTTTGTTAATTATTTTTTCTTCAAGTAAATGATATTGTATGCAAATAATGACAATTTGTCTCTTCCCTTCCAATCCTTCTGACTTTCTTTTTATCTGTTTTAATGCATTATCCAAAACCTTCTTTAGTATGTGACAGCAGTAATCAGTAATCCTTACAGTAAGGAGTAAGTAATCCTTACTTCTTTCTAAACTTGAAAGAGAATGCTCCTAAAATGTATCCATTAAACATAATGTTTGCAATAGGATTTTGGAGGAAATCCTTTATCAGGTTAAGGGCATCCCTTCCATAATAGACTGTGTTGTTGTTCCCAATTATTTGGTGCCCTTTCTACCAGATCCATTTTCACAGGGCAAAGTACAGATCCCATCACACTGACATCAGGCTTGGTCATGTGACTTTCTTCAGCCAATGGACTGTGAAAGGTGACATCTGCAGCCATCACTTGGCGCTTCTACTGCTCACTCCGTCTGCTAACGGATCACCACATCCCAGATAGGGCTGCTCCTCCAGGCTGGGATCCAGAATGAAGAATACAGAGAGCAGAGACAACCAACTTACAGCCAGCATGTAACACGAACAAGAAATCAACCTTTGCTGTCGTAAGACACTGACATTTTGCGGTTGTTTGTTACTGCAGTATAACCTAGCAAAAGCTGATTCCTATACCATCTATTCCTATTTTTCTTTAGGCTTCTGTCATAAATAGGTGTCTTTTTAACCTCCTTTGAGATCATCCTATGGTGATTCTCCTTTAATCTGTTAATGTAATGATTTCTACTGATAGGTTTTCTGACGTTAAATCTGTAGCAGACATTAGCTATCCCATCAAAAACAAAGATGAGTGCTGCTCCTTCTATAGTGGGGCACTGTCACTGGGAGATGGCTGCCCAGCCTGGAACTACACTTAGCAGCATGCAGGGGTGACCACGGGACTAGTTCTCACCAGTAGAACATGAGTAGAAATGCTATGTATCCCTTACAGGCCCAAAGCTCTGATAAAGCAGGTGGAGATTCTCCACACTCTCTCGGGACTCTGGGGCCTTAGACAGTGGCTGAACCAAAAGATATAAAAATCCTGGGTCCCTGAGGGTTTCCCTGGTGGCGCAGTGGTTAAGAATCCGCCTGCCAATGCAGGTGACACGGGTTCGAGCCCTGGTCCAGGAAGATCCCACATGCCGCGGAGCAACTAAGCCCGTGCGCCACAACTACTGAGCCTGCACTCTAGAGCCTGCGAGCCACAACTACTGAAGCCCATGTGCCTAGAGCCCGTGCTCCGCAACAAGAGAAGCCACCGCAATGAGAAGCCCGCACACCACAACAAAGAGTAGCTCCCGCTCACCGCAACTAGAGAAAGCCCACGTGCAGCAACAAAGACCCAACACAGCCAAAACTAAATAAACAAAAAATAAATAAATTTATAAAAAGAAAAAGAAATGATAAAAAGGTATTTAAACAAAAAAAAGAAGCCTGGGTCCTTGAATCACCACAATCGTCACATGGGCCATGTTCCAACTGCTGTATGACTTTGTGAGCAAGAAATAAACCTCTGTGTATAGGAAGTTTATTTGTTAGAGCAGCTAGTGCTACCCTAATACACCATCCTTGCACTCCAGGGATAAAACTAATGATATATGATTTTTTAATATGATGTTAGATTTAGAATAACATTTTATTGCAGATTTTAACTGAAAATGACTTGTCATTTCCCTTCTCTGGTACCTTTTTCATTCAGTTTTAATACTGAGGATATAAATTTGGTATTAAGCACAGAAAGCAACGAGAGCCGCTGTCCCATTTTTATTTTTTACTTTTTTTTTTTTTTTTTTTGGCTACATTGGGTCTTCATTGCTGCACGCGGGCTTTCTCCAGTTGTGACGAGTGGGGGCTACTCTTCATTGCGGTGCGTGGGCTCCTCATTGAAGTGGCTTCTCTAGTTGTGGAGCAAGGGATCTAGGTGCGTGGGCTTCAGTAGTTGTGGCACGTGGGCTCAGTAGCTGTGGCTCACAGGCTCCAGAGCGCAGGCTCAGTAGTTGTGGCGCACGGGCTTAGTTGCTCCATGGCATGTGGGACCTTCCCAGACCAGGGATCGAACCCGTGTCCCCTGCATTGGCAGGCGGATTCTTAACCACTGCGCCACCAGGGAAGTCCCTGTCCCATTTTTATATGTCTCTGGAACAACTTGTACAAGGCAGGGTCTCTCTATTCATATAAAACTGTGTGGGACTTAAGATTTTGGGAGGAGGAGGAAGTTTTCACCACTATTTCAATTTCTTCAGCAGTGATTGTTCTAGTCAAGTTTTCCATTTGATAACAGGCCAACTTTGGAATCTCATATTTTTTCCATAAACCTATTCATTTCATATGGCATTTCACAGTTATTTGTGTACAGCTGCTCATCCAATTCACTTATGAAATCTAAGTTGCTTTCATATCTGTGGTTATTTTACATGCACCTTCTCTCCTTATTCCTTGATGAATCTCACCATAGACTTGTCCATCTTTCTAATCTTTTCAAAGAACTAATATTTGGTTTTCTGAATCATTGTTATTTTTTCTATCCCTCTTTTATTGATTTCTACCCTATCTTATTATTTTGATCCTTCTGGTTTCATTGGGTCAGAGAATATGATCTGAATGATGTCAATTCTTAGAAATCTGAGACTGACGTTCGGGTCTATAATTTGATCCATTTTTGTGAACATACGTGTGCTCAAAAATAATACGTATTTAGCATCTTCTGGGTGCGAGCTTATTAATCATGCTATATAGATCCTTTATATTCTTGCTTATTTTTGTCTGTCTGATCTGTTTCCAAGAAGAATATATTAAAATCCCTATCTACAATGGTGGCTTTATCTATGTATTACTATAATTCTGCCAGTTTTTTCTTTGTATAGTTTGAGGCTGTGTCGGTTATATTTGTTCATGACTATTATATCTTCTTGGAATATTGTGGCATTGTGGCATTTTCAGAATAAACAATCACTTTCATCTCTTTTCATGTTGTTCACCTTAAATTCTACTTCATCTGATACTGAAATTGCTAGCATAGCGTTATTTGGTTATTTTCCTGGAATGCCATTTTTATCCCTTTATTTTCAGCCTGGCTCTATGCTTTCATTTATGTGACTCTCTTAAAACCACGTATTGCTGGATCTTTTTTGTAACCTAATCTAAGGGTCCCTATGTCTTAATCAGTGAGATAAACTCATTTAAACTGTAATCACTGACACTGTAGGATGGATTTCTTCATCCTATTTTGTGTTTTCTATCTACCCTTTTTTTCTTCCTAGTTTCCTATCTCTTGATGAATTGATTCAATCGTCTTTATTTTTCCTACTGTTAGTTTGAAATCTATAAAACATGTTCTTTAATTATTTTCTTGGTTGTCCCTAACTTTTGAAGTAAGACCCACATTTATACTTATTTTTCCTCTTAATATCTAAAGATCACCTACCCATGACCACATCCTCCTCACAATACTGCTTCCCCTACCTCTGTTCTTTCATACATACATTTCATTTCCTATGTTGGTACTGCCTGGAAATTTAGTTCCAGATTGGTTATGGGACACCTGTCCCTGTTTTCTTCTGGCATATCCAGAACCCTGAGCAGAGAGCCCAATCATGCTTTATTTATCACACTGATTAGAACCAGAATTATTCTCTTGGTTTATTATTATTTTTTGGTAGGGCAATTAAGAATAGTGCTCCTGGTGGGGGGGGATAAATTGGGAGACTGGGATTGACATATACACACTACTATAGATAAAATATTGGGATGGCCAAAAAGTTCCTTTGGTTTTTAAGTAAACATAAAAGACATTTTTCATTTTCACCAACAACTTTATGGAACAATGTATTCACCGTTTTGTTCCACTACCTTCTGCCATTTTTCAGGCAACTTCATAATTCCGTCTTCCCAAAACTTTTTATCTTTTTGAGCAAAGAACTGGTCCAGGTGCCTTTTACAGTCTTCCAGGGAATTGAAATTTTTTCCATTAAGACAATTTTGTAAAGACCGTAATAAATGGAAATCCGAAGGTGCAATGTCTAGTGAATACGGCGGATGAATCAGAACTTCCCAGCCAAGCTGTAACAGTTTTTGCCTGGTCATCAAGGAAACATGCGGTCTTCCGATATCCTTATGGAAGATTATGCATTTTCTGTTGACTAATTCCAGAACGCTTTTCATCGAGTGCTGCTTTCAGTTGGTCTAACTGGGAGCAGTACTTGTTGGAGTTAATCGTTTGGTTGTCCTGAAGGAGCTCATAATAGAGGACTCCCTTCCAGTCCCACCATATACACATCACCTTCTTTGGATGAAGACCAGCCTTTGGTGTGGTTGGTGGTGGTTCATTTCGCTTGCCCCACGATCTCCTCCGTTCCACATTATTGTACAGTATCCATTTTTCATTGCCTGTCACAATTTGTTTTAAAAACAGAATGTTTTCGTTACGTTTAAGTAGAGAATCGCATGCAGAAATATGGTCAAGAAGGTTTTTTGCACTTAACTTATACAGAACCCAAACATCAAAGCGATTCATATAACCAAGCTGGTGCAAATCATTTTCAAGGCTTGATATGGACATTTTGAGTATGCAGGCTATCTCCCACGTGGTATAACATTGATTGTTCTCAATGAATGTCTTGATTCGATCTCTATCAACTTCAACTGGTCTACCCAACCGTGGAGCACTGTCCAGTGAGAAATCTCCAGCACGAAACTTTGAAAACCACTTTTGACACATTTGATCAGTCACAGCCCCTTCTCCATACACTGCACAAATCTTTTTGTGTGTTTCAGTTGCATTTTTACCTTTCTTGAAATTATAAAGCATAATATACCAAAAATGTTGCTTTTTTCCTCCATCTTCAATATTAAAATGGCTACACAAAAATTCACCAATTTTGATGTGTTTTTTTAAATGCACGCTGATATGACATCTGTCACAATACAATCTAACAAAATTGTTTCAAATAAAGTTAAAGACAACTAAGCACTACTAGAGCCACCTTATGGATAAAAAAACAAACCTTCTGGCCAACCTAATAGATAACTAATAAGGACCTACTCTGTAGCACAGGGAACTCTTCTCAATGCTCTGTAATGACCTGTATGGGAAAAGAATCTAAAAAAGAGTGGATATTTGTATATGTATAACTGATTCACTTTGGTGTACAGCAGAAGCACAATATTTTAAATCAACTATACTCCAATAAAAATTTTTAAAAAAGAATAGTGTTCCTACAAATATTCTTATTTCAATAGCTTTATTGAGGTACAATTTACATACCATAAAATTCACCCATTTTCAGTGTATGATTCAATGATTATGATTATGTCTACAGAGTTGTGCTACCATCACTACACTAGTTTTAAACACTTCCATCATCCTAAAAAAATACCTCATGCCTCTCTGCAGTCAAACTCTGTTCCCACCTCCAGACTCAGACAACCACTAATCTATTTTCTGTCTCCACTGATTTGCTGTTTTCTGAACAGTTCATATAAATGTAATCATCTGCTACATGGTCTTTCTGTCTGGCTGCTTTTGCTGCACATAATGTCTTTGAGGTTCATCCATGCTGTTACATGTATTAGTACTTCATTTCATTGTATTGCTGAGTAGTATTGTATTATAAGGATGTACCACATTTTGTTTATCCCAGTTTCTGGACATTTTTAAATTTATTTTTTATTGAAGTATAGTTGATTTACAATGTTGTGTTAATTATTGCTGTACAGCAAAGTGACTCAGTTATACATATATATATATACACATTCTTTTTCATATTCTTTTCCATTATGGTTTATCACAGGATACTGAATATATTTCCCTGTGCTACACAGTAGGACGTTATTGTTTATCCATTCTATATATACCAGTTCACATCTGCTAATCCCAAATTCCCACTCCTACCCTCTCCCATCCCCCTCCCCCTTGGCAACTGCCAGTCTATTCTCTATGTCCCTGATTTTGCTTCTGGACATTTTAATTGTTTCCATTTCGGGGGCGGAACTATTCTGAATAATATGCCTATGAACATTTTCATATAAGTTTCATTTCTCTTGGGTAGCTACCTAGGAGTGGAATTGCTCGGTCATATCCTAAATCATATAACTTTCCTAAGAAACTGCCAAACTGTTTTTCCAAAGTGTCTGTACCATTTTACATACCCACCAGCCAAGTATGAGGGTTTCAGTTTCTCCACATCCTTGACAACACTTGCTATTATGTCTTTTTTATACACTCATTCTGGTTGGTACACATTATTTTTATAATCAGAAAAATAAGCACTTGGATGAGTATATGAAAATTGTCTCTATGTACTATGATGTTAATGAAGTTAAGGGGGAAAAAAAGAGCAAAATATATTAAAAGGAAGTACACCAAAATCGTGAACATAACTGCCTCTGGATGACATTATGGGCGTTTCTTCTTTCTACCTTCCTGTATCTTTCTTTTCAATAAGGAATAGGTATTTACTTTTATAATGTAAAAAAGTAACTTTAGTAAAATAATAAATAACTTGAGGTGTTTTACACCTATTATAACCTTATTTTTCCTACTCAACACTTCCCAACAATGACAATTAGATGTTGAAGTTTCCCTTCAGCCTCCGACTGACTTGCAGAGAAGCTGTTGATTTTGTTAAGCTCCAGAGAACTACAGAGCTTCCATGGTCCTCTCTCAAGTTAGCTAAGAGGCCTGGATATCCAGCTGTTGCCACAATCGATCCCACAATGCTTTTTCTGTGCCAGCATCAGAACACTGAGACCTCAGCTACTCAGAAACATCTCGTTCCTTTACAAGCATCCTGTGATCGTCCAGGCTCTCCCCAACCCTCATTTGGTTCTTACACCAAACTGTACCAGATGCATGGTATTAAACAGTTCTATGTTTAGCTAGTGACTGCAAAAGCCGCCTCATTATACATAAAGGTAAATGTTGCTTGGTTAGCACATGAACTAGAAATCTTGCCAAAGCATTCATCCATCAAGCAGTAACTGAGCATCAACTATGCACAAGACACCTTACTGCACCCCCTTGAGTTTACAATCTGATAACGAACCATGTACCTTTCAAAGTACGGGGCACTAAAGGTCCAAAAGGACAAACACACAGAAGGGTCTACAGGATTTTGGAAAAGGAATATATTTTTTCTAACTGAGAAATGAAAGACACTTCTAGGAAAAAGTCACCTGTGAGTCTGGGGTATCAGTTGAATATGGAACTCAGAGGTCCAGGAACTCCATGATGACCCCAAGACAAGCATTTAGGAGGCGAGACCATGGAAAGGGCTCCACCCCGCTTCTCTGCACCCAGTTTCCCTCTCAAATGCTCTTCTCTGCTCTTCATTCACAGTCACCACCAAATTTCTTACCTCCCTCCAGACACCCATACAAAGGCCAGCTACCCTGCTTTAAATTGATGGCTTCAGCAACAATTTAAACGCAGCCAGGCAAGGACTCTCTAATTCAACTTGTCCAAAATGAGAAAACTCCAGAAAGTACCACCAGAGTTGTGCTTATCCTTCACCACAATATGGCACTTACAAGCTCTCCATCCTTTGAAGAATATAACATTCGACAAAAGAATCATTTAACTGCACATCACATGCCACCATTTTATGCTAAAGATCCTACTTTGTTGAATAATTTCAGAAGTGACTTTAATATCAAGAGCCAAAACAAAACCTTCCACTAGAGGGGAATGTGCTTTTTTTTGGCCTGATGAATAATTTGCACGCAGTAATGAGGAGTCATCCAAGCCACCAAGCGTGAATTACTAATTTTCAAAAGACTAAAAAAATAATAAAGTACATTCAGCCTTAAAACTACTCTGAACATAATCTTCCTTTGAGGATTCAGAATGCCTGGAAACACTTTAAATTGTGAATAAGGACCATGACTCTAGGTTGTCACATCCATACAAAGTTATTCAACAAAACCCAGCAGGCCTAGAGCTTACTAATCCTATTCGAAGCTAAAAAGAATGGCTCTTCTAATAGTAAATGTAAGGTAAATGCCGCCAGAATTGGGTATAGCAGGTGTGCCTGTTAGGGAATGTCACTGGTTTTATTTTAATTGATTCCAGGTTTACTGCAGGTGTCAAAATTCACCCTATATAGGTATATCATTTTATGAATTTTGACAAACTTATACAATCGTGTAAGCACCACGACAACCAAGATACAGAATATGTTCGTCATCCCCCCAAAATTCCTTCATGCCATTTTACAGTGAACCCCTTCTCCCTTCCACTAATCCCTGGCAATCATGAATCTAGTTTCTGTTCCTATAGTTTTACCTTTTTCCAGAATGTCATATAAGTGGAATCATACAGTATATAGCTTTAGAGTCCAGCTTCTTTCACTTAGTATAATCTTTTAAGAGTTATCTATGCTGTGCAAATTATTATATATAGGATGGATAAACAACAGGTCCTACTGTACAGCACAGGGAACTATATTCAATATCCTGTGATAAACCATAATGGAAAAGGAATATGAAAAAGGACACATACATGTATAACTGAGTCACTGCTGTACAGCAGAAATTAACACAACATTGTAAATCAACTATACGTTTATAAATTTTTTTTTTAAAAGAGTTGTCTATGCTGTTCCATTGACTTCTGTTTTTTAACAAAAGTAGGGCTGGGATGTCCCAATGGATACTAGTGGCCTCATACCAGCCTCTTTGTCACTGTTCACAAGGTATGAAATTCCTTTGCAGGGGGCTTTCTGAGCAACCTGATACCTTCTTCTTCATATGTTAAAGGTGGAACAAATATTCATTTTTTGAGATCTGGGCAATGTTTTCAAAGAGCAAAGCTTTTACTCAAGGACACAAACTTGGCCTATGGAACTCTGTGACCCCAGCCCACCAGGGGCAGAAAACCTACTGGTTAACCCACCTGAACTGCAAAATAATCAGTGGTCAACTTAGATAATACTATTTTCTCTCAAAAATAAAACAATCCTGCTGGGTGAATTTCTCAAGAAATGACAGCTTATTTTACTTTGTTTTGATTTGAGAGAGAGAGAGAGAGAGAGAGAGAGAGTGTGTGTGTGTGTGTGTCTGTGTCTGAAAACATTTCCAAAAGTAGAACGTCCACAAGTGCTCTGGGCAAAGGCAGTACTTTTGGAATGCGTGATCGGGAGCCTCAGGTAACACTTGAAGGGCAACAAGTACCCTGATAAACGGAGCAGAAATGGAGAGTCCGGCAAAGCCTGCTCAGACGGTTCCCCAGGTTACCAGAGGGAGGGGCTCCCCTCACCTTCCCCACCCCCCAGCACATCCCATTCCAGAGTCCCCGGCTCCACCATCACGTACTTGCTCCTGCACCTGCACATTCTACAAATATTTACGAAGTGCCCCCTGGTGATGACACCCTGCTCATCGCAGGAGGGATTCTGCTCCTACACAGCCAGCCAGAGAGTACAGACTCTCAGTGGAGATGGTGCTGAGTTCAAGTTCCTCCTTTTTTGGCCCTTTACCTCCAGCCTTCCGCCCTCTAGAGATACCCCAGAAAGGTCACCCAGATTAAGTCTGATGGCCGAGGTGTTCAAATCAGGCGCTCACTCTCCAACCCACTCAGGCATACACTGCTATGCCCATCCCCTGGTTCCAGGCATCCAGCTTGGTACCAGTGGGTTTGGGGGACCTTCCAAACATGTCTCCTCACAGAATTTTCACTGAATAATCATTTGATTCTCCCATTACCTAGGGAAAGAACATCTTACTCTGAAGCAGTCTAGCTTCTAGAACAACCCTATCTCTTATTCATACGCAAGTAACCATTTAGGAGAAGGGGAGCAACAGCTTGAGAAGGTGACAAATTCTCTCAATTTTGTTTTTCTCATCTCTAAGATCAAGTTAATAATCAATCCCTCCCTGCTGCAGAATTAAATAATGGATAATAACAATAATATCAAACGTTATTATTCGAAAGCCTATTTAAGGGACAAATACCATGGAACATGCATTACTTTCATTATTTATTTTAATCCATGTGCCCAATCCTAAGAGATAAGAATATTTTTATCCCCAACTAATAAGTGAGGAAAGGAAGGCTCAGAGACGCTGAGCAACTTGCTCACAACTGCCAGCTAGTAAATGGTACAGAGAGGATGTGAACATTCTCTTTACCATTACATTTAACCTCATTCCATTTCTGGCAATCAGTCCCAAGGAAATAATAATGGTTTAAAAGTTTCATCCATAAAGATGCTCCTCGTGGTTTGAGGAGAAAATCAGAAAAAGAGTTACAACCAACAACCAGTCATGGCTAACATTTCTAAATCATTTAAATCATTACAATCAATGGTTTATGAAGGCCCGGTGAAGAAATGTGTTCACCTCCACCTCTGTCCCCAAAGCCCACTGATATTACAGTAAATAAGTACAAATAGGACAATGTCATAAAAGCACTGTGAACTCTGGGTGAACTTATGAAAACCAGAAGGCAGGTGCAACAGTGCTGGTAGCAGAACCAGGGCACACAGAGAGGGGAGAAGGAGTGAGAAAAAGGAAGGAGAAGATGCCTCCCATTATGGAAGCCCCCAGGTGAATAGATACGGATACCAGGAAGGGTAGGAATGAGTGACAACTGTCTGCAGGAAGGTTACACGTGTTGGTCTTGAGCCATCTACTCACCCATCACCACTCACCTCCTTACCCAAGAGCAACGAATGAGTATTCCCAGGCTGAAAGAGGACATATACATTCTAAGGATACTTAGCAATCTCCAAAGAGGTATGTAAGCTTCCAGAGTGGGGATTATCACCCCAGAATATGTTCTTCTTCAGCTAAGCATGTGGGGAGTGGAGTGCCACAACCTGTCTGCTTTTGTCCCATAAACGTCTGCTAATCAACTCAGCTGCCCATGTACTTGGTGGTGGACAACCAAAACCACTCCAGCTACATGTATCAATCACCCTAGCCCTGCATTCCTAGAACGAATGGACAACCAGAATCGTCATACACTTGGGGAGAAAAACACTACCAAAGAAAGGAGTGAGCTGAACCAATGGAACTGACTCCAAGGGAAACAGAGATAACTCAGAAACAGACAAGAACTTTCAAAGAATCCTTAATAATATTTTTTAAGACACTGAAAAAGATATTAATACATAACAGAAAAAAATAACAGGTGGCTACTTTTTTAAAAAAGCAATCAAAGAACCAAAAGAAATGAGTTTATGGAAGGAAATTAAGAACATGCTAAAAGGAACCCCCCAAAAATTAATAGGAAAATTAGAAGAAAAACTTAAGGAAATCTCTGAGAATAGAGAGCAAAGAGAGAACTATTTGGAAAATGAAAAACAAAGTAAGAGATATGGAAGGCCATTCCATAAAGTAAATATCCATCTACTAGGAAGTTCCTTGGAGAGATAGTAAAGAAAATGGTGAGAAGGAAATAATGACGAAAATGCTAAAGATAAGTTTCACAGAGCTGAAGAAAGAAATCAGATTGAAAGGGCCCATCAAGTGCCAAATAGGATAAATGGAAAATATCACAAAGAAAACATCCTAAAATCTTCCAGGGCCTATACGTTAGGGGAGGCGGGGTGTGGACAAAACAAAACAGATTATCCATAAAGGAAGGAGGATTTTATGTGTTGTACTAATTAGCGACACTGAATATTAGAGGACAGCTGAACATATTTTGAAATGTCACAGAGCAAATTTTTCTAAGTTTCTAGAGTCATACACACACACATCCCCCACAGTGTAAAGTTTAAAAAGATTTTTTTTCAATCCTCAATAACCAAAAGTTTTCCATACACTTATCCATTTACAAAAAGTTCATTAGGAATATAGAGAAACAAAATGAAAAGAAATACAGGAGAAAAAAGAAGATTGGGAATTCCAGAAAGAGCAGACTTCCAGGGGAACAAGAAACAAAAACTCCAGGAAGATGGCAGAGCAGCAGGCCCCCAAGGAAAGTGGCACATATTAGAGCACATCACAAAGAGTGTGATGGAACACTCGGAAGGTATTAGGGATGCAGTGAAGAAGGCATCTGCTTCGTCCACCAAGAAAAATGAAAGACAGAAAACAAAAAAGCTGTTGCAAGACAGTCAGATTTCAACATAGTCAAAATACAACATGCCATGACTGTAGCAACTGACGGAATGGTAAAGAAAGCAAATTCATCTGACCTTGGTGCCTGGAACTTTTGAGGGACACAGTTCTAACTGCAGAGGCATCCATGTCTCTCTTGCCCAGGGTTTCCCAAAACACAAAGCGTAAGACGGGAGCGTGTGACGAGGTAGTTTATTTTGGGAAGTGATCCCAGGTGACAGGAGTGGAGGGCTGGGAAGAGTTGAACAAGGATGGAGAGAAAGTCAAGTCAAGCGTATACGACAGAGCTGATCACCACTGGAACAACCCAGACTCCATCCCACTGAGGACCCTCTGAGAATTATCTGCTTGGGGAAAGAAGATGGGAATATCTACCCACTGACTTCCATTGCCATTGATCAAGGGCTGCCCCCAGGGGCCTGGCATTTCCCGATGTGTATCTACATCAGAATGGCTGAGCAGGACACTTCCCAGATGCAGCAGCAGAAAAGTCCCAGGACAGAGAATGAGAAATACACAGTGCACTATGTAAAACTGTATTTTCCATGTGCATGTAATATTTTGTAATAATGACTGTGTAAATGAGAGACATAAATAGTATGTAGACATCAGCACTGCTCACCAAATATTTTTGGCTCTCAGCCTTCAGAGCTTAATATGGAAACACGCTCTTTGGCTCCTTGATGGTTGAGTGGGACCATGTGATTTAGTTCTGGTCAGTGAATTTAACTGAAAGGATATCCCACTTCCATTCAGGGCATGTAAATGCTGATGCAAGACACTCCACAGCTTTCTTTCCATCTGCTGTAAGGACCACCAACACTGCAGATAATAGTATCTCCGTTTCTACGAGTTGCCTAGTAAAGAGGACCCAGCCCAGAGGCCCCCATCCACCATAACAGACATAAAAGTGAAAGAGCAATAAGCTTTTGTTGTTCAAAACCATTGAGATCTGGGGATTACTTGTTACTGCAGCCTAACCTAGCCCTTCCTGACTGATACAGTGAGTAAAGGCTTTATAATGTTGTGGGAGTAAACCAGCTTACAAAATTTTACACACACACACACACACACACACAATGGTTACACTGTACATAAAAAATAAACCTATATATAAATAAAGAGGGGATGACAGCACACCAAGCACTAACAGTGTTTGCACTCAGTTGACAGAATTCCAAGAAAA
This sequence comes from Balaenoptera musculus, assembly GCF_009873245.2. Classification (NCBI taxonomy): domain Eukaryota; kingdom Metazoa; phylum Chordata; class Mammalia; order Artiodactyla; family Balaenopteridae; genus Balaenoptera; species Balaenoptera musculus. Next base: position 17,091,966 of record NC_045799.1, on the reverse strand, counting down.
GTTCTTCCAGTTTCTCTTTCTAAATTTTACATAATGAGCATGTATTATTTATGGAAAACAAACATTAAAAGAAAAACTCAAGTGAGCAAAAGTGCAGAATCTAGGAAGAGAGATTGGCGGGCAGGACATTTTTGCTTTGTGCTTATTATGAAGGCTAAACTCCTGTACCTTTTCCACTTGATAAAATATGCAAATCTTTTGATATCAGGGCAGGGGAGGGAGGGTCCTAAATGCTGGGAAGTTTACGGCAGCTTTACGATTTGAGTATTCTGAAAGTCTTCCAAACATCCAGGAAAGTTTTCAGGTACCCTGGGCTGTTTCTACCCACTACTTCCAAATCTCCCAGTAACGTGTACAGCTTTGGCTGATAGGGATTACTTTTTCCCAAAAGAGAATCTTAGAAAATCCAGCTTCCAGCTTCTAGAATTCAACAACATGAAGACTTGTGCATGCACCTATGCATGCTCACATCACCGCCCCCACCCCCGACACACACACACAAGCAACACAACACACATGACAGGTCAGTATTTTTAAAATCAATTCTGGAACCAGTCACCCAATTTCTTTCATGAGCCTCTAGTCTATTTTCCTAACAGCAGCCAGAAGGATCCTTAGGAAGTTCTCACGGTTCAGGTAACTTCCCTGCTTCAACACTCCGATGACTTCCCAGTGCATTTAAGGAATGAAATCAAAACACCTAACCATGGCCTGCGAGGTCCCTGTCCAGCTCTCCCACTGACCCATTACACACCAGCCATGATGACCTTCCTCTTTGGCCCTTGAACACACCAAGCTATTCTTCCACCTCAGGGCCCCCGTGCTTGCTGTTCCCCCTTCCTGGAATGCTGTTCAGGCTCTTAGCAATCCTTCCTCCTCATCCTTCAGGATTCAGCCTAAATGCCACTTCTGCAGTGAAGCCCTCCCCAAACACCACCATCCAAAAGGAGTCCCATCCTCAGGATTCTCCCATCATGTGTTCCTTTCCTTCAGAGAATTCACTGCAACCCTAGTTCTTTTGCTTATTTATCTTTTTAGGTGTTTATTGCCTGAGGTCTTTGTCTAGTTCGTGGCTGCATCTCCAGCATTTAGAACAGGGTCTGCACACAATAAATGCTTAATACATGTTTGTTGAATGAATGTTACAGGCAGGTCATCTACCAGCTGTGAACAGGCCAACAGAAGGGTACAGCAAGCACCGAGGAAGAGGAGAGCAGGTCATCAGGGGCGACTTCCAGAAGGAGAAGATGCTGGAGGCACGCTCTGAGGGACAGTCAGGACTTGAGGGTGGACGGTGTAACAGGCAAGGGAAATGGGGTGTGCAGAAGCCCCGCAGCCTGGAAGCTCGCAGAGTGGGGAGCAGGGCCAGCTCGTGGGGGGCGCAGGGTGCCGAGAGGCCCAGAACTGCTCTCATCCTCTCTGCACCTTGGAGATGACGTCCCACCCTCAACTCGGGAGCTGGGGGAGAGAACGTTCCCGCCAACTGCTTCTGCTTGGGGGAGGGATAAAGCCGGTTTCAAACAGGAGCCCGGCCAACACACCTGAGGCTCCGGCTCCCGTCCCACTGGCCTGTTATCAAGCAGATTTACACCCCGTGATACCTTGTACTTTCACCCTGTTACCTGCCACTCTGATCTCTCCCACCAGCTCTGAGAGGTAGATCACTGTTATTATTTTTCAGCTCTACAGCCAAGAACTGAGGAGCATGGAGACTGAGCAACTGTCAAAGTCAGTGGCCAGACAGACAGGATTAGAATTCAGCACCTGCGGTCACACGCACAGCCCGGGGCCCACAGCCTTCTCGTTTCTGGGCTCTGAGGCCAGGAGGCCCTGGATGTGTAGGTGTGGCTCCCCCATCCTCACCCCTGAAAACCCTCCAGGCTCCCGGCTGTCACTCTCCTTTCCCTCCCCCTTACCCTGTCTCTCTCTCTTTCCCCCTTTCTCTCTCTCTTCCTCTTTTCCTAAACCTTTTTGGCTCTTTGGATTCAAAACTTCCTCCCACCTGACTTCAGGCAGGAGAACAGACCACTGGCCTCCTCTTCCGGACACCACCAGCAAGGTCTGTAAACTCCTTCCTTAGGTGAGCCAAACCACCAGCCAACAGCGTGTGAGGAAGGGCTGTAATTCCCAGAGTGACGGCACAAGTGACAGCCGAGGAGCTGGCCCACCGGGAAGAGCCTCTCGGTAACTGAAGCCTTATCCTCTCACTGGGGGCCCTGCTCCCCATCCCTCCTCCCGGGAGCTCCAGACAGAGGGCTTCCTTCCTCCACTCCTGGCCTGCTGCCAGCCCGGCAGGCTCCCCCAGCCACAGCTCTGCCTGCCCAGAGCGTTAACAGGGGTCCTTCCAGACGCACCGAGAAGGCCAGACAATCCCGCACAGCCCCCCGGGGGCTGGAATCCAGGGCATCAACGGGGCAGGCCGGCTCCTCATGGCTCGGCCCGCATGCGGGCACCAGGTGAGGTCCCCTGCCCCCGCAGGACAGGGATGAGGGCAGGAGGCTGCCAGTTGAGGAGACTGGAGGCACCAGGCTCCCCTTCCTGACGGCATAAATCAGCACGAAGGCCCGAGGTAAGTTTGGAGGAGATTCAATTACAAAGCCAAAGCTTCCAAGCCAGGAGGCCTTGACAACCATAAACCCGTCTGCAGAGGATCTCAGAGAACACCAGGCAAGCCAGCTTTCTCTAAGTGACTGATGAACTCTGGCCTCCGTAAGGATACGATTCAGCAGCCCAGAGGCCTCGGAGGGCCCTGGTTCCAAGCAAAGCCTGCTAAGGGGGCCACGGGGCACCTCGGGAAAGGAAGGCTGAGATGAAGAGCATGTGGGCTGTGGGTCAGGAAAAGGCCAGCCCTGACCCCAGCTCCGTGGCTTACAGGCTGTGTGACCTCAGGCAGGTCACCTAAGCTCCCTTTCCCGGCTCAGCAAATGAGGTTAAACCAGAGGGATCTTGCAGAGTCACTGTGAGCGCCTGCCCCACAAGCACCACTCAAAATGGTAGCCATGACAACAGAGTTGATGATGATGTAAGAAAGTAAAATTAATGGCCACAGAATGAACACTAATGAGAGAGAATGCAAGACACTCACTCTGCACCAGACACCGTCCTTTCAATCTTCATGCTAATTCTATGACAAGACGCCATCAGGGTTCCATTTGAATTTGGAGAAGCCGAGGCACAGAGAAGCTGAGTAACCTGCCCAAGGACACACAGTTGGTTATGGGCAGTGCTGGGATTCAAACCCCGGGCAGCCAGGCTGCTCCAGGATGGTAAACACTGAACTCCCCTGACTCTCGGAATTTGAGAGTCAGAAGGAATGCAAGGATCATTTTCCCCACGTTCATTTCAAAGAGGGAGACACCTAAGCCCAGAGGGCAAGAGAATAGCTCTGACACACTGCCAGACAGTGACTGGATGGCCAAAGCCACGCCACAGCTCCTGAGAGCAAAAAGCACGGGACTCTTTGTGATTCTAAGTGTCTTCTGTGTGGCTTGAACAGCCCCCGAATTTCTCGCATGAAAATTAGCTCACATTAATATTCATGCAAGATGTAGGTGCAGTGCAGTGATGGGCTGTGCACAGTGAGCCAGGAGGCTTCTGAAGACAACCCCCAGGCTGGCCTCCAGGCCCCCTCTCCCCACCACCAGCCGCATGAGGAAGGTCAAGACAGCAGGGCCCTCCGGGATTCCGGAGCCAGGCGCAGAGACAGCCAGCCCACCCGTCCCCCATGCTGGAAAGAAGCCCCACGGAGCCTGACGACAAACTGAAATTTGGGACTTTATCACAGACCCATGATGGCCAAAATCAAATCTTTCATGTGCAGTTAAAGACTCCCTTTGCTTACAGCCATGGAGAGGCAGCACAACAGTTATAAACTCAGACCTTGGACCCAGACTTCCTGGGTTCCAGTCTCAAGTGGCAAACCTTGGCCTCGTTAGTCAACCTCTCTGCCTCAGTTTCCTCATCTGTAAAATGGAGATAACTGCACCGACTTCATAGGGTTATTTTAAAGCTCACATGGATTCATATGAACACAGCATATAGGATATTCCCCCACCATGTGTATAATATAAGCATTCGTTAAATAGAAAGCTCTCCATGATCTGTCAGTCCATTCTTCAAAAAGGTGACTTTTTTCCTTTTTTGAGGGCCCCCTTGCCCTATGGGGCAAGCATCTTCAAAGACTGCCTTGAAGCCTCAGCATCTGTCCCTAACCTGATGGAATACGTCCTTCGGAGGATGAAGAACCGACTTAATACTGCTGAAGCTGACCCCACAGTTTGAAGCAAACCAAATTATATGTTTAAGCAAAAAAATTACTTCAAGGGAAAATGCTAAGCACAGCAACTGTATCCAAAGGCCATGTTTTAAGTATTCACACTCTGGGCCCCTGGGCTGTGCAGCACATTAGATGCTCCGTAACGGCACACCCAGCTTTCAGAAACTTTTAAGTGGTTTTGTATTTTGATTCCCCTCCCCTACCCAGTGGCCTGCTTGTAGTGGGAACTGGCTACATGCATCCTGACAGGTATTTTTCTTGCTACCCACTAATATTCAGCCCTGCAGCATCCCTCACTGAGCTGGACTCTGGCATAAGCAGGATTTATACCAGCTCTTTGAAAGGTCCCCAAATCAGACAGCGCAAACCTCTCCTTCCTTCACACCATGTCTGTCCTGGGTGAAGGCAGCATGACAGCATCCCCCCGCCACACACACACAAACACACACACACACACACACACACACACACACACACGGGCATTTCTCCATAATAATAATGATAAGTCTTTACACCACGAGCAGAGAAGTATGATTAAATCTATCCTCTCTACCCCAGGTCCAATAAAACAACAGTAATGATTTCCTGTATGCATGTGGAACCTCAGAGTTCACAAGACAATTTCAGCCCCACCATCTGCTTTGAATGTCGTGACACCCAGTGTGGTCAGTAGGTCAAAAATGGTGTCCTGTCAGCAGCAGACGAAGGAAGTATGGATCAGAGAGGGGAAGCCATTTCACGAAGGACACACAGCAAGTTGGGAGGAGGGATTGACCTCATACATTAGTCTGCCCACGCCAGTCTGATGCTCCCCCTGGCCTTTCTCCTCCCTGCTCTGGGCTTATTTCCTGAAGGCACCAGGAGGGTCGGGTGACAGGACAACTTGTTTCCCCAGCCATCGCCATCCCTTCAGAGACACCCACAGTTTGCCTAAATTCATTTTCCATCCCTACCTCCCAACCTTCACCTTCACAAACAGCGTTTCCCAACTGCCCTGCTCGAAAAGTCTCATTCTCATTTTTGCAAATCCAATCCTCCCAGGCCCAGCTCAAACAGCTCTTAGTCAAGAACACTCTCTGACCGCCCTCACCCAGACAACAGCAGCCACAGGACATGCCGCCCCTCTCCGTATCCCCACAGAACTCGATCCTTCCTCACTGGGTCATTATTTCTGGTCTTGGGACTTCTCTTCCATGAGCCTGGGGCACCTTAAAGACAAGAACCAAGGTGTGCCCACCCTGCAAGCTCCCACATGCCTCACACGGTGCCTGGTCTATAGTAGGGACTCAGTCAGTATCTATGCATTAGTTGCATCAATCCTGGAAGACCTATGTGTATCACACAGAGGTTTACCTGTGTGAGGACAACCCCCTTAGAAATTCAAGAATACAGACAGACTGCAAAATCGTTGCACTGGGTCAGCATGGAGTTGCCTTCAACGCAGGCAATGCCTGAATCTGTCTGTGAATTAAAACAAAAGTCACTAAGGAGGCAAGTTCAAGCATCATCAAAACATCAGACCTTGAAATACAACCTGAAGGTTCCCCCCAGGCCTTGGGGCTGCATCCACAGTTTTCTTTCCAAAATCATCACAAAATGTCTCTTTCATTCCAGGTCCTGAGTTAGTATCAAGGACAGACAGGGCTCTCGTCCCAGGCCCTGACCTGAGGGAGCTCACAGCCTAGGAGGGAAAAAAGACACACAACCAGACAATGACAAAACAATACAAAAGCACTCAAATGGGGCACATCTAGGCAACACAAGAGCACAAAACGGGAAGGTTTCCAGGAGGGAAAGGATGGGCTAAAATATGAAAAGGATGGCATTTACATGCAAGTCTATATACATGTGACTCGTGTGTGTGTGTGTGTGTGCGTGTGTGCGTGTGTGCTCGGATGGAGTTAGTAGCATCTGAATGTGTTAAAGGATGCAGTACTGAAATTTCCAGACAAAGCAAAAGATTCAACCAATTATCCAAAGAATTTTACCCCTAGTTCAGATAATATACATGGTTGAAGGAATTTCTGGTGACAGAGAGACAAAACACGTTGGCTAACTTTTCATCAGAATGTTTTGATGCCACATAAGCATGCATACTCATTACCAAGTTTAAAGCTGATTTACATATCATTACCTCTAGAGGACACAAAGGTAAGAAAATCCAAGTTCTCCTAACCTCAGTTTTCTCAATAGTACAAGGATAAAACAGACCTCGCAGGATCTGCTATGGGTACATTCCATGAGATAATGTACCCAAAACACTCTGCGTTAAAAACCACATAGCAGGCTCTTGATTACTTGTAACTTTAATGGTGGGAATCAGCATAGCATTACGGGGGGGTGGGGCACTGGAGTCTGCAGATGTGGGTCCCGATCTTAGCTCCACCTCTTACTGGCTATGACCTTAGACAAAGCTATGTAGCCTTTCTAAGCCTCAGTCTCCTACGCTGTAAAATGGGGATTCTAATGCAGACCTCATAGTTCTAATGATGAAATGAAGTTATATGGTGAAGCATTACTGGTACTGTTACTTTTGCCAAATAGTTTGTCTATTTCAAAGGTGGGTTAGAAAACTGAGTTCATAATCTACATGTTCAAGGACACCTAGGTGTTGGAAGTAGGGGAAGAGCACAATATGAGAATTCTGGCTTCAGAATTCTGGGTCTGATTATTCAATGTAACTGCCTACATAGGGCTGACTCTGGGTAACAGTTGCCCCTGGCAGCCTGGAAGTGCCATGGGAGTAGGGGCAATTCTCAGGAGAGAAAAAAGAATCAAAGTTGTAAGCTAGGTGTCTCAGATTATATATCTAATATACTTAAATTTGGAAAATAACCAGCTTTTCATTGGAGGTCATTGACACACAAACACATAAAACACATACACACACACATCCCATGTGAGACCCCAGACAATTTTTTAAATTTGTATAACTAGTGCTGGAAAATGAAATATTCAGCTGACCTAATTTTTACATTGGGAATAGGAGACATCCGTATATTTTCAATAAATCCAACAAAATACTTACTTTGTTCCAACATGAAGATGTAATGAGTCAGATAAAGAGAGGAACAGGGCTTCCCTGGTGGCGCAGTGGTTGAGAATCCGCCTGCCAATGCAGGGGACACGGGTTCGATCCCTGGTCCGGGAAGATCCCACATGCCACGGAGCAACTAAGTCCGTGCGCCACAATTACTGAGCCTGTGCTCTAGAGCCAGCGAGCCACAACTACTGAGTCTGCAAGCCACAACTACTGAGCTCGCATGACACAACTACTGAAGCCCACATGCCTAGAGCCCGTGCTCTGCAACAAGAGAAGCCACCACAATGAGAAGCCCACTCACCGCAATGAAGACCCAACGCAGCCAAAAATAAATAAATAAAATAATTGAAAAAAAAAAAAAAGAGAGGGACAGAGGATGGCAGGCAGTGTCAGCCAGCCGCCCACCTCCCTCTGGTGCTCCCCAGAGGTCACCACCTGCAGAAACCTCCTGTCTACACCAATGGCAACCCGCATCTGACCATGGGGGCAGAGCAGGTCGGAACTGAGAGCTGATGCAGAAACATCGCAGCTTCCCCGTCCCTTGCTGGGTAATGATGGTGTGTGTGACACAGTCTCTTGGAAAGCCTTCAGTAGCACTGCCCTCCAGTTGCCCACACCAGGAACCCACTCGTTAACTCACTCTTCATGGGCTTTCCTCACTTCTCTGTCTCCTGACCCCTGGCTCTATCAGGTGCTTCCTGGGATCACCTCTGGAATAAACTACTTGCACCTGGGTCCTTGTCTCCAGGTGTGCTTTGGGGAAAACCAAGTTAAGACAAAGAGAGAAAAATTGGAAAACAACATAGAAGGCGGCATGATGGCAAGGGGAAGAAAGTAACTGAAGGGAAGGTAAAGCTGGAGGGAAAGGGGAGATGAGATTAGGACTGAATGGGAGAAAGGAAAGACCAGAGAGGAAATGTCAGCTTCCTCGACCAAGCGGCCCCTATTGACTGCCCCCTCACCCATGCCAGCCTGGCAAACCACCAACCTCACAAATTCGTGCCTCCCCCCCAAAGGCTTGCACATCCCCCCGTCCCCACTGGTGGTAGTCATCACTGGCCTCTTGTCACTGGGACCGGGTCCAGCAGCCAACGCAGAGGACAGGGTCTGGCCCCATGGCTCTCACCATCTAGAGCCCACTCCTCCCTCCACCACCAATCAGGGCCCACCTTCCTCCAAAGTCACTGGGTGGAGACTCTGAGCCAGATAATCAGCCCTGTGAAATTAAACACTCCAGGGGTGTAAGTGCAGCAGGTACCCACTCTCTTGATAAAGACGCCCTGGTTGGGACAGCAAGAGGCAAATTTCAGAAGCCTTACCGAGAACCTTTTGAGATGAAAGCAAAGGCTAAATAAAGCACGGGAAAGAATGATTTCCACTCCTGCCCTGAAATCCCAACCTGGACACTCCATTCTTTAATTTTACAAGGTTTGTACAAATCCTGCACCCTCAATGGGGGGGGGCAGTGTCACTCCCAAAGGGGTGAAAATTGTTCTTTAGATAGTCTAATACTATCTAAATAGTCTTAGATAGTCTAATACTATCTAGTCTTAGATATTACAAGAATTTGTGACTCTTCCAAAGCTCAAAATCTTATTCCATTTAATTTCATGGAGAAGGGGGATTGGTTAAAAAAAAAAAAATCTGAAAAGTCTCCTTAGGAGAGTGATAATGGGGGGAAAACACTTGAGAAACAGTGATATAATGATGAAAAGCCTATTCTGGATTTATTTTCAACTCCTCTTAGGAAATAATGTCCATCACAGTAAGAATTTAACTCCTATCTCTCATCTAATACCCTGTAGAAAACAAACATCACAGCAATGCATGGAGAGCAGATGCTTTTAAACAACATGTGTGTTCGCCACACATAATGACACTCTGTGACTTTTCTAGCACTTTTCATAAATTCCAGAGGTTAACTTAAACTTCATTGCTCTGCAGTGAGGCAGCAGAAATAAAGAAAGATGATCGTCATTTTGAAGTCAATGCTAAGATCTACCGTTTAAATGGCCAGTCCCGGGTCACAGAATAAAGCTCTAAAAATGTCAGTATTAGGAGTCTGACCCTTTCCCACCATCATCTCAAACACAACTCCTGGCACAAGACACAGTAGGGCCTTTGATGAGATTCTGGTGAATTTCCCTAAACTCAGCATGTCCAAACCGAACTCAACTCTTCCTAATCCCCCAGGGCCGCCAGCTACATCACTATTCCCTAAGGTCCCAGGCATAAATCTTGGGTGTAGGTGTGACCCAGCCAGTTGATGTAACAAAACAGCTAAGAGCCCAGGCTTTGAAATCTGCTACACCCAGGTCGAAACAACTTTGCCACTTACCAACCTCAGGCAAGCTACCCTATCCACCTGCAAAACAGAAATAATAGCCGCCTTCCTCGCAGAGTGGTGATGGGGCTTAAACACAGTGAGATACGTAAAATGCTTAGCACAGCATGGGGCACGGAGTAGGCGTTCAAAAGATGGGGCTTGCTATTACTGCTGCTGTCACTGACACCGGGGATGCCTTTACTCTCTGGGCTTCTAGAACGGTTGCAGGGTATCACTGAGAAGCCTAACATGGCAGACAGTCTGACGGAGTCTCATCCCAGCTCTATAACTCACTAAGGCAGACTCTTCGCAGAATTCATTTCCCCCATCTGTAAAACGTGGGCAACATAACAACATCCACCTTGCAAGGTTGCTGTTAGTATTAAATAGATAACGCACGTGATGCACACAGCAGATGCCCCATAGAGAGTGTGGTGGCTTCTGCAGATTAATTACATCCTACTTCAAATCATCCTCTAATTGTTTCTCCCATGCAGTACTATTTTCAAGTACCTGGCCATTCAGGGACGCAAAACATCAAAGGAGGTCCTCATTTCCAAGGCCCTCTTACCAAGAAGAAAAGCAGGCACTGCAAGAGAAACTTGCATCCAGCCATCTGAGGTCTGAGAACTCTGCCAGGTGACCAGAGGAAAGGAGGGTGTGGTCAAGGCCACAGGAAAAGGGGCTTGACCCCCTTTTCAAAACCTGCAGTAGAAGCATGTTAGAAATGCACTTTCTCAGGCCCCATCTCAAGTCTACTGAATCAGGAACCCAAAAATCTGCTTTCATGAACCCTCCAGATGATTCCAACGCATGCTAAGTTTGTGCCACTGGTCTATACAGACGGAACCAGATGCTTCCAGCCTCATACCCCCCCTACTCACCCCCCTTCAAGAGGGCCAATAGTGGAACTGATCCTACCAAGAGTTCATTCTCTTCTCTGCCCTTTCTTACAGACTCCCGTTAAACCTCATTCTTTATGTTTGCATCCTTTAAGTAATGCAAAGGGGCAAAGTGAAAATAAATGTTAAATAAGATAGCATAAAACCATGGCTCATGGCAGGATTTCAGTTACAGCTGTTCCTTTCTTTGATCCTGGGTGGAAAGGACTCTATTCTTATGAGAAAGTCTAGCTTCAAACTAACTCATTTTTTAGCACACCAGGTGCTAGTTTCTAACATCCAGGGCACTGGATATAAGTGAGGTCCTCTGTTCACAAAGATGCTAAAGAACCAGAAAAGAGACGCAGGTCAGTGGAGAGACCACCCTAGACAGAATGCGCCTGGGTAAGCCAAGGCTGCCCCAGACCAGACAAGAGACAGGGCAACACAGTAGCCTCGTGCAGCAGACACAGCATGACAGCTGCTAAATGGCTGGGCAACCCTAAGCCAACACCTGTTCTCTCTGGGCCTCGTCAATCAAATCAAAGCTGAGTCTGGTTCTCCCAAGATCCCTTCCAGCCCCATGCTTCTGAGCCCACAAGTTTTGTACAACATCGAAAAGGAGATAAAGGTCACTAATTATTAGAGAAATGTAAATCAAAACTTCAAAGAGGTATCACCTCACACCAGTCAGAATGGCCATCATCAAAAACTCTACCAACAATAAATGCTATGGAGAACAGTACGGAGGTTCCTTGAAAAAATAAAAACCAACTACCACATGATCCAGCAATCCCACTCCTGGGCATATATCTGGAGAAAACCATAATTTGAAAAGATACATGCACCCCAATGTTCACTGCAGCACTATTTACAATAGCCAGGATGAATGGATAAAGGAGATGTGGTACACACATACAATGGAACATTACTCAGCCATAAAAAAGAAGGAAATAATGCCATTTGCAATGACATGGATGGACCTAGAGATTGTCATACTGAGTGAAGTCAGACAGAGAAAGGCAAATATCATATGATATTGCTTATATGTGGAATCTAAAAAAGTGGTACAAATGAACTTATTTACACAACAGAAATAGAGTCACAGATGTAGAAAATAAACTTATGGTTACCGGAGGGAAAGGGGAGGGATAAACTGGGAGATTGGGATTGACATATACACGCTCCTGTATATAAAATAGACAACTAATAAGGACCGACTATATAGCACAGGGAACTCTACTCAATACTCTGTAATGACCTATATGGGAAAAGAACCTAAAAAAAAGTGGATATATGTATATGTATAACTGATTCACTTTGCTGTACAGCAGAAACTAATACAACATCGTAAATCAACTCTACTCCAATAAAAATTTAAAATTTTTTAAAAAGGAGATAAAGGGTTAACATTCCTCCCCCCAAGATTTCTTCCAGTTAAGAAAGAGATATATGTGTGGAGACAGTGAAAATTAAAATTAAATTTAAAATATACTTTTTTTTTTAAAGATTTATTGATTGATTGATTGATTGATTGATTGCTATGCTGGGTCTTCGTTTCTGTGCTAGGGCTTTCTCTAGTTGCGGCAAGCGGGGGCCACTCTTCATCGCGGTGCGCGGGCCTCTCACTATCGTGGCCTCTCCCGTTGCAGAGCACAGGCTCCAGACGCGCAGGCTCAGCAGTTGTGGCTCACGGGCCCAGTTGCTCCGCGGCATGTGGGATCCTCCCAGACCAGGGCTCGAACCCGTGTCCCCTGCATTGGCAGGCGGATTCTCAACCACTGCGCCCCCAGGGAAGCCCCCTAAAATATACTTTTTTAATTTTTTATTTTAACCTTTCTGTTTCAACTTCAAGGGGGAAAGGGAAGCAGGCTGCTTTAAAGGATCTTCACGTGAAAAGCAGATGCCAACAGAGGGCTCAAAACCTCAGGCAGGGTCAAGCCAGTGGGGAAAATAGTCTCAGATTGATATGCAGGGAGGGGTGTGAGGGAGACAGCTAGTCTGCAGAGGGTGGACATTTCATCTTCCCAGCTATTCATCATCTTTAGAAAAGTTTGCTGAAAGAAAAAGGCAGCAAGGAAAAGAAAACATGCATTTACCAATCCGCTTGACTAACCTCTCCTGAGAGCTAACACAGCAATACAGCTTGAAGAGTTCCACATCGTCTGACTAAAAGAATAAAGTAAAATACAAGACACCATCTTCCATTGGGTTGTTTTTTTTTTTCAGTTGGAATAAATGATGTCGTAGAAAAAATAAAAACGACCATCATTTAACATCAAGTTCACGGTTAATGTCTCAACAGGCAGATGGACTCAGCTGCATTAACAGGCACTTTGTTCTCAACCTAAAGGATCAATGTCACAATTACATGATGCCAGCAGAAATGAAAACAGGTTTACTCAGGAGGATTATCTAAATGCAAAGAGTAAAGGGAGGGATCTTCAGGAACTCGGTTCCTACACAGTGGTTACAAAACTCCAGAAAAACATTTTAAAACTCTTAACATTGGGGGAGTGGGGGAGTGTGTGGTGTGTGTGTGTGTGTGTGTGTGGTGTGTGTGTGTGTGTGTGTGTGTGTGTGTGTGTGTGTGTGTGTGTGTGTGTGTGTGTGTGTGTGTGTGTGTGTAAAAATGTCAGGGGGGCTTCCCTGGTGGCGCAGTGGTTAAGAATCCACCTGCCAAGGCAGGGGACACGGGTTCGAGCCCTGGTCCAGGAAGATCCCACATGCTGCGGAGCAACAAAGCCCATGCACCACAAGTACTGAAGCCCGCACGCCTAGAGCCCACGCACCGCAACGAAGAGTAGCCCCCGCTCGCCACAACTAGAGAAAGCTGGCGCACAGCAACAAAGACCCAACACAGCCATAAATAAATAAATAAACAAACAAATAAAATTAATTATTTTTTTTAAAATGTCAGGGGTCCTTAGCAACTGCTCCATATAAAGAATCATTCTCAAGGCCGACTGTCTTTTGGATGAACTGCAGGCAGGGAAAGCTGAAGAAATGGTCAAGGAAGTGTGGCAGACTGTACTCTGTGAAGAAGGCTGCAACCATCTCTCCTGTGTCACATGACCTTCTGCAATGCGATCCTGACACTCCCCCATCAAAAGGCAGAGTCCATACCTCCACCCTCTGAATCTAAGAGGGGGGACCCTCTGTCTACTTTGACCAGTAGAATATTGCAGAAGGAACATGTGCTGGCTCCAGGCACAGCTCCTAACTGGTCTGGCATCTTGTGTTCCCTGCCTCGGGGAACACTGGTGTCTCAGTCACAGGCAGTGAGAAGCTTGAGCCACACAGAGAAGCTGCTTGTGGGGACTCTGGATAATCTGAAGCTAATGTCCAATATCAACTGCCCTTCATGGGAGGGAGCCATCTTGGACAGCCAGCCCAGCTGGGTCTTCCAATGGCTCCAGTCCCAACACCATTGACTATAATCTCAGAAAAGGCCTGAAGAAGGAATGGCCCAGCGGAGTCCAGTCAACCCACGGCACCGTGAGAGACGATAATACATTGCTGTTAAGTCATTAAATTCTGGAAGGATTGTTACACAGCACTAGCTAACCAAAACCTTGACTTGACAGAGTTGGGGTGAGGGTTTAAGGACAGATCAGAAAATCTCCTCTCCTGAGGGTCCTGTAAGAGATGCCAATATCTGCTTATGAAGACCTCTTCAAAAAAAGAAAAACAACACTCCAAACTCCACAGCATTCTGGGACATGGGGGATGGTACAATGTACTTGAAGCAACAGTGTAAAAAACAAAATAGACATCTTACCATATGCACCATTTTAAGGGTGCTAATCACTGCTCTGAGCCATGCAATGGGACAATCAAAACAGAATTTTTAAGGTCTAAAATCTAAAAAGCTTCTAAGAAATGCAAATACCTTATCTTCTTTAAGTCTCTATTTTAAAGTAATAAGAAATGCATTAGCCATATGCACTGCCTCTGGCACCAATCTAGGATAAAGTCACTTAAATTCCAAGGCCAGAGCTCACCACCCCACAGTAACTGAATGGCCATACCTGAGGAATTAGCTAAGGAAGTCAAGCCCTCAATGAGTTTTTCTATTTCCTTTTTTTTTTTTTTCTTTCCCTTTCTCTGCTGTTTTCCTTACTCTTCGGTACACAAGAAAGCAATGGTAGGAAGCAAGTGTCATTATGCAGGAACTGTAGTCCTGTGAATGACAACATCAGGACAGTATGGGAAAGGGCCCAAAGTGCCTTATAGAGGAAGATGATGAACACAGCAGACTGTCTACGAAGCAGATATGGACTCACAGACGTAGAGAACAGACTTGTGGTTGCCAAGGGTGGGGCGGGGGAGGGATGGACTGGGAGTTTCGGGTTAGTAGATGCAAACCATTACATATACAATGGATGGACAAGGTCCTACAGCATAGCACAGGGAACTATATTCAATGTCCTGGGATAAACCATAATGGAAAAGAATATTTAAAAGAATATATATGTGTGTATATATATATAACTGAGTCACTTTGCTGTACAGCAGAAATTAACACAACATTGTAAATCAACTATACTTCAATTAAACACACACACACAGAGCAGACTGTGGCCAGATGAACCTCCCACACGGCAAAATGGATCTGGGGCCCAGTCCTCTTGCTGATTGCTTAGATGGAAACGGGTAGCCCATGCTATTCGAAACGGGCCAGACATGAAGGTCTCAAACACATCCAGGGCTCAGGAACCACAGGTGCCCACCAGGAGCCTGGCAGGGAATCTCACCTCTGAGCTCTTACCTACGGGACCTTCCTTCACTCCCTACCTTGGGTCCCTCAAGACTCAGCATTCCTACTCAGTATATTTGTGCTAATTCTTTTCATCCAATATTTATTAATCACCTTCTGGGCTGGAAGCTGAGGATACAGCAATGAACAAGCCAGACCTGGTCCCTCCCTTCACTTGGGCAGACGTTTAAGCGGAAAAGACAAGTAACAAGCAAAAAATCCAAGATATTACAGACAGTGATAAGTCAGTATAGGAAAAGACAGAAGATGTGACAGAGGGGGAGTCGAGAAAGGCCGGTTTAGGTTAGGAGGTTGGGGAAGACCTCACTAAGGTGATGGCGTTTAGGCTAAGGACTGAAAGGCGAAGGGACTTGGAGCAACAACATTCCAGGCAGAGAGCTTAGCATGTGCAAAGGCCCTGAGGCTAAAAGGAACTTGGCACTTTCTAGGAATTTAAAGGGAGACCAAGTGGCTGGATAATAGAGACAGAAGGAGGAGAAAGGTGGGAGATGAGTTGGGAATGAGGCAAGGGTCTTATACAGAACGGTAAAAAGTTTGACTTTTAGCTCAGTAGCAACAAGAAGTTATTGGAGAGTTTTAAGTAGGAAAGTGACTACATCTGGTTGATTAGTTTAAAAGTCACCCCACAGTTAGGACAGTGGTTAGCCTTAGGGGGAATAGTGACTAGGTAAGGGACAGACAGGAGCATCTAGCCTGCTGACAACATCCTATTTCTTCACCAGGGTGCTGTTTATGTGGCTGTCTTCAGTTTGTGAAAATCCATCAAGCTGTGTATTTAAGAGACACGTCCATTTCTGTATATATAGCATATTTCAAGAAAACATTTATTTAAAAAAATCACTCTGGGGGCTTCCCTGGTGGCGCAGTGGTTGAGAATCTGCCTGCTAATGCAGGGGACACGGGTTCGCGCCCTGGTCTGGGAAGATCCCACATGACGCGGAGCAACTGGGCCCGTGAGCCACAACTATTGAGCCTGCGCATCTGGAGCCTGTGCTCCGCCAACAAGAGAGGCCACGATAGTGAGAGGCCCGCGCACGGCGATGAAGAGTGGCCCCCGCTTGCCGCAACTAGAGAAAGCCCTAGCAAAGAAACAAAGACCCAACATAGCAATCAATCAATCAATAAATAAATCTTTAAAAAAAAAAAAAATCACTCTGGGTTCTCCCAAGAAGTGATTTTAGAGCAGCAAGAGAAGAGGTGGGGAGGTCAGTTAGGAAACCTGTGTAGACACCTGGGGGTGAGAAGTGAGGGTGCTTTGGGTGGGGCTGGGGAGCAGTGGAGAGACACCTGCCTTCAGACGTGCGGGCCTCCTTTTCTACTTCACGTCTCCTGGCATCCGGAAACGCACTCCACTCCTGCACTGACCCCAGGAACTCAAGCCCCACCCGGGGCTAGTGCCCCCAGATCAAGACCGACAAGGGTGGCAGGGGAGAATTCAGTAACACGAGAGACACAAATGTTTATCCACAACAACTCCATCAAATATTTATGAGCACACCTACTATTCTCAGTTGTGGGAATGGCTGGAAAAGAAGAAACAGAAAGCTGAGGAGGGCAGAGGAGCACAAGTTACAACGTGGATGGGTGAGTCGGGTAGAGGGTAGAGAAGGCACATGGGGACCAGAGTTAGGCAGGTAACTGAGACCCTCCATGTAGTCAGGCACAGAGGGTACCCACACAAGCCACGGGAGTGACTCCCTGTTCACACTGTTCTGTTTGACCACTCCTGGGGAGCGGTCCCACAATGGGACTGCTTTGGTTCTTTGCTGAAGATCAATAGGTCCGCATCTTTTAGTCCCTTTGCTAGAGTCTCAGTTCTGTGTTCTGCTTTAAACAGTAGACTGTTTAAAGAAGAAAAAAACAATCCAGTGAGAGCTAGGACCTTAAGAGCAGAGAGCTGGAGAGCGCAAGTTCTCATTTGGAAAGGAAAAGAATAAATTGATCTTGAGAAAAATTTGTACTCTGAGAATTAATCACCTTGAGAAACAGGTCAGGCTAATTATTCCTGGAGTGGGCAAACAGCTCTTGAAATGAGCTCCTAGTTATCAGACTTTCATGCTTAACAGAGTCAGCCATAGCATCTGTTTAAAAAATAAAAACTCATTTGCATGTCACAGTTCAATGCCCAGGGGACATCGTCTCATCACCAGCCAAAATATTTAACATTTCCTTGAAAAAGACATTCTCTTCTGACCTCGCTTCCAATCCAGATGGGAAGTCTCTAATCCACTTGAATGGAAACATGTCCTCACGTGTAGATGAGGATGCAACAAAGAAATCCAAATGACATCTACTGATTGAACAGAAACTAGACCCACACTCTGATAATAGAGGACCAGCACATTCTAGTAGCATATGAGATGATGACATCTAATATCTCTTTCAAATCTATGAGTGGATGATTTTTATTTGATTGGCTGGAAGGCAAAATGGTGGGAACACTTGCAAGCAGCCCTTCAACAAACACGTACCCATCCTGGAAGACAAATTCAATCTATCCAACACCAAAGAGTGCCAGGAACTATTGATGGGTAATGTAGAAATGTAGAAATGGGGCTCCTCTAAACTTGCAAATAGTGGAACAGAACATTTCCCTATGAGATAATGAGAATATACTTGTCTTAGAAATCAGAAACTGTTCATTTCTTTCCATTCTGTTCTGTTCCGTGTTATATAAGATAAAGGGCCTCTAAGGGTCAGAAAACTAGATGAAGAAATAATGAAATTTGAGGCTGTGTGGAAAAGAAAGGATAGGGGTGAAAAGAAAGAAAGTCAGGGAAATGCAGGATTGCTTTCAAAGTAAGATCCTACTGCATCTGGAATGAAAATAAAATCAATATGGAGTACAAGAAAGTTCCACTCTCTTGGATGACTCTATCCAGCTTCAAAAGGATTACTTCATAAAGTGAATTGAAACTCAAAGTTGAACAGGGAGACTCATGCACAACTTTTATTAACCCCATATGGTCCAGGAGGCTTTTGAAATAAGGACAGTTGATGCTTCCTCCATCCTTGAATCTTGGGATTCTGGAGACAACTCATTTATTACACAAATGTGTCTCCTGCTTTAATTAAACTCCTTCACTCATCAAGGGAAGGGAAAATAATCCCAATCTAACATCTCATCCATGTTGAACTCTGCTGTCTCTCTTCTGTTTCCAAATAAATTTGACTTATTAAAAAAGTAATGAGCTATTAATTAACTCTACACTCACACAAAGCTGTTTAATTCTCAATCTAATTAGCAGCAATCTGTTGAAGGGTTCTAACGATTATTTTAAATTTGCTAACAGAAACATCTTTTCACTTTTCGTAAGTTATTTATAGAAGAGCTCACATTGGATCCTGCTTGGTTTTTAATCTGATAACATTTTTATTAAATGAGCCACTCTTCTCCCATCTCTGTGTGACAAGGTTTAGAACTGTCACCCTTGGAAAGCCCAGAAATAGTATCTTGGGTCAGCTACATAGCCATGCACTCTTCTGTCCTTGAAAGAACCTCCAAAGGATGAACTGTCCTTCTGATGTCATTCTCAAAGAAGAGGCAAAACTCAAGGATGAACCACAGTGGACTTCAAGCTTCCAGCAGAAAGACTGAAGACTTGGAGTTACTGGCGGGGTTGGATGTGGTAGGAAGAGAAGCACACCATGACACCCACAACAATGTCTTTTTTCATAACTGATGTAGCATAGAACATTCCTGAACCTCTTTTTAAGAAACAACACACACTGAATCGCATTTCATTTCTGTGTAGAATTGTTACTATAACCACTACAGTAAAATGTAAAAATATCAAATGATATTTTATTTGCATGCTCTTTGCATTTCTGTACACGTAAGTTTATATGTACATATTAATGTGAAGGGCTATATACTCCAAACTACGGATCAAATAAATATGCATACATACCTACACACACAAATTCCACATAAAATAAAATGTGTTTATACAGAGGCATTTTGATTCTTCCCTATAAAATATAAGAGATTAGATTATTGTTGATATGCCACTTTCTCTGCTCCTCCAAGATCTAACGTGGGGTAAAACTATTTCGCAGTTAGGATCACCGTGGAGAAATAGCTGCGGGAGGAAGCAGAGACTCATTAGCTTTCCCCTAACACCTGAGCGGAAACCGTTTCCTGTACCACCTCCTTAGTACATGAAGAGGCAACAGGCATATGGATAAGAAAACAAGTTCTAGAGCCAAACTGCCTGGGTCTGAATCCCAGCTCTGTACTTACTAGCTGTGTGCCTTTGGGCAAGTTATTGAACCTCGCTGTGCCTCAGTTTACTCAACTAAAAAATGGGAACAATAATAGTACCTACTTCATAGGGTTGTTATGAGAATTAAATGAATTAATATCTCTAAAGCCCTTAGAACAATGCCTGGTACATAGTACATGCTCTGTTATTCCTAAATAAAATTAACTCTAGGTAGGCCACTTCTCCCTCTAAATATGTAGAACTGAGAATGCTACAAGCCATTATCCCACTGATAACAGTACAAAAAAAAAAAAAAAATCCGGAAGCTCAAATTACAGAGAACATTGGGTCACAGTGAAGAATTTCTTTGTAGGTATTTTTTTTCTGTTTCTTTTTTGAGAAAACATAAGTAGGGTTAAATTAAATGCCTTATATTTTGAGCCCTCACTAGTGTTGTTATTTATTAAATGTCATTATTCATTAAAATGCTAATAATTCACTAGGTTTTTAAAAAATTAACAGAGGACCTTGAAAAATTAAATTTAAATAAGTAAGTTGAATATTAATGGAGCGGGAGGGAGGGCAAGCCTGGGGGAGCGGTGTTCCAGAAACTAGTTATTTATTTATTTTACAAACAAAGAGTCATAGTTATAAGTAGTATTAATAATACCAGTAATAATGGCCCGTATTTATTAAGCATTTTCCACATGCCAGGCACTATGCTCAGCGGGTCACATGCACCATCTCATTGCATGTGACATGGGCAAAGGCGAGCACACTGGTGGTCCTCTCCTCTCTGGATTACTGCTCTTACATTACTGCTCTTACATCTCCTTTCCCCAATTACTCAGCTCCTGCGGCCAGTGCCCTGAGCAGGACAGTTGGACACTTCTTCGAAGGAGATGCCCAATTCCAATATCCCTGCCGCAGAAGGTCATGCAGGAGCTGAGAAGGTACCCAGGAGACAGAAGGTGCCAAGCAGACGGATGACGCCTAGTTCAGCCCTTAAATTGGGGGCCAAGGTCCTCCCATGGGCCTGTGTGTCCAGATCGTCAAGGCTGGAGAACACACAGGCATTTAAATCCAAAGCCCCATCACAGAATGCTGTCTACTCTGTCCATGTCCCTGAATCAGAGATCCTGGTGTCCCTTGGTTACCCCATCAATGATGCCATAGAGTATGGCTCTCACCCAGGGGTGATTTTGTCCCCCAGGGGACTGTTGGCAATATCTGAAGACATTTTTAGTTGTCACAACTGGGAAGGGAAGAGCTCCTATTGGCATCTAGTGAGTAGAGGTCAGAGATGCTGTCAGAGATCCTACAACACACAGGGCAGCTCCCCACAGCAAAGAATTGCCCAGCCTAAAATGTCAATTCAATTTCCAATTTCAACCCAGGATGAAAACCCCTGCCCCTGAATGGCTTGCAAATAGCCCAGGTTTGGGGTCCAGACAGGCCTGGCCATGGCTCTATTACAACAGTAAAAGAGCCTTGGGTAAGTAACAATCACTGAGCCTCACTTTTCTCATCTACAAAATAAGAGCCTGATAAAGTCATGTGAAAAATCCCCTAGCACAGACAGCCCTGTGAACTCGGCAAACTGCGGCTATTATTATCATGGGTTTGTCCTCATAGAAATCATGCAATCCACTTTCTGTCAGTATCACCTCTAGGTACTAGCTGCAAACCTTACCTTTGGGTAATGAGTTTCAAACGATGACTCTAACTGATCCATGCAGGGGACTGAACTCATGACTTTGGCCTCATTAGCAGCACAGAAGAATCTACTGAGCTGGCCGAAAGAAGGTACCAAAGAATCGTTATTTCCACTTAACATTCAGCAACTGACAACACAAGCAGAGCACGCTGAGCACAGGACCAGGCCTCTGGAATTAGGAGTCTCAACTATCTGACTCCCGGGTATTCCCACCGGGCCCCCATGTCCCATAAACCAGAACACACAGGTGGTAGGGGATTAAATGAGATAAGGCTAGCAAAGCACTCAAGAGCTTTTCTTAATCAGTGTTCACGAAATGTAGTTAATATTAATGTCATGAAATTAATGACATAATAGGACTGCACCCAAGTCCAACAGTTATTTACCAGACTCACCTGTGTGATAATAAATAATGGGGCAATGCTCACCCCACCTGTCTTATTCACCCAGGTCAGACCTACTCATGCTTCTTAGCTCACACGTGATCTCACCCAGGAGGCCCTACGTGACTCCAGATCTCACTGCCATTCTGTGTTCTTGGCAATTCATTGGGCTTACCTATCACCATCACAACTGCCTTCTTACTTTACTGTAATTGTCTTTTTTTTCTTTTTCCATTACAAGTTTGTGGGCTCCCAATGGCAGGGAATATATTTTTGTTCATGTCTATGTTTGCAGCTGTGGCATGGGGCTAGTACATGCCACTGACTAGCCACCCAGCGTGGATTCCACGTGGGTTGAGACGTGGATGTATCAGATAGCTCTTGCCACAGAAACACTGGCCCCAAACTAAGTGGCTTAAAGCAGAAATCATTACTCTGTGATAATGGATCTATAGATGGTCTGGGGGCCAGCTGATCTGGGTGTGGCTCAGTGGGCTTGGCCTGGGCTTCAGCTTGGGTCCAGGTTTGTTCCACGTGACTCTCATCCTCCTTGGA